>NW_006159602.1:4256466-4271948 GCF_000334495.1 Tupaia belangeri chinensis | reverse complement strand
TTCCCTTTTTCTCAGTCTCTCTCTCTCTGCCCCCTTATCCTTCTTTCTCTTCAACTTTTCCTCTCATCCTCCCCTCTCCTAGAAAGCCTATTAAAACTACTTTTCATTGCTTCCTCAATCCTTATATATATATATATAAGTATTTGGATATACTATATTATCTCCAATAAAACGACAAACCCTGGCTCCAAAGAAATTATATTTTAAACTTAAGATCTCCCTCAATATTTAATAAATGCTTATAAACAGGATTTAAAGCCCTTTTCTGAAATTAAAGATTTGAAGAAATATTTTCTTTTGCACTAACATTGTGTATAAAGACTATGCTAAGAAAATTATGATGGGTTCTTAAAGAGCTAGTACATTTTTAAAAAATCTTGGAAATTATGTTTCTTGGAAATATACCAGCTTGAAAACACGTCCTCTGTGAAATAGCTCTAATGCCAAGGAGTCTTTGTATGTTTCACACAAGAGAATAATGGTAAGAATCCACGGCCATGACAAAGTTAACTTCTTTAAACAAAGAAAGCCAGAGAGATGGGAAAAAAAGTGACGTGTCCCCTGAAGAAAAGTCTGGAAGGATTGCATACATAGATATTTGGGGAATTTATATACTTGGTTAAAGAACACATATTTGTTGGAGTCTCCAAGGGATATCTATAGTGGAATCTGGTTTCAGGAAATGAAAGTATTGGATAATGCAAGGAAACAAAAACTAAAACTAAGAGGTTCGTCGTCATTTTGAGATTAGCCCTCTGAGCATGGTAAGGAAATACCACAGCTAAAGAAAGACCATTGCATTCCACATACATGCCTCCTACATACTAGGTTGTCAACAAATACCTATTGAATTAAGGAGGACCTTGATTAGCCAAACTCTCATCTTTTTTTTTTCTTTTTTTCTTTTTTTTTAGTATTTTCCACAGTTCAGTTCATGGAGACTTAAGAATTCTAATAGCCCAAATCTAAATGTCCCGTTTTAAACAATTGGTTCTAAAAATGTCAACCAACAAAATGAAGTTTTAAAGTGCAGTTTGCCATTTGATTGAGAGCATTTTGGATGATTTTAGATTAAGAAGCTATGTCCTGCGTGCTTTTTATTCATTTTACTGAGTAGATTGCTCATTTCCATTTTTGCACAGAAGCACTCAGAATGAGATGCTATCCTTGGTCCTTAGAGTGGGATGGTCCGGTTCACCAGAGATGAAGCAGTTGTTTTCAGGAAGTTTTGCCAGTCCCAACTGAACACATATTCAAAGTGCTGAGTAGTACCACGTCTGTGTTTGCCCTGCCTCTCGCATGAAATGAGATACCTGCCAGCAATATCCTTTGCTGACAGATTCGGAACAAAGTCTCTGAGCTCAAGGAGAAATGGGAGAACTGGCTGGATCAGACTGGTCCTTTGGGAAAAGTAATGTTGGCTATGAGGCCCCTGCCTAAGACGCCGCTTGGTTATTTAACAACCTTTCTGCCATTCAGAGAGCTAAATAAGAGTTTTATGTGGAGGACAAGGAACGATTCATTTCTTTCAGGGTTAGCTTTTCAGAAGAACCCTCAAAACACAGGGCCCTTCTATTCTGAGAATACTAAATCTCTTGGTGACTTCGGTGAAAGAGACATGAAGGAACTGATGAAGGCAAAGGTGTTTCAAATGGAAAATAATGGCTCTTGGAAAGGAGTAACTGGCAAACATCTGGTGTCCCTTTATTTTAAATGAACATCTGTTGTTCTTGGTTAATAGGTTACACCTGTTGACCAATCACCATCGCTACATCCTACTAAAGGTGAAAATACTGGTGTCGAGGTCCCACCTGCCTGAGACCCTGATGTGATTTCTCGGATTTGGTCTAAGCTTCTGGAGTTTTCCAGACCTCCTGGGATGTTAACATGCAGCCAAGATTGAGAACCACTGTGTAAGCAGACTTAGACTTCAACACATGTGACACTACGATTTATTAATGCAAAAAAAAAAAGAAAGCGACCTAGAGATGTCAATTGTTTATAGAATTTTACCATGTGCTTCAAACATTTTAAAGCACATGATTTTGTTTATATTACGTTTTGATCGCTTTTAACAGTTTGACACAACTTTATGTGGGTTGATTTGAACTCTTGTCAATTTTATATGCACATCACAAGACGGGTGATATCCATTGTGTTGGTAACAAGCAAATATCAACAAACAAAAATAAAACAAATCTACATATTGTTCAAATATCTGTACATGCAGTCCTTCCTCATTGGGCAAAACAATGACAATATCCCTTGGTAAAGATAATCTAGAGAGATCAGTTAATGATTTATTACCTTTCTTTTCTTTTTCTTTAGAAAGGTTTTTTTTTTTTTTTTTTTTTTTTTTTTTTTTTTTTTTTTTTGTTTGTTTTCCTTTTTTTTCTTTTTTTTTTTTTTTTTTTTTGCTATAGAATGCATGCACTCACCGGAGAGACAGAGACAGAAAGCAAGAAATTACCCAGCCCCTCAGGGTGGTATGGCCATGCCGCAATCTTTTCTTCTTCATTTTCCTCTCAGGATTCTGGGCACACATGGACATGCACCCAGCATGAGTCTCAAGCCACCAGGTCCAGGACTCAAACTGCAGTCGACTATGTGGGAGCCCAGTGACATAACCATTACACCATCTGCTGGCCCCTAGTTTTCTTTTTTTATAATGAGCTTATATAGTCAAATATTTTTTTTAATCCCTAGATAAATATAAATGGATAAGGATCAGATAAGACAAGAATGGCCTGATGGTGGCACAGCGGTGAAACACAAAGCTCTGTGAGGCTGACCCGTGTAGCAAGGTTCTGCGACTTCCCTCAATATATCTGGCACGTGTGTGCCCACAATGCTGGCTGAGGCTGGGGGAGGGCTGCAACGTAAAGACCCTGCTTGGGGGAGGGGGTCTCTCTCTCTCTTTTATTGAATACATAGAGTTTAAGAGGATTAATTTTTATGTCTAGGGGCCAAGAAACAATTCTACTGAATCTCCCAGAGAGTCCAGTGGGTCATACATCAGGACAGAACTCCAGAAGGGTTTCACGGCTCTCCCCTAGTCTCCCAGGTAAGCCGCAGAGCCTCAGTCTGCTCCTGTTAACAGTTAGATAAGAAGAAGGGGCTGATGTAATTTGGAATACTACAAGATTTTGCTTATAGAATTTCTCCTTGTGGGCATTGTATCCAGAACATCACGAACAAAAACCTGCAATCTCACTTTCTCAGATTAGATCTTGACATTTACAGCCTGGAAACCCTATGAGAAGAGTCTCCAGGAGATGTGCTTCCAGAAAGGGGATTGACAAAGGAGAAAAACGTGTTACCAAGAAGGAAGCACCCTGGCCCTTGGTTGGGGTGGGCTGCAGGAGGTGACATTAGGACTCTGCTAAGGGCAAGAGGAGCTAAGAACACAGAGGAGGGACGTTTGGTGCCAACTTTACCAGCCTTACATTTCCCTTTGCTTCTTTCGCAGTGGACATCAAATGTCATGCCGGCCCAGCCTGCCAGCATGCTTCTACACGACATGGACAACCAGCCACGTGGGTGGTCCCAGTGAGGACAGCCAATCATCACACTCCATGCTCTTGGTCAGGGAGCTTAGATCAGGACGTGGGCGCGTGACTCAAACTGGGCACGTCAGAGTCCTTCTCTGGGATTCTCAAACCTTGTTCTTCCTGAACTGGTAAAGTTAGGAAGAGTCCAAAAACTCAGCAGTAATGATTCTAGTCCCAAGGAGGAAGTTGAGCCGTTGCAGGGGAGAAAGACGCTATCACTCAGAGAGAAGCAAAGACACGAGGTGAGATGTTCATTTCCTCCTGCGAGCTGTTTTTACCAATACCTTTCCTCTTTCTAGTTACATGAGACATACAGTTGCCTTTTCTAGGCTGCCTTGAGTTGTAGTTTGTGCAATGTGTAATCCAGACATCCTGAATATTAACCTTACTCTCTTTTTTTTTTTTGGAGAGGTTTTCGCTATACGGTGCATGCACTCGCCAGAAAGAAAGAGAGAGACAGAGAGACAGAAAGTGAGAAATCACCCCCCTAGGGGGATGGCCACACTGCCATCCCTTCTCTTCCATTCTCCTCTTGGCATCTTGGGCACGCATGCACACGCACGCAGTGTGAGTTTAAGCCCCCGGGTCCGAGACTCGAACTGCGGTCAGCTACGTGGGAGTCCAGTGACATAGACATTATGCCAACTGCTGGTCCCTTAACCTTACTTTCATACTTCTCTTATTCCTTTCCTACTTATTTCCTTCTCTTCTCCTTTTCAAAAGTTGAGAGGTACTATGCTCCATCAGCTCTGAGGAAGAAGACCAGTTTTCCCTGAAACTTCTCCTTTTCAAAAGTTGAGAGGTACTATGTTTGCTCCATCAGCTCTGAGGAAGAAGACTAGTTTTCTCTGAACGTTGCCAGATTCAATAAAACCATATTTAATGTAACAAGAGGCTGGACGTGGTACAGTGGTGAAACACAACACTATATGGGGCAATCCACATGCAAGTGCAGAGACCTTCCTAGTAAACCAGCACATGCTTGCCCATGATCTGGGCTGGCTGATGGCTGGGGTGAATCACAGTGTTTGGATTCAGTTGAGGATGCTTTCTCTCAGAATGAATGAATAAATAACAAAGCTAAAAATCATAAAGAGACGTATAAAATGCTTGGAATAGTGCCAAGTAAATAACAAGCGCTGTTTGCTATTATTGTTGTCATCATCCTCAGTAGATGCAGTAACAGTAGTAGCTAAAATAAACCCAATGCAGGACCAGCAGATGGTGGAATGGTTACTGGATGCCTACGTAGTCAACCACAGTTGAAGTCCCAGACCTGGCAGCTTGAAACTCACGCCAGGCATGTGTGCATATGTGCATTCTCCCAAGAGGAGAATGGAGGAGAAGAGATTGTGGCGTGGCCATCTCCTAGAGGCTGATTTCTCACTTTCTGTTTGTCTCTCTCTGTCTTTCCAGGGAGTGCACACGCCCTATAGCAAAAATCTCTCAAATAAATAAATAATAAGCCCAGTGGTACATGGAAGCATAATGTGAGGGTACAGCATCCTGAGTACTAGGATGTGTTTATGTACTGCCCAACAAAGGCCTATGAAGTATGAATCAAGCCAGGGTTCAGAGGCTGCCTTTGCTGAGGGTCTTCTTGCCGGTGGGTAACATGGCAGGTAAGACAGAATAAGCAAAGAACAGAGCATGTGTTTCTGTTTTAGAATAGCGGGACAAGAAAGACATCTCACTGCTCCTTAGAAACCCACCAGGAGTCCGTCATGAGGTGCTGCCTTGATGACCTTAATCCTGACCTCCTCCTTCAGGCCCCACCTCTTAATCTCGTGGTTAAATTGAGTTTCACCCTCTTAACCTCATCACAACTGAACCTCAACACATTTTGGGGAACACGTTCAAGCCATAGCACCTAGTCACATGAATGACAGACATGCCAAATTTGTCTTTCATTCATGATAGCCATTCGAATTAAATGTTAATACTTAGATATTGGTCTAAGCACCATTTATGGACAGAATTCTTGTTAGCAATGCTCTTATTGATATTTTGCCTCTTTCCTTTGCATCCCCAAATTCCCTGAAATAAGCTTACTTTTCACCTTTCTCCAAGTATTTGGAGATTTCTATGCAATGAGTCTCTGCATTCAGATGTGCCATTCTTGCTGCATTAACTCCCTCTGTTGGCTCAATTATTTTCACCAGAGCAATAAACAATAACTGAAGCATGGCTAGTTTCACATTTCTTTGGACATTTCTTTCTTTTTTCCTTTACTTCTCTCTGTCTTTTTTCCTTTCTCTCTCTCTTTCTTTTTCTTATTCTTTTTCTTGACACTGTGATCCAACCCCCAGCTCAGCCAGTCTGGATCATAGGCACATGTCTGCCTGACAAACTCAGGGACGTCTCTGGACTTGAACGAGCATCCTTCCCATGTGATATTGCCTCAGGAAGTATTGGCTTGTTGGACAAGTCATGACATATTTTTTTCTATGCAAAAATGTATCATGACTTTTCCAACAAACCAGTATCTCATTTTACTGCTGTACCACCATCTGGCCCCTGGGGGAAAAAAAAAATGTTTTCTCTGTTTTAAATTAGTGAGCTAGACTCAGGGAGGTACAAGTTACATTTCACAAGCACTTTTTCCTACGACGTATCTCAAGCCCTGAGTTATCTCACATCACAGATGCTCAGTGGATCAATCCAACATGACAATATCATCCTGGTCTCTTCCTCTGTGATAGTTCTGGAGTGATAACATGAATCCCATTTCTGCCTCTATGCAATCAGTAACTATATAGACAAATGTCAACAGCAGACGTGAATTGATAGGAAAACTAGACTCAGCATCACTTGGACAGATCAATGTTGGTCAAGATAGAGAAATGGTTATCTAGGGCAAGTAGTCATACAAGCTTTCAGATCCCTAAGTCCTCACAAAGGAAAAGACATCCTTGAGCTACAATATCCTTGTGACTGAGAATAATCGGAAGGTGAATGTCCTCCTCCAGTTCTGTAGGAGAGTTCTGCACATTAACTAATCTGAACATGTGCTAGCAATGTATATTCATGTGATTCTGCTATAGCTTGTCAACTGAGGGTTATACAATAAACAATAAGGCACAGCATACTCAGTTCCTCAGTGCTCACACTGTCCAGCTCTACCCCTAAACTACAGAACTACCTCATGAGTCAGAGCCTCGGGCACCGGGGAATCATATTTACAGGCCCTTACACTAGCCACGTGATCTATTCTGCAATTTGTGGAGACCTCTATTTCAAAAAAGCCTAACCTTCACCTGATTACTGTTCTATTTCACAGTCCTTAGTCTGCTAAGGGCTAACAGAATTGGGTATAAGTGGGTCTCCAGGACTACCTGAGAGTCCTCTCTAAACTCGTGGGGATTCCCACTAGTACCAGAAGGGTCTTTCTTTCAACTCCAAAAGAGTGCTCAGTGCTTCCAGCTTCACAGACAGGCCCTCTGCAAGCTCACATTTGCTCACTTTCCTCTCTTCTTCTGTCTGGTAGGGCCTTGTACAATGTCAATAAAAGTGTATGCTCTTCATGTGGCAGTCAGTGGTGACTCAAAGCTGCCCCAGCTATGGTCCCATTCCCTGTATTCCTCAGGACTGCAAATTAAGACATATCTGTGTGGGCAATTGCATTAAGACCCCCAAGGGGGAGAAGCTGATAAAAAGTAACATCATTTTATCAAGAAGAGAGACCTCTGGCCACGACCGAGCTCTTTCACTGAAGATAATAATGATGTTACCTAGACAAATTACTTAACCTGTCTTCCATCTATAAAATAAAGATCATAACAATTTGCACCTTTGTTATGACAATCAAGCAAGAAAATGTGCTGGAAACACTAAAACATAGAAAACGCTTAGTAAATGTCAACTTCATCATCATCATCATCATCCCCAAATCCAGTTCTGACCTAGCCAGGAGATTTTGCTTGGCTGCATTTGCAGAAACATTGCAATCTTACCAGGCCCACAAGTCTGGGTAAAAGAATACAATGTTGGGGCCAGCAAATGGCATAATAATTAAGTTCCTGGGCTCCCACGTAGTCAACTACGGTTCCAGTCCTGGACCCAGCAACTTAAAACTCACTGGGCATGTGTGCATGTGTGCCTAAGATCCTGAGAGGAGAATGGAAGAGAAGGGATTGTGGCATGGCCATCCTCCCCAGAGGGAGATTTCTCACTTTCTGTATCTCTCTGTCTCTCTGGCTAGTGCACACACCCTATAGCAAAAATCTCTTTCTAAAAAATGAAGGAATCCAATGTTAAGCTCTAAGAGGAGATACCCATATTAGTTTCATGTTTTCTCTTCACATTTTCTAAAATCTTTAACATTGCATTGCATGTATTTTAAGCACTAAAATGTGAGATTTCTCATTTTATCTCTGCCAGTAGCCATTTGTAGGACTTATGACTTCTCAGAGTCTCAGTTTTATTAGCTGGAAAATGGGAATTTTTACGTTGCCAGGCTGTTCAAAGGCATGCTGATTCAAGTATATGATGTTCGTCATATTGTGTCTGGTATATGGTAGAAGGGCCACCAATGCTGATATTCCTTCCACTCTACTGACTCTGGGCTTCATTACTTTTACCTGTAAAATAAGGGAGTCGGACTAGTTTTTCCTTCACGTTCTCTTACGTTGAATGTCCCACAAGTCTCACAACACCCTCTGCTGGTATACATCAGTGCTCAGAATACAGAAAAGGAACTGAGAGAGAAAGAGCTTCAAGAATGCCTCAAAGTCTTGGTCTTTGCCCTGTGGTGTTAAAATCTCTCTCCTGGTCTTAGGGTTGCCTCATACCACAATCTAAGCTGTTTTTCCTCATTTCCCTTGATAAATTTTATAGCTCTCTTGTACCTCTATGTAAATATTTGTATTTATTAGCCCATTATCATATAACACATTCTTTAAGAAGTTGTTCTGGGGGTCAGCAGGTGGCGTGGTGGTTAAGGCACTGGACTCCCACATGGCCAACTGAGGTTTGAGTCCTGGATCTGATGGCTTGCTTTCTCATTCCTCCCTCCCCCTCTGTCTTTCTCTGATCAATTATAATTAATTAATTAATTAACTTAAAAAATAATTATTAAAAAAATTGTTCTGTGTTTTATGAAGGCCATGACCTGATTTGCTTCCCAAATCCCTCTGATCTTTCCCATCTTGGTGTAAACTACTTCCTTACACTCAGTGACTTAATTAAAATTAGTCTCGAGTCCTCTCTTTTTTCCTATTACCTCCATTTGAGCCATTCAAGTAATTCTGCTCATTCTACCTTAAAACACAATCAAATGTGTTACCTCTCTCCATTTTCACCAACGCTATGCCTAACAAACCACCATTGTTTCCAGTGGAGTATCACTCTAGTAACCTCCAGCTTGGTTTCCAGCTTTCTCCTTGGCCCTCCCGTGTTTGTTCTCCATATAGTAACCAGAGTGAGCTTTTAAGGACTGTGAACCAAGTTATGCCATTCCTTTGCTTGGTATACGTTCACAGATATTTTTTGGTTTTTCGAGGATCTGTAAAATAGAGGTTAGGGATACCTAATCTTTCCACCCTTATTTCATCCGGAGGTCCCCCATCTACCCACCTCCAGCTGCCCTTTCTGTCCTTTGAACACCCTGAGCTCAATTTTGCCTTGAGAGTCTCACTGTAGCTGTCTCCTATGCCTGGATTAGTCTTTATCCCAATCTGCACATGGCTGGCATAATTATTCAGATCTAAGGGGAGAGATCACCTTCTCTGGGAGCCCATACTAGACACCCCTCGCCTAAACCAGTCACTCGATCACTCCCTACCCCGTAACTCTGTTTAACTTCTCTGTAAAACATGTGTTACGGCCTAAGGTCTTTTTCATTTCAACTTTAATTTTCTGTCTCTTACTATTAGAATGTAGCTTCTTAAAGTCGGGACACTGGCTTGTCGGGACATTCACTTTGCTGCTGCAGGTGAGGAGCCCAGAGCTATGTGGCTGAGAGTAGCCGCTCAACCAATGAGTGAACAAAGTCAAATTGTTGCTTTCACTTCGCATCAGTATTTAGCACAATATTTATCATGCCACTAGAGGGCAATAAATCACTAATTAGAGTGAGGAAATCAGTTTCTTTTATAGCACCTTCCCAAATGAATCTGATTTTAATCATTAATGTGACAGATACTTATTTAGAAAAAATTCTCCCTCTAACAAAGAAAAAAAATGAAAGAAAGAAGAAAGGAAGAAAAGCAAGAAGGAAGAAAAGAAGCAAAGAAAAAAATAGACCCTCTGTATTTTCTACCAGCCACCAGGTGTGAACTCAGGAGGGTTTGTTCTGGGAGTATGTAATGAAATAATTTTAAACAGAGTTCTTGTTTAAAGATGTTATTTGGATACCAAAAAATATCACTACGCGAAATAGGAAATATCTGCTCAGTGACAAGGAATTGTGAGGGAAATCAAACAATATTCTATTTGAACCTTTTTTTTTTTTTTTTTGAGAGGTTTTTGCTATAGGGCACATGCGCTTGCCAGAAAGAGACAGAGAGACAGAGAGACAGAAAGCGAGAAATCACCGCCCCCCCACCCGGTGGGGGTGGCCATGCCACAAACCCTTCTCCTCCATTCTCCTCTCAGGATCTTGGATACGCATGCATACACGCATGGCAGGAGTTTAAGCCACCGGATCTGGGATTCGAACTGCAGTCAACTACATGGGAGTCCAATGACAAAGCCATTACACCAACTGCTGTCCCTATTTTATCCATCTTTTATACACATGCAAATATCAGTTCATCTTGATCACTGATCACCTGATCAATAACTCAATCACTGTTCTTATTTTTGCTTTGAAAAGTTTGGACCCAGGCCAGTTTTTAATGCAGTAGAAATTTGCAAAGAGTCTTTTTTGTTTTTTAAAGAGTTTTTTTAAAAACTTAATTAATTAGTTAATTAACTTACTTATTTATTTTAATTTTACCAGAGAGAGACAGAGTGAGAAAGAAAGGGAAAGTGCGAAAGTAAGCCACCAGGTCTAGGACTCGAACCATGGTTGGCCATATGGGAGTCCAGTGCCCTAACCACCATGCCATCTGCTGGTCCCCTGAATGAGATTTTTAAAAATATTGTTGCCATTGCATTTTTTAAAAATAAGTCTTTACTTCTAAGCTTTTCTTTTGAAGAAAGCAACATGGTAAGTCTATGATACGTTGTCAAGCAATAAGACATCAAATGTTTCGTTGACAGGTCAGCCCTGCGTTAAGAAAAGCCAGAGTGACTATGCTCCAGCGATAAGGACAATGCCGTTTCCCCGAGCCTGCCGCAGCACTTGTCATTTGAGACCCAGAAAACATTCAAACCCCTCAGCTGGATGTTCAATGACAGGTAGAAGGAGGATACACTATTCCCAGTGAGCTCAAGACGGCAGCGTCAAAGGGCCTGAAATGAACACCCCCACCACCCCCAAGCCACAGCATCCGTGTAAGAAGTCCTGCAATGGTTGGTTACTTGTGAGGACAGTTCCAAGAACCACACAGGCTCAGTTGATATGACAGCTGGAAGGCTGTCCTGGAATCCATGGATTTCTAGCTGCCCTGTTTATAGAGGTGAGAAGTGACTCATAAGAAGGGAGTCCGGGTGGGGGGGAAATAACGGCAGGTGGCGTAGTGGTTAAGGCCCTGGACTCCCACATAGCTATCCGCGTTTCGAGTCCAGGACCTAGTGGCTTGCTTTTTTACTTTTCTTCTCTCCCCATATTGCCCCCCTCGGAGCCCACATGCCCTACAGTAAATTAAAAATAATAATAATAACGATAAATAAAATTAAAATAAATAATTCTTTTTAAAAGAAATATTTAATTTAAATTTATTTATTTATTTACTTATTTTTTAATTTGACCAGAGAGGGACAGAGAGAGAAAGTGAGAAAGCAAACTGCCAGGTCTGGGACTCAGACCACAGTCAGGCATGTGGAAGTTCAGCAACCCCAACCACCACGCTACCCGCCGGCCCCCAAATAAATAATTTTCTAAAAACTTAGAGTTCTTAAAACTGCAATGCTGAGGGGACACGGGAGGGCCTAGATCTGCACCCTGGGTCTCCCTGAGCTTGCTGGGCATGAGTGCATGCCAGTGATCCTGGGTCGCTGGGGATGGGGAGTGAATTGCAGCGTGAAGACAATGGTGGAGTGCTGCTTGTTCTGTGTCTCACTCTCTCGCTGAAGAAATAAATAACTCTAAAAAAAAAAAAAACACAAGTGTCATCCCAGTTAGATTTCTTTTAATGTCACAGCTGTGACTTGCTATGGCAGAAAGACTTGGCACAGCAGTGTGAGTACTGGAGTAGGTAAGTGGTCTAAACTTTTCTAGTCCCTTAGAAACAGTGACAGTGGGTTAGGGCCACCACGTGTGCTGGGGGAAGGGAATAATCAAGATCATCTTGTTTCTTTCTTTGAATTCTTTTGAGGAAGGCAGAACGTATGATTTATTACCTGTAACTTAGTTAAACGGAAGAAAGTGAGTCCCTGTGTCCTTCACTGAGGAGACAGAAGATTATTTCCTGCTCCAATGGCCCAATTTTCAACCACAAAAGATACATTATATACTCAATCAACAAACACTTGTTTGTTGCACACCCACAAAATAATTACTACAGCTGCTCCTCACTTAACAACTTTCCTGTTTAAAGATCATTTGGACTTAAGATTAGCTCGGGAAATCCCCTTTCTCAGTCTGCATGAGTCTCAGAAATCCCTTTTCTCTTTGTATCGTTTCCACAGTCAGTATTCACTACATGAAGTGTTCACAATCACAGAAGACTCCATATTTTGTTTATAAATGTGTACTTTATCATGCACCCATATTGCTGTTCAGAATAAATAAGAACGATTACACCAGGTATATATTATTGTGTTGTGGAGTGTCTTGTCACTCTCTGGTTCTTATCTAATGCATACTTTTTGTATGGATAGAATTGCATTATTCTAATGAGGTGTCAAATGGTATCTATTGAAAAACACATACTCTATGACACCACCACACACCACAGGCATCCACCTTTAAGTTCCTAGCTTATCAACCAGTTCTCTCGACGACTACGACCTAACCATAAGAACAGAACTTATGAACCGTGCCTACATACTCAAGGAGTCACATGGAGAATTAAGTTGAAAGAAATCCACAAAATGGAATTGAAGGTCAGAGGAAAAACAAAGCTACCAATAAAAGGAAACCAGGTAATTTTTCAGAGAGCAGTGACTGTTGCCTTAAAGGACAAGTAGAATTTTAGCTGAATGAAGGTGGTTGGTGAGCAAGAGGGCCTTTCAAACCAGAAGGAAAGAGAAAGCAGGAGTAAGAAGGGTGTTCTGGGTACACAGAGTATGGGCAAAGCATGAAAAGTAGCAGGCCCTAGGCCTTTACAACAATGGTTCTCAACCAAGAGAGATTTGCTACCCTGGGGATGTTAGCAGTTTCTGGAGATGTTTCTAGCTGTCACCTCCAGGTGGGGGTACACTGCTGATATCTCATGGGCAGAGGCCAGGGATGCTGCTAAATATCCTATGATGCCCAGGATTGTATGAACAAACTTTATCCAGTCCCAAAATGCTAATATTATCAATATCGGAAGACCGTTTTCTTAAGGAAGGCTGGTCTTGGTCATAGGAGACTTTGAAAATCACCTGAATGGGGATAAAACTTATAAGGACACTTCAAAAAGTTCACAGAAAAGTGAGATCAAAGTACAAGTTCATTCAATGCAAAAAAAAAAAAAAAAATTTGAAATCCATCCAGTTTTTTCATAATACTTGTTTCCATGAAGAAAATCCTATGTTAGAAAGAAAGTACATATTTTTCCCAAGGCTCTGTCATTTCTCAGAGCTTTTACTGATGAATAAAATCGAGGTGGCTTCAACTCAGAGATGAAGCTATTTTTGGGCTGCTTTTTTGGTGGCTTTTTCTTAAATAGTGCATACAAGAAAAAAATGCGCCAAATCCATCCAAGTTTAGTACCAACTTATTTCTGTCTTCCGGGCTGGAAATAGACCTGATGCAGATGACTGAGGAGAGCCAGGTACCCCTTGTTCCAGGTAGGCCACCACAGGTTTGGCCAATAGAAAGCTGTAGTAGAAGCGCTGTTAAGACTGTAAGAATATCCATTCTTCATATCACAGTTGGCTGCTCTGGTCCATGCACCTCTGCCAATTTCCAGTGGCTAATAAGCTTTTGGCCCAGTATTGGAAGCAGTGGTGCCAATGACAAAGATAAACAAGGTCCTCTGCCAGGAGCAAAAGCTGAAATCTTTCCGGTAATTGCAACCTGACATGTGCATGGCCCCAGGATCGTGGCCATCTCTACCACAGCCATTTACTATCAATAGTAGCTCCAGGGACCTCAGGCACTATGACAGCTGCCATGGGTGCTGCATTATCATAAATACGCCAGGGTATAACTTCTCAGAGCAGAGCTGGAAATGAGTGGACATTAGAAAGGACATCCACAGAGTTTGTCAGTCAAGGTCAGTCTATGCACCAAACTGAGAAAAGCTGTTGAGAGAATTTTAAAAAAGGAATAGGGAGAAGACTTTGCTTGTCTGTTTTTAGTTGAAAGTGCTCTGTTATAATAAAAAAATGCTTTTAATTTCTACTTATAGCAAGTCCAATGATGATGGCCTAAAAAAAGGGAATTATTTTCTTATATGACAAGAAGTCCTCATGGGTAGATTTTGTGGTTATGATGACTGCTCTGTAATGGTTATCTTTTGTTTGTTTGGTTGACTTTTAAAAATTCTTATTTTAAAAAAGAATTATTTACTTAACTTTATTTCTTCTTATTATTATTTTAATTTGACCAGAGAGAGAGAAAGGGAAAGTGAGAAAGCAAGTTACCAGGTCCAGGACTTGAACTGTGGCTAGCAGTGTTGGAGTCCAGTGCCTCAATCACCATGCCACCTGCTGGCCCCTTAAAAATTTTTAATTGGCACATAATAATTGTACATAGTTGTGATATACAGTGGGATTTTTCAGTATCTGAATACAATGCGTAATGATTGAATCAGGGTAATTAGTATCCATCATCTTAAATATTTAACATTACTTAGTGTTGGGCACATTCATATTTTTCTCTTTTAGCTATTTTTAAATATATAATAAATTATTGTGACCATACCACCCTACTGTGCTATAGAACACTAGAATCTATTTCTCTTATCTAATTATAATTTTGTGTCCATTAACCAACACCTCCCTATCTGCTCCTCCCACCTTTCCCAGTGTCTAGTAACCACTATTTACTCTACTTCTGTGAGGTCAGCTTCTTTAGTTTCCACATATAGGTGAGACTATCCGATCTTTCTCCTTGTTTTCTGACTTGTTTCAATAAGTAGCATGTTTTCCAGGCTCAGTATGCAGGTTATTTCTAGCTTTTCTGTTCCTCACTCTTAACATGTTGGCTTTTTATTTTTTTTAAATGTTGAGATACTGTGAATACCATGAAATACTTCAGGTACTGTGACCAAGACCAACGCAAGAAGAAGGAGGAAGAGATTGTGTCAGCCATCTATTAGGAAATGCTCTTCTATTAGAAAAGGACAGACTTTTCCTGCTATATATTATGGGCCAGAACTGGGTCATCCTGTCACCCCCAACTCTAAGCAGGTTGGGAAAATAAGTCTGACTAAACAGAAGAAGATTGTCATGACTGATTTGACTAGTCATGATTCATCTCCAAGGGCAGGGTATTTGTTAGCATGAACAAAATTGAAGTTCTATTAATAAAAAAGGAGAGGAGTTATTGGATAGACAACCAGCAGTGTCATAACACCTTGCCATGTCACACTTAATGGCCTACCTGTAAGTGTGCTTTTCAGCTGGTGTGGAATGGAAACACAATGGGCTCTGTCGCTCTTCATAGAGGTCTTCGTTACCTTGAATACCTTTCTGTTCATCTCTTCCTCTTCTGAATTAACTTTTCCTAGTACA
>NW_006159602.1:4230828-4256456 GCF_000334495.1 Tupaia belangeri chinensis | reverse complement strand
CAAGCATCTCTTAAAATCATCTTTGTGAAGCCTTTCCCAGCCCCACTTCATGTCCATCCTTGATTTCACAACAGACTCTTCTCTATATACCCTGGAATGAAATTTCTAGATCTTGAGCTAACTCTGTGCTTAACCTTTTGAGGAACTACCAGACTGTTTTCAAAGGGACTTCTTTTTTCACCAATGATGTATGAGAGTTCAATTTCTCCACATCTTTATCAATACTTACTTTCGTCTGTCTTTTGATTTTAACAATCCTAGTGAGTATTAATGGTATCTCACTGAGATTTTAACTTGAATTTCCCTAAGGACTAGGAATTTTGAATATCTTTTTATATGCTTACTAGTAATTTAAATATCTTTTTGTTTTTGAGAAATCTCTATCCAAATTTTCTGCCCTTTTTAAAATTGTGTTATTTCTCTTTTTATTATTGGGTTGTAATTATAATTAACATTTTTTTTAATGCCAGAGGACATGTGTGCATGCCAGAGAAAAAGAGAGAGAAAGTAACCCTACCCTCCAATGGGCCCTGGTAACAATGCTGCAATTGCCTTTCCCATTTCTCCTTCCTGTCAGGATCCTGGGCACATGCACACAGGTACCCATGATGTTTTTCAGTCTCCAAGGCTGGGGTCAGAACACCATTGGTTATGCTGGATCTAGCTCCCTATTCAGAAGCACTTAACCACTAGGCTATGGAGCTGCCCCCTGTAAGCATTCTTTACCGATTCTGAATAGTAGAACAGTATTAAATATGTAATTTGTAAATATCTTCTCCTATTCTGTTGGTTGTGTTTTTCACTTTCTTGGTGATTAAAAAGAAGTTTTTAATTTTGGTGACCTCGAATGACCTATTTTTTCCTACTACTTATACTTTCAATGTCATATCTAAGAAACTATTGTCAGGACCAGCAGTTGGCGTAATGGCCATGTCGCTGGACTCCCACATTGTCAATCACAGTTCGAGTCCTGGACCGGTGGCAGGTGCATGTGTGCCCAATATCCCAAGAGGAGAATGGAGGAGAAGGGATTATGGCATAGGCATCCCCCAAGGGGGTAATTTCTCTGTCTCTTTCTGTCTCTCTGTCTCTATCTGTCCTTCTGGCAAGCACACACGCCCTATAGCAAAAACCTCTCCAAAAAAAAAAGGAAAGAAAGAAACCATTGTCAAATCCAAGCAAAAAAAAAAAAAAGGAGAGAAAGAAACCATTGTCAAATCCAAGTTCATAAAGATTTACATGTATGGGGCTAGTAGGTGGCATGGAGATTAAGGTGGCTAGATCACATACAGCCCACTGTGTGGTTGGAGTCCTGACCCAGAGGCTTGAAAAACATACTGGGTGCATATGTGTACATACCCAAAATCCCAAGAGGAGAATGAAGAAGGGTTGTGGCCATCCCCCCTGGGGTTGGGGTGTGAATTCTTACTCTCTCTCTCTCTCTATCTCTCCCTTTTCCTTTCTGTCTCTCTGGTGAGCACACATGCCCTATAGCAAACTTAAAAAAATTTTTCATATATGTTTGCTCCTAAGGTGTTTATAGTTTTAGCTTAGTTCTTTGATCTACTATGAGTTAGGTTTTTGGTATTTGGTATGAGGTATGGATACAATTTATGTTTTGCATGTGAATGTCCAGTTGTTACAACACTTTTTGCTAAAAAGCTTACTCTTTTTCCATTGAATTTCCTCAGCACCTTTGTCAAAAACCAAATGGTCATGTATGTAAGAACGTAAGGATTTATTCCTGGATTTATTTATTCCTGTATTCTACCTTCAATTCTATTCTGTTGGTCTATGTATTGGCCAGGGAAACAGATCAGTAGGAGATTATACACACACATACACACATGCATATGTAAAAGTAAAAGAGAGATTTATTCCAAAGATTAAGCTTGTCCAGTTGTGGCAAGTCCAATATTGTCAGGAAGGAACAGGCTGAAACTCTCTTGCAAGAGCTGAAAGTTCATTCCATAGTGATGTTTTTCCTTTTTCAGGAAAGCCTCAGCTCTGCTCTTAAAGTCTTTCAACTGATTGACTCAGGCCCACCCAGATTATCTAGGATAATCTTTCTTACTTAAAGTAAACTGATTACAGACTTTAGTCACATTTAACAACTAAATTAGCATTTGATTGAATAACAGAGGACTGCAGCCCAGCCAAGCCAACCCATAAACCTGACCATCACAATCTGTAGGTAGTTCCTATTCTAACACCACATTCTTGGTTTCTAGCTTTGTAGTAAATTGTGAAATCAGAAAGTGTGAACTCTCTTTGTTCTTTGTTTCCAAGATTGTCTTGACCATTCTGGGTCCATTGCATTTCCACATGAATTTTAGGATCAGTTTGCCAATTTCTGTTTCTACATTCTTTTATTTTTTTTAGAGGTTTTTGCTGTAGGGCACATGCGCTCACCAGGACAGGACAGATAGAGACAGAGAGACAGAAAGCGAGAAATCATCCCCCCTCCCCCTTCCCTTCTTCTCCATTCTCCTCTCTGCATCTTGGGCACACACGCACATGCGCCCGGCATGAGTTTAAGCCACCAGGTCCATGACTCGAACCTCAGTCGACTATGTGGGAGTCCAGTGGCATAGCCATTACACCAACTACTGGTCCCTCTACATTCATTTTTATATTTAAATAAATTAGTAACTTTAAAATCTAAACTATGCACCTTAGCAGAATGCACCAATCTGCTTTGTCTCTGTAGAGGACAAAAAGTAATATTTTTCCTTACTCATCACAATGTTCACGGCTGAGACTTTAATCACAAAAGATAAATTATTAAGAGAAAAGCGGAACCAAATATTGGGTTGTCGGACAAGTCATGACATAGTTTTGCATAGAAAAACAAAAATATGTCATAGATTTTCTGACAACCTAATAACTTATTGTAAGTTTTACATGTCACAGGGACCTTCAGTAATGAAGACCCGAAGAATCTGGAAAAACTATCTTTATGGAAAGTCATGCAGAAGTGTTATTGGAGGACAAAAAAGTATGGTCTCGTGGCAATAAACTGGGGGCGGGGAGACTCAGCAAGAGCTGTGTGCTCAGACTCCTCTACCTGTGTCTCTATGTTTCCTCGTCCCTTTTCTCCCAGCTTAGAGAGACTCGTCTGGCATGAGGGTCTTATGACTTTACCATAGAATAAAGTCAGAGAATTCTTTTATGGTTTGGTTTGGGAGAGAATGGCAGAAGGTCAGAAAACCTTCCTTCCATTTATTTTCCCCAGATGTCAAAGTGCCATATTTTGAGATCATGCATCCTAAACCTCATCACCTCTCAGGGTCACTTGTATATTGATATTTTCTATCTCATACACACAACTTTATATTTTACTGCCAAAGTGAAAGATTGAGGTGAAAAGTCATCATGGATGTAAATAAATTAAAATGACCTCCAAGGAGTGATTTCAATTCTCAAATGCTGTAATTTAAATGTACTTCTCTCTCCTGACTGTTAAAAAGTAGCATGTTCATGGGACCAGCAGTTAGCGTAATGGCTTTGTCACTGGACTCCCATGTTGTCGACTGCAGTTCGAGTCCAGGACCTGGTGGCTTAAACTCATGCCGGGGGTGTGTGCTTGCGTGCCCAAAATCCCAAGAGGAAAATGGAGGAAAAGGGATTGTAGCATGGCCATCCCCCCCAGGGGGTGATTTCTCACTTTCTGTCTCTCTGTCTCTCTCTGTCTTTCTGGTGAGTGCATGCGCCCTATCTCAAAAACTTCTCCAAAAAAAAAAAAAAAAAAAAAAGTAGCATGTTCTAGGGCTGGCCAGTGGCATGGTGGTTAAGACAGCCGAATTCTCACATGACTGACTACGGTTTAAGTCCTGTACCCAGTGACTTGGCATGCTGGGTGCAGGAGTGTGTGTGCCCAAAATCCTGAGAGGAAGATGGAGAAGGGATTGTGGCATTTTGTAGCATTGCCTTCCCTCCTGGTCATTTCTCGTTTTACTTCCTCTATGGCGAGTACATATTCCCTATGGCAAAAGCCTATAAAAAAAAAAAAAGTAGCAGATTCTACATTATTTGCTTGACGTGGTCATTAGTGACAAAACAAATGATAGTTTCTTTTCCTTTCGGGGTAGGAGGGGCACATATGAAGTGTACCCCCCAAATCAATTAATCAGTTATTCATAAACCTCTTTTGAGACTTTACGAAGCCCTGTGACTTGCCTTGTGATGGGAGACATGAAAAAGCATGATTCTGTCTTTGCAAAGCTTGGGGCGACTCTCAGAGCAAACACAACCACCGAAGGGAAGAAACCGGAAGCTGGCCTGGTCTGCAGTTTGGCACATGTTTTATGTAAACATCGAATATTCCTTCCCCGCCCCACTGACGGTGGCATTTTCTAGTCTATGTGTTTGACACTTCTAAAGAGGAGTCCTAGACTTGGTGAGGTGTCCTGAGTTATGCTCCTTCAGGGTACGGGAGAAGTGAAAGGCCCACTGATCCCTCTTCTCTCCTGCTCAGCCATTTGATTTTTCTGGGAAAGTGTCTCACACGCAGGCTACCTGCAGATACTGAGAAACAATGGATACTGTTAAGGATCATGAAGGGGCCAGCAGGTGGTGTGGTGGTTAAGGGTTCTGCACTCCCATACGGTCCCCTGAGGTTCAAGTTCCAGGCCTGATGGCTTGCTTTCTCATTTTCTCTCTCTCTCTCTCTGTTCCTCTCAAGTCAAATAAAATAATTCTTTAAAAAAAATAATAATCACTTAATAGCCACTTGCCCAGAAAGATACCTAATTAGCAAGACTCTTTTAAGGCTTACACTGAAAGCGTCTCATCTCTGGTTATCACTTGCCCTGAGAATTCTTGTAAGAAATGGAGCCAAAAATCTCTTTTATAGATTGAAGAAATAAGGCTGCATTTTATAAAGAGAATTTCTCCCCTTCTTTCTCTCTTTCTTATTCATTAATCAGATAGAAAGAGAGAGACACTAAGGTTTGGGACTGAGAAGTTAAGTGTTCCCTACCACTGGAAAAAAAAGTACTTGTACCCATAGTTGATGTGGGGTCTGGGAGAGAAGGTGGTCCTTGATTTATAATTGAAGGCACGATGCACTACACAGTGAATGTCACAGTCTCTTACCTACTGTGAGTAAGTGAATACATTTATAAAGGACCATTCAAAATACAACATTAAGGGACCAGCAGCTCATGTAATGGCTCTGCCGCTGGACTCCCATGTAGTCTACCATGGTTTGCGTCCTAGACCCGGTGGCTTAAAACTTACACTGGGTGTGTGTGCGTGCGTGCCCAAGATCCCAAGAGGAGAATGGAGGAGAAGGAACTGTGGCATGGCCATCCCCCTGGGGGGTGATTTCTCGCTTTCTGTCTCTCTATCTCTCTCTGTCTCTCTCGCAAGTACACGTGCCCTATAGCAAAAAACTCTCAAAAAAAATACATTAATAGAACATTCCAGAATCTGTGAAATAATGTTCATTATTATTATGCATTCAAGTACAAAAGGACAGTTTGCTTTTCACCTAAAGGTGACCCAGGTATAGATGTTGATGATTCTTGAGATTCTCACACCAATGAGGCAGAATCTGTCCCACTCTCCACCCCCAGGCCAGTTTAAAATCAGCACGAATGCTGTGTAATCTAACCAACAGGATTGATCCAGGTCAGGTATTAAGGGCTAAAATGGATTAAACAAAAGACATTCCCCTTGTAACAAGAAGGAAAAACTTCAAAGGTGGGATTTGTTCTTGTTATGACAAAGGAAGTGGATTTACAAACTGCCTTGAGGCATACCCCTCTGTGACTTTCAATTTGCTCTCCTCTGTCTGGAGAAGGCTTTTTTCCTTCTTCTTCTCCCCACTCTACCCTCCCACTCCCTCCCTAGCTCCCAGGGTCCTCTCTAGGGTAACAACTTCAGGTTAAGAGGATCAGATTGAGAACGGTTTTTCTTGTTTGTTTTTTAAGACCAGGCACCAGGCATCTTTCCGATCAAATGACACTCATGTTTGGACACCTCCTAGGTTTCTGTCACTCAGAAATGTAACAGTGACAATGAGCAGGTGGAATAGGGAGTGCTGCTTAGATCGCTCCCTTAGTGTGGACAGATGGAGCCTCTATCCAGGGGCCAGTATTTAGCACAAAAATCCCAAAGAGAGAAATGGAAACAAAAAGCAGGATAAAAGAATGGGTTTAAAATACTTCCATTCTGTGAACATTCAACAGTCCTGAGTCAGGATTCATTATATCAGGCTTTATTTTCAATACTCCTTAATATTACAGTTACTTTTATTGTACTAATACCTACATAAATATAATGTATCTTCTAGGAGTTCAAAGCTTGTGTAATTTTTGGTAAAATGTGTACGTAATGCATATACTCACATATATATATCTATAGGTAATTTATATATTAGTTATTGCACTCAAAATACCCTTAAAATACTTATGTTCTCTGAGATAGAAATGGATATAGTGCTGGTATGTAACTGCGGCATCATAGATTCTCAAACTCAAGTGTTGTTTTCATTGCTCCCTAATGTTGACTTCAATTACGTGTATAATGATATTACTTAAACATGTATGAACATAAAACTAGTTATGTACCTCTTATGTGGCAGTTCTTATTCAATTAGAATATCAAAGTAAATGCTCTAATTACAAACAGATTGCAAAACCAATAAAATTCAAATGAACAACACTAGTGTGATGCTTATTATTTGGTCGAAATTGTAGTACAGGGGCCAGGCGGTACTGTAACATAATGTAATGCTCTGCAAGGCTGACCCACAAGAGAAGGTTAGGGGTTCCCATCCAGAGACCTCCCTAAATACACTGGGTGTGTGCCCAGAATTGGGGGGCTGGCTGAGGCTGGGAGTGGGTCACAGCCTGAGGACACTGTTGGGGTGTTCTGTCTCTTTGTCTCTCTCAATCATGGGATAAATAAATAAAACTTTTTAAAAATTGAATTGCCTGGAGCTGGCAGGTCAAATGTTGTTTAAGGGTGTTGGAATCCCACACAGCTGACCGTGGTTCGAGTCCTAGACCTGGTGGCTTGCTTTCTCACTTTCCCTCACTCTCTCTCTCTCTCACTCTGTCCCTCTCTGGTCAAATTAAAATAAGTAAATAAATAAATAAAGTTAAACAAAATAATTGTTTAAAAATTGAATTGTCATTTACAACATGAATATGGTACTGGCTGCCTCTTCCACATTCTTTCGAGTTGGACATAACAATGCAACTATCTCAATTCCTAGAGAGTACTTTTCAAACCAAATATCATAAATCATTTGACTCTTTCTATTACTGTTTCTTTGAATAATTATCATAATGATCTTTCAACTGTAATATAAACTCAGTTTCACTTTTCCAGTGCAATGATAAAAACCTAATATATGATTTATATACTGAATCTGTCTGTGTTCTTTGCTCACTAACATGAAATAAGAGAAGTGCTAGTGGGCTCCAGTGATAATACAAGTAATTATGGACTTGGGTGCTTAAATTGGTACAGGACTCCATTATCTGTTGCCATTCAGATGAACTAGCATATGATATTACATTTTTTTGGAGATTATCATCTACATTAAAGTCAACAACCTTTTGTAGAGAACTCAGCCCCTGGGAACACGTTCTTGGATCTTCATTTTAGGATTCTCAGTACCTTTTACAGGCTAAGCATTGTCTTTGTCCCCAGAATTAATTCTCTCACTGCAGGATTGAGCATCTGAATTAAAGAACAAAGGTATTCTTCTTTTTTTAATAGGCAAGAGTGCAGATACTAACCAAATGACTAGTCTTCATTATCTAACCAATTAGTAGTCTCCAGCATAAACCAGCTAATAGAGAAAATACTTCTCCTTAAGGAACTTAACAATCAATTTGAGGAGACTGGTCACAAACAAGAACATTTTGATATTTAAACATATTCAAAGTTTGCTTAGGAAGCATTGACAATTCTCAGTCAACGCAGAAGTTTACATTAGACTTTAGAAACATGAGCCATCATGGACATTTGAATACATCATAAAACTTCAAATGGTGTTCTGTGTTGTGTAAAGTTCCAGCAGTGGTTTGAAATAAAGAAACCTTATAGCTTTGGACTGTGACATGCTGAAAAACTCCCTATGTTATATGAATGATCTTAGAAGTTGTGACTCTAATGGTCAAACAAAGCCATGAGAAATGCCCACAATCAAACTGGTGTTATTTTAGATCCATAAAAGTTGTATGGGCAGGCCAGGCAGTGACTTGGTAGTTCAGGCAGCTGTATTCCACATGGCTGACTGTGAGATTCAAGTCCTAGACTTGAAAAACACACTGGGCATGTGTACACACATGCTCAAAATCCCCAAAGGAGGGGGAAATAGAGAGTTAATTGCAATGTGACCATTCGTTATGGAAGTGCTTTCTCATTTTCTCTCTGTCTCCAATGAGTGTCCACACCCCCTGACAAATTAAAACATTTTTTAAGTTAAAAAATGAAAAAGTTGTGCCAGCATGAGAGTGTATAAAGTATTTGGAAGAACACACTCTTTTGGTAATTTTTAAGGTCTTTAGAATTAGAAAGAAGAAACATATATACAAGAAAAAACTAATGTGTAAAATATAATCTAGTGGTTTTTCTGAGTGGGGGTGGGAATGTTTTTACAGAATGATGTAATTACAGAATGTAACCTTTGTCTATTAAACAATCTCAGATCCTTGACATGGCTTGTGTTAATTCAAGTCTTTCAACTTTGGGAAGTCTCACAATTAAATGTAGAAGTAGTAGAAAGTTCACATTTATCATTTCAATATATTATAGTGAAAAGTAACGTGTACATATTGGGTATTTTAACTACTTGCAATACCTAAGGGAATTTGTCCTATTGCAAATTGATTAGTTTTATTATTCTGGTATGAAAATGTGTGATTTAGTCATTAAGAGTTGTGATTTTAAGTTGAAATTTTAAAATGACAGATTTTTGTAATAGATGGTGCTAGTTCATTTTTGGAAGTGCTAAAGTTGGCATCCATGTTATTGCTATGTCATTTGACAACTGATAGTCTTAGCTTCAGTCTAAAAAATAAATAAATATAATAAGCCATTTGGTTGAGTTCTGGAGATTTTACAGCAAGTTGAAGATGGAAAACCAAACTGCATTTTTGCCATATTTTAGTGTTGTTCTGTAAGGGGAAGAACACGTGCTCAGTTTGTGAAAAGTGGTGTAAAATTGATGGTGACAGTGCTCTAGAAGAAAGTCAGTGCCGACAATGGTTCATGAAATTCCGTGCTGGTGATTGTGATCTCAATGACACTCCTTGTCAGGGAGGCCCCCCCAAAGTTGATGACGACAAAATAAAGGCATTGAGTCGAACCCACATTACCTGACACAAGAGATTACAGACACCTTGAACACCCATCATTCAAGTGTTCATGACCACCTGAAGAACCTGGGATACAGAAAGAAGCTTGATATTTGGGTTCCTCATGAACTCAAAGAAGTTCATTTGACAGTGCAAATAAATATCTTCAATATGCTCATTAAGCATGAAGATTCTTTTTTGAAGTGACTGATAACATGTTGAGAAGTAGATTGTTTACAATAATGTGGTGGACAATCGTTCCCAGTCCTGACATGATGATTAGCCTCAAACGACATCAAAAGCAGACATTCATCAGAGGAAGTTACGTTCTCAGTGTGGTGGGTTGTTAAAGGTGTTGTGTTTTTCCAGCTTCTACCAAGGAACCAAACAATCAATTCTAATGTGTATTGTCGGCAATTGGACAGTTTGAATGAATCCATCATCCAGAGATGTCCAGAGCACACTGATCATAAATGAGTTGTGTTCCATCACAGCAACGCCAGACCACACACAAGTTTGATCACCTGTCAAAAATTATTATAGCTTGGATGGGATGTGTTTCCACACCCACCATACTCCCCTGACCTTGCACCCTCAGACTTCCAATTGTTTCACTCTCTTCAAAACTCCTTGCATGGTATAATGTTCAATTCAGATGAGGCCGTAAATCAACACCATGTTTAGTTTTTCACCAACAAAGACAAGTCTTTCTATGAATGAGTAATTATGAAGCTCATTGAAAGATGACAAAAGGTTATCAAACAAAATGGGCAGTATATCATGGATTGCTCTTTGCTCTTTATATAAATAAATGAGCTTTACAAAACAGAAACAAATACGTCATGACTTTTCTGACAACCCAATAAATAACAATGGACTGTCTAAGAGAGCTTACAGATCACCACATATAACCTTAATATGTTAGATTTATAAGAATAATTTGAGTACTTGGGGAGGTTGGTTAGTCAGACAACGAAAGGATTTTAAAAGAAAATCAAGTATATAAAGTGATCATTTCAATTAAGATGTTTAATATACTTAATTATGAAATGAAACATGTTCATTCAAGTCATTTTTAAAAGTGCTTGTTCAAAGTAGCTAGTCTGATAAATAGAATGGTAAAAATTGCAAAACAAACATAAACGCTTATGGAAGAGCTAGAGTTTTGAAGGTTTAATTTTAAAATAAAATATTTTCACTTTAAAACTGAATTTTTCTTGTGAGTAGTGTCTTCTATATAAGAAGGTAAAGGCAAAATTTTTAAAGGCAGCAAGAAATACAACTTAATTTATAAAATAAGAATAATTATTTTTTTGTTTCTATTATTTCAAATGAAAATATGTAAACAATTATCTTCATCATCACCACAATTATAAACTCTTTCCTTTTTGTGATGAAATTGTAAAGGAAAAAACATTTGGGGTCTTTGTGGGAACGTGAAGATACTTCCACTACCATCACTGTCACTGGTCATGGTGTCATTGGGTCATCCAGGAAATACAGGGTAGGTCTTGCCAAATCTGACAATGCAGCAGACCTGTGGATATGTGTGTATCAATAGATACAGAGACAGAAAGAGAAAGCAAACCACCAGGTCTGAGACTGGAACCATGGTTGGCCATGTGGGAGGTCAGTACTTCAACCATTATGCCACCTGCTGCCCCTTAATGGCCCATTTCTTAGCCTACTCCAGGATCAAAGGTAACCCACCAGACAGTGTAACAATAAACAGAGGATCTTTTCCAGATCAAACAAACAAGAAATCCCAAGTTGCTGATTGGACTATAGAGTATATAGCAATGACAGCATCTATATTTCATCTCTTTTTATATTCATATGCTTTTTCATGCACCTTTACCCTCTCATCGCGGTCAGGTTAACCTGTATGTTAACACCCTGGACCCTGACACTGAGCTCAGTCACGTGACTTGCTTTGACGGATGCATTATGATCAGATAGGATACAAGCAGGGCTGAAAGTGTGCAGGGAGTTTGCTCCTCCTTGCAGTCCTGCCATCAGCATGGGGACATGCCTGCTGCAGGTCAAGAGCTGAGAGGACTCAGTCCCACAAACCTGGATTAGCCAACAACCAGCCTAACCCCAGACACATTCGCAAGCCTAATCAGTGTCAGCAGAGCTCCCTCACTGACCTCCAGGTGGCCACAGATGCATAAGCTATCAACATAAAGTGACCCAGACCACAAATGTGGAGAGCATGCAATGCACTCTACCTGACCATTTGCACTGCAGGCAACAAATGATGTTTCTTTGCCTGCCTGCCCTGACAGAAACACTTTAATAAAGAAAGTGGGGTGACCAGCAGTTGGCATAATGGCTATGTCGCTGGACTCCCATGTAGTCAGCTGTAGTTCAAAGTCCCGGACCCAGTGACTTAAACTCACGCCGGGCACGTGTGCGTGCATGCCCAAGATCCTGAGAGGAGAATGGAGGAGAAGGGATTGTGGTGTGGCCATCCCCCCCGGGGGGGCGGGGAGTGATTTCTTGCTTTCTGTCTCTCTGTCTCTCTCTGTCTTTCTGGCAAGTGCATGCGCCCTATACCAAAAACCTCTCCAAAAACAAAAAAAGTTGGAGCCGGTGTGAGTGGAAATATCTATTCTGACCTGTAAACGTGGCTCCCAGGGCTTTTTATTAAACCAAAGATGATGGCCTTCAACTCCCACACAGTTATTTTGAAGTTATCCCTTAGATAATGATACCCCTGTTTTGGTTCTGTCTAAAATCATTTTTCATGTGAATTAATTATCATTCTGTCGGGATCATAGCCATGTTAGACCCTATACTGAGACAAGTGTGTCCTCAGATCATTGACATTGACACAGGATCTGTGAAGCAATAATAACGATGTGCCTTTCAGGGGCTGGTGGAGGGACACCTGTGTTACAGCTGAGTTATGGTTCTTTGCTATGTAAATTGGACTTAACCCAACCCATAAGAACAATGCCTGATAAATACTCTTCTCCTATCCCTGGATGAAAGGGAAGAAAGCCTAAAAGATCTCTTACATCCCTAGTTCCTGTGATTTGGATCCCAGTAATGAAATGAGAAAGCAGCTCTGTGAATCATTTTCAATCTAAGCCTTTTCTCCAAGGAAAGGTCCCTGAGGAGTTAATGTCATGTCACTAAGTAATTAGATCTCCATTGCTTAGCAAGAATTCTACACCAAAGGCAGAGTAATTCTATTAGAAAATGAAACCGCAATATTGTACAGTTCTGAGGCTACTAAATTTGTATTTAATTATCCAGGTAATGTAATTAGGCAATCAGTTCTAATCTGATATCAGGAGGAAAAGTTCTTGGTATTTTTTTTTCAAGGTTTTGTGAAAGGGCCATGCAATTAATAGGACACACTTAATTACTGAAATGTAAAGATATCTTTGCAAGAGTATATCTCTATCCAAGCATGTACATTATATTAGCTGCTTAGATCTTTGCCATTACTAATGTATTTGTGACTTCTTATCTTATAATGACCTATGGTAATAATTAGCCCATGACAGAATAAAGACCTTAGCACTGTATTGCAAAGCTCCATTCTGCACATTATCCTAACAGAACAACAGAGAAACAATGAAGATTCAGGAAAGAATTTAGATTCTCGTAAATGCTCATAAAATCTACCTAAGGTATATATTTCCAAACCCCTTCTAAGTGCCACTCAACTAAGATCTTTTCTTTGTAACCTGTAACCTCTTCTAAATATAGACTTTTAAAAGTTCTTTAAATGGTAAACTAGATTATTAGGACTAATATCTGCTCTGCTTTACCAAAATGATTTAAGTTCGTTTTTTTTTTTTTTTTTTCAAGCTCACCTCTAACACGTAAACAATCCTTCCTAGAGGCTTTGTTTCACTTGATTGTTTCTTCTGGATTTTAGGTGTTTGCACTCCGACCCCTTGAGAAGAGAGCATGGTATCTTGAAGACACAGATAGAACAGACGAGAACTTACGTGCCAAAACGTTTGCCTTTTGGCATAGCGAACCTTCCTTTTCCCATCTTGAATTGTGACACTTTTCCAAGTCTTCCATTATCACTTTTGAAATTAAGTGAGCCTACTAAAAATTTCACTTGAAGTCAGAAACTATTTTTCTGTGTTGTTTCTCCTCACTTGTTTATCCCTTTGGCCAATAGCTGCGCAGACTATTTTGTTTCCCAGCACGGGCAGAAGCTTGATGTGTGGTTGTTATTATTTAACGTTGTTTGAAATCTTGTTCCTGGAGGGTGAACATTCAAGATAAGTGAGCTGGAAATGTAGTGGGGGGATGTGTCGGTTGCTGATGGGAAAGCCGAGGAATGGAGCGATTCTCTGACTGAGTTGGGGCCAGAATGCATCTTCTTTATAGTCTGAATAGGAGCGTGCTGGCATAAGGGCTGGGAAATAAATTAGGTTTGAAACATATCACCACAAACTTAGTAGTTTAAAACAATACAAAGGGCCAGACAGGGGTGCAGTGGTGAAATATGCTGCTCTGCAGAGCTGACCCACACGGGATCAGGGTGCAGGTCCAGGGACCTTCCTGATTACCCCGGAAATGAGCACATCTGTGATTCAGGGCTGATAAAGCTAGGGGTGGAACGCGGTGTCAGAACTCTGTTGGGTGCGCTTTCTCTCTGTGTTTCTTGGTCTCTCTCTGGCTCATGAAATAAATAAATGATAGGGGCCAGCAGATGGCGTAGCGGTTACATTGCTGGACTCACACTTGGGTGACCACAGTTTGAGTCCCAGACCTGGTGACTTGAAACTCAAACCGAGTGTGTGTGCCTAAAATCCTGAGAGAAGAATGAAGAAGGGATTGTAGAGTGGCCATTCCCCCTGGGGGATGATTTCTTAGTTTCCCTCTGTCTGTCTCCCTCTCTAGTCAGTGCACACGCCCTAAGGCAAAAAACAAAAACAAAAATAAATCTCTAAAAAGGAAAGAGAGAAAGAAAGAAAATACAAATAAACTTAATGATAAATTAACTTTTATAAAACTCCACTAATGAGTTATCTCATGGTGTCTGTAGTATTGCGTCTACCCAACCAGTGCCAAGTGTCAGCTGAGGCTGCAGCTCTCACTAGAGCTCTGGGTCCTCTCCAAGCTCACTGGTTGTAAAATTCATTTCCCTGTGGTTGCAAGACTGGGGTCCCCTTTTTCATGCTAAGCGTTGGCTAGGGACCCCTCTCAGCAAACAGAGGCCACCCACAGTGACTAGCTATGTGACCTATTTGCTGACTCTCAACCTGGATGTTCCCTCTCAGTCAGCTGGAGCGTAGCTCTCTATCTTCCTTTTCTGTGACCAGCCAGAGCAAACTCTTGACTTTTAAAGGACTCAGGTGAGGTCAGCATATGGCATGGTGGTGCTGGACTCCCATGTGACCGTCTATGGTTCGAGTCCTAGACCTAGCAGCTTGAAAATCACACCAGGCACATGTGTATGTGTGCCCAAAATCCCAAGAGGAGAATGGAGGAGAGGGGATGGCAGTATGGCCATCCCCCGCCGGAGGGAGTTGGGGGGTGGTGATTTCTCACTTTCTCTTTAGTGAGCGCATATACCCTATTGCAAAAACCTAAATAAACAGAAATAAAAACAAAGGGCTCAGGTGACTAGGTCAAGCCCACCTGGATACTTCCCTCTTTTAACCTGACATCAAACTTTAACTAAATCTGCAAAATTCCTTCAAAATAATCCCTAGACAGTAGTGCCAGCCTTATCAGTGGATTGACTTTCTACGATTTCAGTTACTCTAGTTAACTGCGGACCAAAAATAGGTGACTACCATACAATAAGATATTTTGGAAGCTAGAGAACACATAATGTTACATAATGTTACTACATATTATTGCTTTTTTAATGTTAATATTAGTTATTGTTACTATATTACTGTGCTTAATTTATAAACTAAACTTTATGTAGTATGTAGTAGAGAAAAATATGTAGTAGAGAAAAAAATAGTGTATATAGGGTTTGGGGTTATCTGCATTTCAAATATCTTCTGGAGGGTCTTGAAATGTATTCCCCATGGGTAGTACTACTGTATCAGTGTCTGATGGAATAACTGGGAGAAAACTTATGTTCTAATCTATTCTGTCCCCAATAAGGGAGACTCCTGAGTCTGAGCAATTGAAGAGTCTGAGCAATTGAAGAGAGCGGAGGTTTATTTAGCTCGTACGTTTGGAGGTCCACAGTCAAAGGGCTGCATCTGGTGAAGGTCTTCTTCCTGGTAGCTATGGCAGAGAGGACAGAGGAGAACATATTTGTGCCTCTGTCTGTCTCCTTTCCTCTCCTTATAAACCCACCAGGACTCAATCATGGGACTCGCCCTGATGCTCAGTCACTTCCCAAAGGCCTTGCCTTTCAGCACCATAATCAGATTAGGTCATCTCCCAATGCTGTCACATACAGTCAAATGCCAACTACTTGGGGGAACACGTTTAAACCGTACACACACACACACACACACCCCCCCCAGAGGCTAGGAAACTTGAGGGTCATGTTAGAATTCTGCCCACCACAGGGGACCTGCCAGATCCCCAATCTCCTTTTTGTAATTGTTATGGCACCTACAACTTTTTCACTAGAAAGTCATTCCTTTGGGCATAAACTTCATATTTCTGAGTATTTTATAAAATAAAAAAACAGCTGCTACAGCTACTTCTGTAATGCCATTTTGAGTACCTGCTATTTTCCAGACCCCATGTATTATCTTAATCAAACTTCTCAGTAATCCTGTGAGAACAGTGTTTTTATACTTTATGAGAAAACTGAGGATTGGTGAGATAAAGGAATTTGCCTGAAGTCACAAACTATTCATGAAGGGGGTTGTGTTCCAATCCAGAGCTTTCCAATACCAAAATGCTGGGTTTTCTCCTTATACCACTCCACTTGTCCATTTCAATCAGTGTTCTGACAACAATAACAATAAAACCAAATAGCATACAAAGAGGTATAATCGAAAGAGCTTTATTTAAGGATTACTGATAGAGGTGTGGGTAGGGTTAAGGAAATCAGCAAGAGGAGAGAGTACCTGTGGCCAGAAGTAGCAGGAAGCATGACCACCTCTCGGCCTAGAGGGGTAAGGAGAAAAACTGAGATAGTTTCAAAGCTGAGCCAGGGAGGGGCCCAGCCCCTTGTGAAGAGCAGCGGAAATGCATAACCTAATGCGCTCTTCTTCCTCCTATCTCCCACCCATGCTTTCTCTTGACCAAACCCAGCTCGAAGCCAGCGAGCAAGACAGCCCAGGTACTTCAGTGCACTGGGGTCAGCCTCCCAAGGCACTGATCAGGACAGAGTGGGATGGAGGGCAGATCTAGAAAGACAAGTGGAGAATAATCAGAATAATCCCTAAAAATACAAATATGCCTGAAGGAGCAACACATGGCGAAGTCTTTGTTCTGTGTTTGTTATCTTAATATAATTTGTAGAGACAAATACTTAACGCTTGACTTAATCAGTAGTTAAGATCTTTTTTTTCTCTCCTTTAGTTGTTAAGATCTTAACCTGTGTATTAGTTTGGTAGGGCTACTATAGCAAAATAACACAGACTGAGCGGCCTAAACCACAGAAACTTACTTTTTCGTAGCTCTGGAGGCTAGAAATCCAACATCAAGGGGTCAGTGGGTTCAGCTTCTCCTGGGGTTGCACTCCTGGGTGAGTAGACGGTCACTGGGGTTGCACTCCTGAGTTAGTAGACGGTCACTGGGGTTGCACTCCTGGGTGAGTAGACGGTCATGTTCTTGCTAGAAATCCAACATCAAGGGGTCGGTGGATTCAGCTTCTCCTGGGGTTGCACTCCTGGGTTAGTAGATGGCCACTTTCTTGCTATGTCCTCACAAGATCCTTTTGTGTGTGCACACATCCCTGGGGTCTCTCTGTGTCTGATTCCTATACCAATCAGACTGGACTAGGGCCCACTTTAACAGCATTATGTTAATATAATCATCTCTTCAAAGGCCCTATGTGTAAACTAAGTCTTATTCTATAGTACTGAGGGTTAGATTTTCAACACATGAATTTAGGGCATGGGAGAGGCATCATTCAGCAAAGGAAAAAAAGGGGGGGAGGTTAGTTTATGAGACTAATTTCTAGCCAGCTAAAAGGAAATGGAAAAGGTAATTTGAAATTGGAAGAAAGGAAAAGGAATGAAATCTCCATGGTGTTTTGCCCTTTCTCCTAATGTATGTTTTACTCTAGGGGACTCCCTTGACCCATGGGCTTAAAATTTGTCTTTAAAGCAGAATCCCTATATATTCAATAATGTGACTCCAATATGTTCATTTCACATATCCTTTTTAAATGAACAAGAAAAAGGCATCCTAAAATTTGGTCAAACCGAGTGTTTTGAACCACTTTTTTCCTTCAGCATTGCATCAGTCTTTTTTTTTTTTAATTTTTTTTAATTAAAGTTTGTATTTGCCATTTAAAAAAATTATTTTACTTAACTTTAATTATTTATTTCTTAATTTGATTAGAAAGAACAGAGTGAGAGAGAAGGAGGGAAAGTGAGAAAGCAAGCCACCAGGTCTGGGACTCGAACCTCAGTCACCCATATGGGAGTCCAACGCCCTTAACCACCACGCCACAGACTGGTCCCAGCGTCACATCAGTCTTCATAAGGGCCTATGAGGTATCAGGACAACATGAATAAGACACAGAATTTCCTGCCCACATAGGAGTTGCATTCTACTTGTAGAAAAGCAGATGATAAGGAAATAATATATTATATATGAGGTGGTAATGGGTACCATGGTTTCTGAGGGAGGTAAACCCTCAAAAGTAAACTGAGGTAGGCCAGCAGGTGGCACAGAGGCTGGGGTGGCTGGGTCCCACATGGGCAACTGAACGGTTCAAGTCCTGGACCTGGTGGCTTAAAGACACACTGAGTGTGCCCAAAATCCCAAGAGGAGGATGGAGAAGGGACTGTGGCATAGCCATCCTCCCTGGGTTTGTGTGTGTGAGTGTGTGTGTCTGTGGGAATGTGGGAATGTGTGTGTGTGGAGGGGGGGCGAGTGATGATCTCTCTCTCTCTCTCATGAGTACATGCACTCAAAAGCAAAAAAAAAAAAAAAAAAAAGTAAACTGAGGTGTGGTTGGGATGTTAGGAAAATGAGAAGAGTGTCACTTCCTGGTAGCCAAGAACAGAAAATGTTTCTGAGTGGCCAGCTGAGGGTACATTGAGTTTGAGGAAGAAGGAAAGATCAACTGGATCAGAAGTCCATGTATGTAAAATAACACAAAAACAGAGTTGACCACTGGATTGGCAAGGTGGAGGTCATGAGGACCTTGTCAAGGGCTGTTTTGAAGGAGCAGCAGAAATAGTTCAAAAGAGAACAAGACGAGGTCAGTCGGTGGCATCGTGTTTGGGGCACTAGGCTCTCACATGGCCGACCATGGTTCGAGTTGAACCTAAAGGCTTGCTTTCTCACTTTCCCTTTCTCTCTCTTTCTCTGGTCAAATTAATAATAATAATGACAAGTGGAATTGAATCAATAAATAACTTTTAAAAAGAGAGAGAATAAGGAGAGTTGGAGACAATCAACATAGACAACTTTTTTTGTTATAGTTTTTGCTATAGGGTGTGTGCACTCACTAGAGAGAGAGAGGGGAGGAAGAAAGAGAAATCGTCCTCCAGAGGGGATGGTCACACTGCAATCCCTTTGCAGGATTCTCCTCCATTATCTTTTCAAGATTTTGGGCATGTAAGCATTTGTGTCCTGTATGTTTTCAGACCACTGGCCCAGAATTTAAACCATGCAGCCAGCCATAACATAAGGAGTTTAGTGCCTTAACCTCAGTGCCACCTGCTGGCCCAACATAGACAATTCTTAAGAGGAATGTTGCATTTTTTTAAATGTCCATTTTCACATCAAGATTGAGCAAACACCATACATGAAACGAGATATGAAAGGAAGAAGGTAGGTCGGTTTACCTATTCTGAAGGGGAGGGCCTGGTCTAGGCCAAGGTCTAGGACATTTAACTTTGGGTTCTGACTCTCCATTCTCCCTTGTTGGTGGCCTTTCCCTTCCCCTTCAGCATTCCGTGATTCTTGGTTTCAACTCCTCCTTGATAACATCGCTAGCAAAGCACAAATCAATTCATTTCCTCTTTGGGAGTATTTGCATTGTGAATATTCTTCCAAAATGGAACACTAGAGACTTTGTCTCTTACTTTGCACTCACTTTGCAGAAACATCTCTCTCTCCTTTTTTTTTTTAAGAGATTTTTGTTATAGGGCACGTGTGCTCGCCAGAGAGACAGAAAGCGAGAAGTCCTCCTCCCCTCTGGCAATGGCCACACCGCAATCCCTGGATTCAAACTGTGGTCGACTATGTGAGAATCCAGCCGTGTAACCATTATACCACCTGCTGGTCCAGGACTGGCTCATTCTTACAGCAGGCAGTAGAGGCTTTCTGGGGGGTGGGAGGGGGGTGCCCTCCCAGTCGCTCCTCAGATCCAGTGGTACCTGCAGCTGTCTACTCAGCCTACGAGTAGTAAGGCTCCGCCTGCCCAAACAAGTCTGAAGTGTTCCTAAAATTAGAAAACCAAAATGAACCTAATAGAGGGGAACCCCAAAATGTTTTCTTGCCTGAGCGACAGGGAGGAGGTAGTGGGCCCATCTTTTCTTTTCTGTGAGGCAGTAATGCCTTCAGGCCTCAAAGAATGGCCTAATTTATATAATACACTTCTGCAGCATTAAGCCTGAATGGCATTTGGTGGCAGATAAAGTCTCTCTCTGTCACACAGTGGAGGGCTATGCAGCCCGATCTTGTTTAGAATTACATTTAAAACCTGGAAATCAAATGATATGTCCAGATAACTTCTGTGGTAAACCCCAAACCAGTTACGCTTCAGGTTAAGCCTCTGATTTCTAAACAACATGCCTTTATTCTCTCCAGGCCAATACTCGGACCTTCCTGGCAGCGGTATCAAATAGCAAGAGGCTGAATGCACCCTCTGTGTGCGCATTAAAGGATAAATGGCGAAAGAGGCAGTGCCTCTCTGCTGAGAAAATCTCCATCGTTGATATGTCTCCCTAACACACACATCAGATTGACTTATTCCCTCTTGGTTTATTGAATCTTTTCCTAATATCTAAAATTTTACAAAAAAGGAAAAAAAAATAATAATAAACAAACCTAAACCATCCCATCCACCTGCAAAAATAGAACTCCTAGTTTTGTCGAAATTCCTTACTTTATCCCTCTCCCTTGACCATATTTCTCCCGGTCATTGAGTGGGGTCCTCTTGTAACATCATGATTCTAAGGAGCTCAGAGAGGTTGAATGCACTAGGTAAACTGACAGACCTTCCCGGTGGCATTCTGAAGCAAGAAAATAACCCAATGAAAAATCAAAGGCAGGAAAGGAACCAAATGTGTGGACATTCTTCAATCTTTGTGCCATTGCTGAGGAAACCAGAGTCTCCAAGACCTTGGAGGACATACTCAAAAGGCTGATGGGCCTGTGCTGGTGTATGTCCCTTGTGACCCAACACTGTTTCCCTAAGATACAGTTCTGGCCTCCCTTCCGCCTCCCATGAAGGAAGCTATGCTGCGAGGCACATGTGCTCATGCGCATATCAGGTACCAGAGAAGCCTTTAAGAATCCACTTTAGTTTCTTCTGGGCTATAGGATCAGCTTCTATTTAAAATCAAAGCTTGGGGCTGGTAGGTGGCATGGTGATTAAAGGCATTAAGTTCTCACATGGCTGACTGCAGTTCAAATCCTGGACCTGGCAGCTTGCTTTCTCACTTTCCCTTTCTCTGTCTGTCTGTCTGTCTGTCTCTGTCTGGTCAAATTAAAATAATAACAAATGGAATGAAGTAATTACATAGTTATTTTTAAAAATTTAAAAATAAAATCAAAGCTCATAAATGAGTTACTAAGATTTTCTACCACACGTGCTTCTCCAAAGCCATAGCTGCTGCAGAGACGGAAAAGTATAAACCGAGTCACTGAGTTTCAGTCCCCTGGGGCAAGGACATACCATCTGTAGAAGTCCACGAGGCATCATTTTATGACTTTAGAAGAGAAGTTGGTTTTTTTTTTTTTTTGGTGCAAAAAACTGTTGCGGTAGATTCTCTTGCTAAAAGAGTCATTTAAATATTACTGGTCACGTCACATTGTAGTTGTTTGGAAATAATTATATCCATATCACAGACAGTAAATAATAGATGTGCGTTCACTAACGTTTTATTCATGTTCTGTTTTAATATGGCAAACTTAGAAGTAATTTAATCTCCCAGTAAATTGAAGTGGTGGGGGGTTCTTCACACAGAAGACTGCAAGTTATTAATTCCGGGCAGTCTTCATCTTGTACAATTAGTCACTGTTTGCAGCTGGAAATGTTTTATTAATTTTCCATAGCAGTTGATTTTCCACAGTTTTCTCAGTTTAAATTAAGCAGTAAGAGCTGCTGTTTCTTCTTAAATAAATTTTCTTTCCACAAAAATACATGCCTCTGGCTATGTCAATTTTCCCATTTGATTAAAGTGCCAGCAGGCAATTAATAACTTAATGCATTTTAAAGTACTTTTGGAAAAAGTAATTTGAATAGCCAAACTTGTGTATTTGAATTGATTGTTGCAGAAGATTTAATAGGCACTGGAAAATCCTAGAACCTTGGGAAGGACGAATGTGGCCCAGCAACCATGCGTAGGGGACTGAGGGGTGCTTTCCATAACAGGCCCACAGCTGACACTTGCACTTGTGAGGGAAGGTGATTATCACTTTCGAGGAGGCTGAAGGAAGAAAGACAACCCTAAAATGGCCTTCAAAAGGGCACGTAGAAGACGCTAGGCTATGATGGTGTGGTCCAGGTAGGAAAGCAGTCCAAGAAGAGCCATCTAGAGAGCAATGAGACAGTGTGGATGAGCCTTCAAGACACTGTGGTAATTGAAACAAGCCAGACACAAAATGACAAATATTATCTGATGCCACTTGCCACTTGTATTGGGCAGCTAAAGTAGTCAGAGTCATAGAGATCGGAGCCTGGGGGAAGAGAAAACAGGGAGTTAGTGTCTGATGAGTACAGAATTTCAGCTGGGGAAGATGAAAAGTTCTATAGATGGACAGCGGTGGTCATTGCACGATGTGAAGATACTTAATGCCGCTTCATTGTACACTCAAAAGGGGTTAAAGAGGTAAGTTTTGTGTTTTTTGTATTTTACCATCATTTATAAAAGTAAAAACAATGAAGCCTTCTCTTGCATTCAAGATAGCAAAGCAAGGACATGGCGAGTATTCTCATGCAAAATTCCAGGTTTGCCTGGGTCTTCCGGTAAGAGCTATAATCAACGGTGCTAATTACACAGAACCCAAAATCTGTGCAACGTCTTGTGAGGGGATCAAAGGACGGCTGGGCAGGCTTCACACTGTTGGCGAGGGTGCCATGGTGATGGCCACAGTCAGGAATATAAGCCAGAGTGCAGAAAAAAAAATCCACTAGTGCTGATTCAACAGGAAAGACATCCTGAGGAAGCCAGTGTGTCCCTTTATTTTGAGAATGACTCAGAAGTTAGTAAACAATAAAGTGAGGTGAAAGGTTCTACCATCGTAGGCCAGTTACAAAGATGTGTACACACTCGTGGCCCAGGGTTGTATCCAGTGCTGTCAGCATTGCATGATTCTCCAGTGCATATGTAAAACAAACAAAAACTCACCTCATTAGAAATGATTTGCATGGCCGGCAGGTGGCGTGGTGGTTAAGGTGCCAGACTCCCACTTGGATGACTGCAGTTCGAGTCCCAGACTGGCGGCTTGCTTTCTCACTCTCCCTCTTTCTCTCTCTCTCTCTCTCTCTCTCTCTGTCTCTCTTGTCAAATTGAAGAAGAAGAAATAAGATAAATGATTCTTTTAAAAAAAGATTTGCTCAAAAAATGATTTGCTTAAAAAAAATAATTAATGAAGATCTACAGAACTAAGTAGCTTCATTTTTTAAAGAAACCATGCACAAGCCCAGCTGCAGTGGCATGCACTTTCAGGACACTGCAAAGATGCTGTACTTCTCAGACCGGGGCCACATGGGAATCCAGGTTCTATTCCTGGTTTAATCTAAAGGCTGAGCATGGTGGCCCCCACTGATAACATCAGAGGAAAACATGCCATAGTGTTATCTATAGTGAGAATTTGGGGATTCTGTCTTACTGATCTTCATTCGACTGCTGCAAAGGATTAGCCGACACTCCCTTCCATCTGGAGAACATTTGATGAGTCAGCTCAAGCTGAAAACTCAGCACTGGGGCTGTGCTCAGGCATTTCACTCCCACCAGTTCATTGTATGCCTTCTGAGACTCAGTAAGGATTAGTCCCAAACCTGTTTACACCTGGCATTTTAATTATGCAATTTAATGAAATATTATGCAAGCTGATGAAATGTAAACTCACCAAAAAAAGAGAGCTGTGGTTTTTATGAAAACCAAGTTGAAAACCAGCTGGTGGTGTGGTAGTTAAGACGGCTGGATCCCACATGGCTGACAGCACAGTTCTAGTCCTGGACCCGGCAGTTTGAGAAATACATGGTGCTCATGCACACGTGTGCTCAAAATTTCAAAAGGAGGAAGAAATGGATGAAAAGGAGTTGTGGTGTGACTAGTCCCCATGTAAAGTGCTTCCTCACCTCTCTCTCTCTCTCTCCAGGGAACACACATGCCCTCTGGCAAAAAGAAAAAAAAAAAGTTGAACGTATTAATAAAACTTGGGAGACAAGCAGATAGAGGAATGGTTATGTCACGAGACTTCCACATAGCCGATCGTGGTTTGACCCAGCTGCTTGAAACTCACTCCAGGCACATGTGCGGACCTGCCCAAAATCCTGTAAGGAGAACTGAGGAGAAGGGATTGAGACATGGCTATCCTCCCTGTGGGGTGATTTCTTGCTTTCCGTCTCTCTGTCTTTCTCTGTGTTTCCGGCAAGAACACATGCCCTATAGCAAAAATCCTCTCTTAAAAACAAACAAAAAACAACTTGGTAAAACAAAAACAAAAACAAAAACAAAACTCCAGGCATAATTAAAATGCCTGGCATAAACAGGTTTGGGGCCAATCCTAACTGAGTCTCAGAAGGCATACAATGAACTAGTGGGAGTGGAATGCTTGAGCACTGCCCTAATGGTGAGCCCACTGTATTTCTCACCTTTTTTTTTTTTTTTTTTTTGAGAGGTTTTTGCTATAGAGCGCAAGAGATGCAGAGAGAGACAGAGAGACAGAAAGCGAGGAATCACCCCCCGGGAGAATGGCCATGCCACAATCTCTTCTCCTCCATTCTCCTCTCGGGATCTTGGACATGCACACACACATGCCCGGCGTGAGTTTAAGCCACCTGGGTCCGCGGTCGACTACATGGGAGTCCAGCGACATAGCCATCACGCTAACTGCTAGTCTCTGTTTCTCCAGTTTTAAAGATGAGCCTTAAAAATATATTGCAGATACACCAGGTACAAAGTATGGCTATAGCTAAAGAGAAAAAGCATAAAAATTAAAAAAGGGACCCTGAGCTTAGGCAGCTTTGCAGGTGTCCTTAAGTTTTTACTCCACTTGAAAGGGACTAAAAATGGAAATCATGGACAAGGAAATCATGTTGTAGTAAGATGCAAGCTTCAGCACACTCATGTGTAACAGGAGGTCTTGGCTCACTGCCCAACTGCACTGAGTAAAATAGCATTCACCAAACTTTCGAGCACCCAAACTATCTGAGTAGGGATAACCAATAACAATTTTTATGGCAAAGCTAACTGATTGGTAGTAGCTGTCTTGAGAAGCACTCTGAAGTTACATCTGGACTTGGTAAGTAGGAGTCCAGAATCAAATGTTTTCCAAAGGTATAAGAGGGAAACAGAGGGAATATTCACCATGACTAATCCATAGAAAGATAGATATGCACACATTAAAGACCAAACATTTTAACTGCTACTTTTAGAAAACAATTTGGTAGGGGGACCAGCATTTGGCATAATGGCTGTGTCACTGGACTCCCATGTAGTTGACCGTGGTTCGAGTCCCAGACCTGGTGGCTTAAACTCATGCCGGGTGCGTGTGTGTGCATGCCCAAGATCCCAAGAGGAGAATGGAGGAGAAGGGATTGCGGTGTGGTCATCCACCCGGGGGGTGATTTCTTGCTTTCTGTCTCTCTGTCTCTCTGTCTTTTTGGCAAGTGTATGCGTCCTATAGCAAAAACCTCTCCAAAAAAAGAGAAAGAATAAAAGAAAGAAAGAAAGAAAGAAAGAAAGAAAGAAAGAAAGAAAGAAAGAAAGAAAGAAGGAAGGAAGGAAGGAAGGAAGGAAGGAAGGAAGGAAGGAAGGAAGGAAGACACGAAGC
>NW_006159602.1:4226008-4230809 GCF_000334495.1 Tupaia belangeri chinensis | reverse complement strand
GAAAGAAAGAAAGAAAGAAAGAAAGAAAGAAAGAAAGAAAGAAAGAAAGAAAGAAAAGAAAGAAAGAAAGAAAGAAAGAAAGAAAGAAAGAAGGAAGACAATTTGGTAGGTAGAAGAAAGGAAGGAAGGAAAGAAGGAAGGAAGGAAGGAAGGAAAGAAAGAAAGAAAGAAAGAAGAAAGAAAGAAAGAAAGAAAGAGAAAGAAAGAAAGAAAGAAAGAAGGAAGGAAGGAAGGAAGGAAAAAAACAATTTGGTAGGTATAAGTCCACTCTTTTATTCTCATAAAATGGCATGAACCATCCAAAGCAGTCTTGATGTTCCAACCCTAGGACCTCCTACTCATGATCAGAGTGAGATGCCCCTCACTTTGTCAAAGATTATACCAGACCTACCTCAGGATGCCCCACTGGAGAAGAGCATCCTACTTACTAATTATCTTTCTTAAAAAATGTCAATGGAATTGACAATTGTGTTCGATTTCTTCTGAAGAGCTCATTCTTGGGGGCTAGCCATCTTATCACTTCTGTCATCCACCTACTTGAAGGAAGTGTAAAGTGCTGTTTGTAATATTTCATGGAATGACATTTTGTGTCTGGGAGATATTGTTGAATTATTCTCCCAATCATGGCCTGGCTTGTTCTCAACAGCCTTAATGTAGATATTGAATTATGTTCATGGTCTCAGGAGAGAAAGGACGGAAGATTTTTGTTGTGGGTATGTGCTTTTCACACATCTAAGTATTGTGTGCGCCAGCTGAGGGCTTCAATTCACTGAGTGCGGGAGGAAATATTAATAGCAGCTGGATTGCATTGATTAAAAAAAAATCAGTCATGACAAAGACAAGCTACTAAAATTGGCAAGAGAGAAATGCCAGGTTACTTACAAAGTTTATCCCATCAGGCTAACATCAGACCGTTCATCAAAAATAATGCAAGCAAGGAAAGAATGAGAAAATATATTCAAAGTGTTAAATGAAAAACAATTTCAACCAAGAATACTATACCCAGCAAGATTATGCTTCATATGGGAAGAAAAGACAAAAACATTCTCAGATACATCAAACCTGAAAGAATTAACCAACACCAGGCCAGCTCTCCAAGAAGTTCTGAAGGGAGTGCTTTACCAGGAAAACTAAAGTCAGACACACAGAAATAAGAGTAAAGAGCAACCAAGAAAATGCTAAGGATAAATCTGGAAATATCAATAATGATGTTGAGTGTTAATTTCCAAGATTTAAACAAAAAGATCGGACCAAAGTAATGCTACAATTTCAACAGAAGTAAGTTTAATTACAGGAGACTGAGCTGGTGAAATAGAATTTTATGACTTTTGACTAAAACATTACTTATTTTTTCACTATGTTTTGTTTCCCAGATTTAAAGATTGTGCTTCGTTTTGAGTTGTTGATAGGTTCAGCAATCTGAAAATGGTTTATTTTTTTTGCTTGCTTGTTTGTTTTCTTAAATTGAAACATAAACTTTTCTCCCTTCCTGACCCTCAGGAATTGCAAATACTTGGGAGTATTCTTATTTTGTGGCAGAAGGATTATTTGCATAAGTTCAATAATACCTGTTGCCTTGCATCAGAAATTGGAAATACACATTATTGCCAGGGCTTTGACTGGCATGTCATATCTGAAAATATGCTTAGAAAACTATGGAATTAAGGTAGATCTTAAGAAAGCCAACAGAAGCTCTTGGAAAGATGGCCTGGCACCATAAACTGTTCTGCCTGGCAGAGAGGATTAGAGAAGCTATATGAAAGAATTTATACCATAAAATAACCTGGTTTTCCAGCCCAGCATTGTAATCAGTAGAGACTGAAAAAGAACAGCCACAACCAGAGGTTTACCTTGAGGAAGACTTTGAAGGAAGAAAAAGAGCCTGATCTTTGCTAGCAGATGGTATATCGCAGAATACTTGGTAGGCAGGGCTGAACTGAGAAGGTTTATGTGTGAATTGTGTGTGTGCTGGGTGTTTGCTTTTCCACAGTTGGAGTAGTGAACATGTAAATATTTTCTGAAAAATATTTAAAACCATATTGTCTCAAGATATAATGATATAATGTTATAGAGTCACAAAAATAATTATAACAAGTATTTCAAACATTATCTTTAAAATTCAGTTTTTTTAATTTTGAAAGTCATTTATTAACTGCCAAGAACTATGGAATATGAGCAGTATTTTTTATATAAAGTAAATGTTTGTGAGAAAGCATAAAAATTAATTAATTAATTAATTAATTAAAAGGATAAATAATTTTTTAAAATTAGTCATGAAATTGTAGGATTAATGCCAACCCAAGGTATACCTGAGAACCGGAAAGTCTAATATTCATATGTTTATTATTTTTTTAAAAAAGAGTTATTTTATTTAACTTTATTTATTTATTTTAATTTGATGAAGAGGAACAGAGTATGTGTGTGTGTGTGAGAGAGAAAGAGAGAAAGAGAGAGAGAGAAAGTGAGAAAGCAAGCCATCAGGTCCAGGTCTCAAACTGGGGTTGGCAGTGTGGGAGTCCAGCACCCTTAACCACCATGCCACCTGCCGGCCCCATATGTTTATTATTGAGCATCAAAATACCAGAATGAGCTTGTCTGCTGGAGACTTTCTGAGAGGAGAAAGAGGAGTTTGAAACTGAAATAATTTATTTTTTCAGGAAACTTCTTGTATTGAAGGCTTTTCCTCATTATTATACCTTATTCTTGGGCATTAAAATACAGATGTATTTTGTCATAGCTGTTGTTTGCTTCTTGTTCTTTTGATGGAGAGCACATGTGCACCCATGAGACAGCATGAAAGAGGGAGAGAGCACCTCATCAGGGTCTCATCATGCTATGTCCCCCTCCCCCCAGCCCTCCAGTTCCTCAGGCTCTTCAGTGCCCATGGCACACCCACTGCATTTTCAGGCTGATCCAGGCATCGGAATCCATGGTTGCCCATATGGCTTTCCAGCACTGCAGTCAGGGACACTGTGGACTGTGCTTCCTAGGCTGGGCTTGCTGTTGATGTTTGGCAGATTTTATTTTATTTTTTTTTTTTGCTGAGAAGGTTCAAGTCCCAGATGTTATGGTCAGGACATAACATCATATTGTAAGCCTCAACTAGACATAAAAATATTTATTTTAAAAAGAAAAAAAGCAATCTGGGGTTGCTATAGCAGCTCTGACATAATTTTTGTTGTGTTCCAAAATGACTGCTCAAGTTCTAGCCATCATGTCTACCTTCCAGGCAGAAAGAAGAGCATACCCCTCCATCCCTTTAAGAACACTCCCAAACACTGCACACAACATTTCTTTATCCACGTCATCGGCCACATTTTAATTATTTGACTACACCCACCTGCAATGAAGATGTAGGAGCATATAATTTTGACTAGATGAAAATGTGTCTAGCTAAAAATTAGAAATTTATGTTACTAAAGAAGATAGAGGGGTCAGCAGGTGGAGTGGTAGTTAAGGCAGTGGACTTCCACATCATCGAGCATGGTGGTTTCAGTCCCGGACCTGGTGGCTTGCTTTCTGACTTTCCCTTTTTCTTTCTCTCTAGTGAAATTAAACATCATCATAATAGATTAAATTAAATAATAAAAAAGAAGATAGAATGAATATTGGAGGTGAATAGCATCCTTGTCCCAAGGAAGGACCTATCATCTCAATCAATTTTAGAGAAAGCAACTCTAAAAAGAGAGAAGGACAGGCACCCTCAACAGGGTTTTCATACCAAGATCCATTACCAGCCTCGTCAAGCTTGGATCATGGGCGTGCCCAGGATATTCAAGGAGTCCTGGGACCGACCTGTGTGGGTTCAGCATCACAGAAATGGTAGTACCTCCGTGCTGCTGCTGCCAGTCCTAGAGAAGGCAATATTTGTACTTATCTTCAAAGTCCCCTTGTAGATGTTAAGAGAATATATATGTAAGGGGGTGGCTGGATCCTTAGAGGGATCTAACCTGCAGTAGCTTCATTAACATTTTATTCTTAGAGCTCTTGCTATCACCACCCTCCACCAGACTTGAAATGTTTTATTTATATCAAGGAAACAAGTTTAGAAAGCTTTGGCAAGTTTCATCATTCCGTGCCTGGGGGGAATCCCAACTGTCCCCCTTGTTCTAACATTTCATCCCCAGAAAACTCTAGACAAAGAATCAATGACTTCTTCTCTTTCAACACACACACACACAAACACACACACACACAAAAACCTATAACAAGTAGATATCTATTTGTTGAAGAAGTTTAGAATGAATGTCATTATAGATAACATGTAGGAGGGCTGCCATTTTTTTCCTGCCATCTTTGAGTGTTTTGTGTGTGTGTGTATGTGTGTGTGTGGGGGGTTCCTTTTCTTCCTTCCTTTTTTCTCTGTATCATCATAAGAGAAATTCATCACAGTTCATGCATGATTCCTGACAAATGCAAAAGCTTCCAGTCTTGTCCTTGGTTGCTGATGCAGCAGAACGCCTGTGCTCTGGGCAGCAGGACAGCTGTCTGCTGCAGGCTCGGCACCAGGCCTCCCATGCAGGCGTCTTCCATTGCCTCTATCCCTGTTCCCCTGCCAACCAAGGCTACTTCAGGGAGAGCATCTTCTTTGTGACTTTCCTAAGGGCTTTTTCTGCTGTGCTGTGCCCCTGCCAGTTTCCCCTGAGCTCTCTTGCATTGATTCCTGAAGAAATCATCAATATCCAAGCTTTTTTCTTTATTCCACTGCTTGCAAATGTTAAGCAAGGGGTAACTTTTCTGAAAAGTTAAATGGAAAAGGTGAGTTAACAGGCTATGCCTTGACTCTTGGTCGAGGGAAAGA
>NW_006159602.1:4147431-4225612 GCF_000334495.1 Tupaia belangeri chinensis | reverse complement strand
ATAAGCAATAATTTTAAATCCTTTTCAATGAGTACTTTGAAGCAATGAAAAGAGTAGAAAGAAGCAGGCTTGGTGGAGAGCATTAAGCAATTATCACTGAAAATTATGTAAGCTTAAATAACTAAAATGATTTATTTTACAAAATCATACAAAGTCCTGGAAAGGATTCTGCATGGTCAATTTGCTTTCTCATGTAGCAGTTGAAGAGGTAAGCAAAAATGTTGAAATCTTAAAGTCTCAACTTAGTGAATTAATACAGATTTGGGGGTTGGCATTAAATACCTGAAGCTGTTGATGAGTCATTGCTGCAAACGGATTGGCAAATGGCATTATATGATTTTCAGTGATATGAAAACAGGTAATCTTACACAAATGACAGTTTCTCCTCCACTTCTTCTGCCATAAAATAAACACTTTCTAGTATTTACAGGAAGCCACTACAGCACAATGGTTAGAAACTTGGACTCTGGAGTGTGTTTGAGTCAAAGTTCTGCACCTAATGCTGTACTCCCTTGGGTAAGTTAACTAAGCACTCTGAGACTCGGCTTCCTCATCTGTAAAATAGGGACCATGCGTGAATTACTAGCATTAAAGAGCAGGGCCTTGTAGGCAGGAAGTGCTAAATGTGAGTTATTTCTATTTGTTACACTTGCATCAGTTGCTTGTGAGGTAGCTCTGTCTTTGCCCCAGTTGTCTCTGGACGACCTGCTTCCATCAGCCTGCTGGGTGTGGTGGTCCTCACAGTGGAATGCTCAGATCGCAGTGTTCCTCACTATTCTTGGATATGGGGGAAATGACTCGCAATGCACTGGAGAAGTGGACGAGTCTTCTCCTCACGCTCTTGCTGCCCAGGGTGTTCCTCTCTGCATGGAGTCTGGTGGCTGTCTGTTCCTGCCCTCAGAAGTGCATCCAATGAAGACTGAGTACGTGCCTGTGCCAGCCCCTGATGAGGCACTGCTGATGCTGAGATTCGAGCATTGCCTGCTCCAGAGAAGGCGGTGAGACACATAATGTGAGACAAACAAATAGAAGAAGGCACGAGTATCATTAGAACCCAGGGGATGCCCCAACTTGGTTTGAAGTGTGCAAGAAAGATGCATGATCTATGAGGTGACTTCAGAAAGTTTGCGAAGGGGCCAGCAGGTGGGATGGTGGTTAGGGGCGATGGAGTTCCACATGGCCAATCACGGTTCAAGTCCCAACCTGGCAGCTTGCTTTCTTACTTTCCTCTCTCTCTCTCTCCTCTCTCTCTCTCTCTCTCTCTCATTCTGCCCCCTCTCTGGTCAAATAAATAAATAAATAAAGTTAAATACAATAATTCTTTTCTAAAAAAGTTTGTGGAAAAATGTAATTAAAGTACAAATTTTAAGCTGACCCTGTAGCATGGTAATTAAGGGGACCATATCCCATACGGCTGACCACAGTTTGAATCTTGGCCACAGGGGTCTGAAAAAATATACCAGACACATGAGTGTGCATGCCCAGAATCCCAATAGGAAGGAGGAATGGAAGAAAAAGGATGCAGCATGACCATGTCCCATTGGGGATTTTGTTCTCACTCTCTGGAGAGCACAAGTGCTCTCTGGCAATTAAAAAAAAGTACAAGTTTATTTTGGTGCAAAATTTTTTTTGAAATCCATACATAGTTTTTTCATAATATACATTTTTCATGAACTCTTCAAAGATCTTTCTTATTTAATTAAATGTTAAAGCATTGATGAGATACTCTAGATAGATAAGAGAGATTAAGGCAGAAAAAAACCAAGCACCAAAATGCCCAGTGCGACTAATTTTGGGAAGAGTAAATCATGTTGTTTTATACATCTTACCCTGGTTTTTGGAAGAATCCTCATCAAGGCTGTGGCTGCCCCATATGGAGGTTTTCTAGTTAAGATGACAGAGGACAAGCTTGGTGAATGGGGCACAGGTAGATGAGCCCCTACTGGCTCCTGAACAGAGTGCCATGAGCTTTGGTCCTGTACCCTGCTTTCTATGGCTCTTGGTTGCAACATGTTTCTCCATGAGGTCAGGGACAACATGGGACTCTTCTTTCTCTCTATGACCCTTGGGATAGCATCTCAAATCAACATTCTCAGACCATCTTCACTAAAATCACACAGGGGCACACTTAAAAACACAGATTTCCACCCCACCCCACTACTGAATCAAATGTACTGGAGTGAGGGCTAGAAATCTTCATTTTTAATGAGGAAAGGGCATGGGCTTGAAAAATACTTGTGAAAATGTCTTCCCCAGGAAATTCTTTTTTTTTTTTTAGAGGTTTTTGCTATAGGGCGCATGCGCTCGCCAGACAGAGAAAGACAGAGAGACAGAAAGCGAGAAATCACTCCCCAGGGGGGATGGTCATGCCGCAATCCCTTCTCCTCCATTCTCCTCTTGGGATCTTGGGCACGCATGCACACGCGCCAGGCATGAGTTTTAAGCCACCAGGTCCGGGACTTGAACCGTGGTCGACTACGTGGGAGTCCAGAGACATAGCCATTACACTAACTGCTGGTCCCTTCCCCAGGAAATTCTGATGCACATTATAGTAAGGGAGCCAGCACCATAGAACCTCAAAATAGAGTATGGTTTATTATAGAACACAGTATGGGATATTATAGAACAGAGTAGGGAGTTTTACAGAATAGAGTAGGGGGTATTATAGATGTTCAATGAAAGTTTAATCACTAAAAGACCAAGTGAATATGTTCAATGAAATGTGTTGCAGACTGGGCAGGGCAGAGTAATAGGAAGTCCCCACAGTGCAAAGGACAATGGAAAACTGCATCCATCAAAGGAGAGTTGAGGTTCAGAGCTGGGAAGCTATGGGGTGGGCTGACATGGGCCATTCTGAGGCTTCCCTTCCCCTTGTGAGCTCCAGACTCACAGCTATCCTCTGTCCCTTGTCCCAATCTCCTTTCCCTGTCCTTGCCCTTCATGAAGCATCTAATTTTCCCTGATTGCTTCTACAGGGCAAAGGCAGTCATACACATTCATCTTCATAGTCTCAACAAGCAGAGAGCAGACATCGCTGCAAAGTCCAGAGACATAGTGGTAACCTACACCTTTGTGGTAACCTACACCTTGATTTCTCATACTGCTCCCCGTTCCTCTTTTCTAAAAGGGAAATGTTTTGTTTCCTTAGACCTCAACAGATCAGCAAATGAATCAGCTATAATAGTCAACAAGTGATAACAAGTGAATATATTGCAAATTCCAGGTAACAGCCTCGTTACAGACATTAGAATCATCCGAGTCCCTTTCAAAACTACTCCTGCCTTGTCCGACCCCCAGAAATTTTGAGGTATAGATCCGTGGCCCAGCCTGGGCATTAGGGATTTTTTAAAGCTCCTCAAGGGATTCTGATGTGCCAGAATGGTTAAGAATGAATGTTCCAGAGACATCATCACCTGAGAAGTTCTGATGGTAAAGTCTTCAAACATCCTTACAAGCCAGTTTATGGAAGGACAGTCAGGAGCAGGAGGACATCAAACCATATCATCCTAGCCCTGAGCTGGATTAAAGAGTATCTCAGCAAAACAGCTACTCAAGACCTGCAAAAGTGTCTCTAAAAATGGAAGATGGAGAAAACTACACTAACTAAAATCTGAATGGTGGTCCAGAGGTAATGCATCTCCTTGCAAGGGTGATCCACATGGGAGGATTGTCAGTTTGCAGCTGGAGACCCTTCCAGAGTACAGTGGACTTGTGTGTGTCTGTGATCCTCGGCTGACTGATGACTGGGGTGAATTGTGGCATCAAGACCCTGTGGGATGTGAGGTATTTCTCTATTTTTCTCTGCTTTCTCACTCAAGGACTAAATAATTTGTAAAACTTCTAAGAAGGAAAAAGAGAAAAAGAAAATTATACTTACTAGGGCACTTTCCTATGAGAGAAATGCAACAGGATGGAAGAAATTATTTAATAAACAGCTCTAAGCTTAAATTGATTAAAGTCCAAAGGGCCTGTCAAACAGAGCAATTGATGGTTGCTAAACTGTCTTCTAAAAAGACTGCTCAGGGACCAGCAGATGGCATAATGGTTATGTCACCAGACTCCCACATAGTCGACCATAGTTTGAGTCCCGGACCCAGCAGCTTAAAAAACACTCATGCCAGGTGTGTGTCTGTGTGCCCAAAATCTCAAGAGGAGAATGGAGGAAAAGAGATTGAGGTGTGGCCATCCCCCTGGAGGGGGGTGATTTCTCGCTTTCTGTCTCTCTGGTGAGCCCACTCACCCTATAGCAAAAGATCTCTCAAAAATAATAATAAGAAGAAGAAGAAGACTATGCTCAGTTAACAATAGTTTTGTTTTGCTGGCTGGCATTATAAGTTTGGGGCCCAAACAGAATTGTTCTCACCAGCAATTGACATTCTCCAGCCTTCCCTCCTTTACCCTTTCCTTTTTAAAAAAATTTTTTTAAAATATACTTTTTAAAGACTTAATTAATTATTATTATTTTAATTTTCTATAAGACATACATGCACACCAGAGAGAGAAAGACAGAGACAGAGAGAAAAAGTGAGAAAGCAAGCCACCAGGTCTGGGACCCAAACCACAGTCAGCTGTATAGGAGTCCAATGCCCCAACCACCACACCACCTGCTGGCCCTGCCCTTTCCTCTTTATTAAACAAAAATGTAAAGAATACCAGTTTGAAAGGCGTCAAAGTTATTAAGTCCTCTGATGGTCTCAGACTGGACCTGACCATCAGCTCCCTTACTCTCTGAAAAGGCAACTGGTTCAGGTTTGCCTCCTGCAAAGCCCAGACTGCCACTTCACAATGAAGGGAGAAGTTCAAAACCACACTTCCATTTCAAATAACAGCTTTATCACAATTATAGGAAAACTTCTAGCCAATTTAAATTTGTTTCTAAAATTATGCAGTTATAAAATTTTTTGCCAACAGGTTTGTTTTTTAGAATTCTTACGCTGATAGTTAAAAGACATTTTTTAAAATGTACTGCTTAGGGGGGAGGTGTCACCTTCTAGCATTTCTATCAGGTTATAAGTGAAAGGAGGGGCTACCTGAAACGAGGTCTGAAGCACGAAGGAGCATCCTTTCTGGCATTGTTGGAAACAAGGCAGTGAACTCTTAGAATCCCAGGGGAGAGCAGGCAGAGCTCGCCTGACTGCCTTCTGGAGTCAGCCTGGAACCTGGATGCGACCACGCAGCCGAGCTCCAGCAACATCAGGACCCCTTTGCTTGGGGGCACTGCCAAAGAGGCATCTTACTCTGGGATCATGCCACGGTGGTGCAGCTGGAACACAATGCGCTGCAAGGCTGACCCACCTGAGGAGGTTGCTGAACAGGTTGAACGTGGAACTGACCATGCTTTGGGGCTGGCTGCAGGGGAGGTGGGGCAGGGGAACCGCAGTGGTGTGAAGACCCTGCTGTGATGTCTATCTCTCCATCTCTGTCTCTCCATCTCTGTCTCTCTCTTTCTTGCTAGCAGAGAAATAAATACACTTAAAATTTTAAAAGAAGCATCTTATCTTCATATATCACAAGCTACTAAGTAACCTAATTCCACAGGCACTTACTTAAGATCAAGCGCATGGTGGGTGTTTGGCAGATGTGCTCTCCCCTCCAGGAGTTTATAATCCTCCTGGGGAGAGAAGATATATTGTGAACTGCTACTGAGCAGTTATAGAGCAACTATAACTATATCCCAGCACAGACTGATACAGCATGGAACGTATGCCTCAGTTCCTTCATCTGTAAAATGGGATGATAATACTTTCCCACGGGGTTGTTGCTAAGTGAAATAACTACTAATCTGTATCATTGCCAGACAATTATTTAAGCACTAGGGCATATAGTAACAACTGAAGAAATGTTACTACCTTTTCATCTGTGAGTCAATGGGATTCTAGACCATCTGGTCTAGAATTTTTTTTTTTTTTTAGAGTTAAGAAAACTGAGATAACCTGGAAAGGAAAAATGACTTGCCCACAGTCACAATGGCTAGGGGGAAAAAAGCAGAACTAATACTTCAAGGAAGGAATTGTAGTTTTCTTTGGATTTCTCAGAAAAATGATTGCCAGGGCTCTTCAAAATCCCACACTGGCCTCTAAAACGAGTGGCCAGAACAACGGCCTGAGGGCGTGCAAATTACAAAATACAAGTCCCCACCTAGGTTTCAAGCCACAGTCATCTGTTTTCAGTTGAAAAAGCTGCTAATGGCTCTTACCACGCCTTTCCCAGTTGAAGTACAGAACCAAAACATTTGCAGCCTGAGGATTCCCACCCACTGTTTGTAGATCAAACACAAACAGAAACAGTGGGAGGCTGGGCCATCTCTAACTGAGAGAATCAATATCAATGAAACAGACAAAATCCCAAAATCTCAAAATAATGAAAACAAAGATATCCAAGTAATAAAATCTGCTAGAATCACAAAGACAACACAACTCCGATCTCAGCTGGCTCAAAGAAAGTGTCCATTAACAAGGGATTAACACAAGGGAAGTACACAACCAGTCAATAGGAAATGAAAACATTTCACACCGCCTAGTAGCATTCGAGCCCACCCTGGGATTATGGATGAGGGTGTACTGAGACGGTGTGGTTCTGACTATAGAAAGACTCTCCAGAAGGCCACCAGCCATGCGCCAACCTAAAGAAACATCCAAACGGGCATTCATCAGACTGAGCATTAGCACCGATCAGCCAGAGGAGACAAAGCACTCATTAACTCTCCTTTTTAGTTTTGTCCAGCATTTTCAGCAGACCTTTGGAAAGAAAACCATGCTCACCGTAGTATCCTTTAAAATATAAATTTTAGTCAAATTTCTCAAATACCAAAGCTTTGATAGTGGGCAGAAAGGCAAAACAAAACAATTGTGGGAAAAAATTTTATTAGCTTATCACAAATAGGTCAAATGACATTCCCCTTGCCCTATATGAAGATAATGTGGGTGCTCTAGTTTGAATGTGTGTGTCCCTACAAAATTCATGTTGAAAATTAATCCCCAGTGCAATAGTATTAGAGGTGGAGCACTTGGGGAAGTGATCAAATCATGAGGGCTCTAGCCTTGTGAATGAGATGAATACCTCTTTAAAAGAAGCTTCAGAAAGCTGCCTAGAACTTTTTAAAGCTCTTCCTCCATGGGGGAAAAGAAGAAGCAAGAAGGCGCCATCTTGGAAGTAGAGGCAAGCCCTTCCCAGACACTGGATCTGCTGGATCCTTGATCTCAGACTTCTCAACCTCCAGAATCTGTGAGGAAATATATTTCTATTATTTACAAATTAGCCAGTCTGAGATATTTTGTTACAGCAGAAGGAATGAACCTAGACAGTGGGTATATCTGAATTTAAGATATTAACACTTGGATGAGGTAGAAGCAAATGCCAAAAGCATGTAGTTCACCACCAGGCATAAATTAGTAAAATGATTCTATGTTTATAATGACTGTGGTATTCCTATTTACTAGTCAAGCAGCCTACAGAGTTGAATTAAATGTAGGCTATTTATATCATAAAACACAAATCTTTCAATATCAGTTAACACGTAAGAAGTAAAGCTGTCTTTTTTAAAATGGTGCTTATTTTATCTTACTGTGAGGCTATCACTATATCCGTTTGATGAAGATCTGTAACTGGTGCAATAGTTTTCAAAGATGGACTTTCTATGCCGTTTACTAGTCATTACTAGCTCCAAGAGGTTTCCCAATTTAAAAAACTGGCCTCTTGAGTACACCATACTCTGTGGTCTGAAGTCCAGAAGTGTCTTGGCCTAGAAATGTGAGTTTCACCCCTGGAAACTTATTACAGAGAACAGAAAAGAAGAAGAAAGAGGGGAGGCCAGCAGGTAGCATGGTGGTTAAGGGAGCTGGACTCCCACAGGGTCAACCTGGTTTGAGTCCAGGACCTGGCGACTTGATTTCTCACTCTTTCTCTCACTCTATCTCTCTCTCTCCCTTTATCCCTCTCTGGTCAAATTAAAATAAATAAATTAATTAATTAAGTTAAATAAAATTGTTCTTAAAAAAAGAGAGAGAGAGAGAGAGAGAAAAGAGGAAATGGCCAAACTATGAAATTCTTTTTTTTCCTTTTTTTTTTTTTTTGAGAGGTATTTTGCTATAGGGTGCGTGTGCTCTCCAGACAGACAGAGAGAGACAGAGAGACAGAAAGCGAGAAATCACCCCCCAGGGGGATGGCCACACCGCAATCCCTTCTCCTCCATTCTCCTCTCACGCACACACGTGCCCAGAATGAGTTAAAGCCACCGGGTCCGGGACTCGAACCGCGATCGACTACATGGGAGTCCAGCAACATAGCCATTACGCTAACTGCTGGTTCCGCCAAACTATGAAATTCTCACAGGCATTGAATGCAAGGAAATTCAGACCACTATAATACAAAATGACGGCTAGTAACTTGTTGCTAACGGGTGTATTTTACACATGACAACTCAGACACATCATCAAACAGTTGACTTGCAATGGGACAAGATGTTTAAAATCAGGACTGTCCTGGGACCAGCAGATGGCATAATGTTACGTTGCTGGACTCCCATATAGCTGACTGAGGCTTAAGTCCTGGACTTGGCGACACTTACCCACAGACTGGGTGTGTGTGCGTGCGTGCCCAAAGTTCCAAGAGGAGAATGGAGGAGGAGGGATTGCGGTGTGGCCATCCCCGTGGAGATGCTTTCTGTCTCTTTGGTGAGTGCACACACTCTATAGCAAAAATCTCTCAAAAAACAAAAACAAAAACAACAAATCAGGACTATCCCAGAAAGTGACTCATCTCTAACGGTTTCCTTATGATGGATTCTGTCACTGTCCTAGAAGAAAGTCACGTTTCTGATTTCCCCAGCTCCTCCTCTAGTTCAGCAATCTGGAGTCTACCTTTATCTGCTGCTGTGTCTGGACAACCTTTCTTTCATAGCTGTCATTTCAGAGCTGTGCTTTCACACCTGTTTATGTGTGTCTATACAGGCTCACGCCCCATCACACATTTGTTTTCCAATGTCTCAATTTCCCTCCCATGTTGCCTTAAGGAGAAAAATGTGATTTTAGCAAAAACACAAAGCTTAGTCCCACAACTTGCAACTTAAAGGCAAAGGATTTGAGGCAGATCTTTGGGGCTAAAAACATATTAATAAAAGCTTAGATGGAGAGACAAGAGTAATTTTTAAATTGTTTTCTGTATCTAGCTGTTGGAAAAATCTTTTTATGTAAATGGTCTCCAAACCTTTTAAAAATATCACTTAGCAAAGTGGTAAGGCTTAACATCTCTGCCTTTTTTTATTTTTTTTTTCAATTTCCCTAAGCAGAGATGGTTTTCATGTTGTGCAGTGAACTGCAGCCTGCAGCCAGTTGTGCTACATTGCCATTACCCACAGGGAATCACACAGAAAGATACTCAAACTTTTCAGTCTGCTGGAATTTCTCGATGGTCCCTTAAGTCAACAACCTCAAGTGCCTACTATGTGTAGTCATTAGAATATCATAAATAAGACAGGGTTCTTAGGAGACTGCAAAGCATTTCAGACATGAGCGTGGGCTTTGGAATCAGACCACCCTAGAACCCAATAGTGAGAGATCCTATAGTTATTTGCTAATCATTCTCCCCTTATTCCTCACTTAAGGAATCCTGATGTGGGTTCTTTGTCCAGATAAAAATACTGTTTCCTGGCCTTCCCTGTAGACAGAGGTAGCCATGAAATATGCTGTTGTAGTGCATTTTCTGCTGGTGTAACCGAACACCACAGACTCCCTTATAAAGAATAGGGCTTTATTTAGCTTACGGTTCTGGAGCTGGGATGTCCACGGGCGATGGTCAGGCATCCCGTGAGGATGCTCTTCCTGTGTCATAACACGACACACATCACAAGCAAGAGGGCAAGTATGTGCAGCAGCTCAGGTCTCTTCCTTTTTATAAAGCCGCAAGTTTGTTCATGAGGGTCCTACCCAGATGATCTTATCTAATCCTAATTACTTCCCTAAGGTCCATCCTCCAAATACCATCAATATATAAGTTTGTACATTAAATTTCTTTTTTTTTTAATTGAAGTGGTTTTTTGTTTTGTTTTGTTTTGTTTTGCTATAGGGCATGTGCACTCGCCAGAGAGACAGAGAGAGACAGAGAGATAGAAGGCGAGAAATCACTCCCCAGGGGGGATGGCCACGCCGCAATCCCTTCTCCTCCATTCTCCTCTCGGGATCTCGGGCACGCACGCACACGCGCCTGGCGTGAGTTTAAGCCACCGGGTCCGGGACTCGAACCGTGGTCAACTACATGGGAGTCCAGCGACATAGCCATTATGCTAACCGCTGGTTCCTGGATATTAAATTTCTAACACATGAAATTTGGGGGATACATTCAAATCATAACACATGTTCTGGCCAACGACATGAGATTCTGAGGAAACAGAGGGGCAACAAGGGCTATCAGACTCCTTTGCCCCTGTATGTTGGCTACTTCCTGCTGGCGGTGTAGCAGGGTGGCACTGATGAATGCAAGGACAAAAGCCCACACACTATGACAGGCAGAGTGGAAAGACACAAAGAGCCAGGCTCCTGGGACCTTTGAACCAGTACAGCAAGCCTATACTGTCTCCCCATGAGGTCTGGTTGTATAAGCCAAATAAATTCTAACTTGCTTAACTCACCAATGGTCAGGTATTTTATTATTTGCAGCCAAAGGCATTCAGAATGATAAACCAGTGGTATCTCTGAGTTTCATTTTCCTCCTCTGCAAAACTAGGGTCTTTTCCAAGTTTGGAGCATTGTTGTAAGGCTTAGTTGGTATGTGTGTAGTTCCTAGCCCATTGACTAGCTCAGAGTAGCAACTACAGACTGTCACTACTACTACTACTACTACTACTACTACTACTACTATTACTACTACTACTACTGTTATTACTAAGATTAGAATGAGTGTTTCCCCCCCCCCCCTTTGGGAAAACTTAAAGAGCAGAACCACATTTTCTCTAAAGTGGGGCTGGTCTTCTGGGCAAGGTATTAAGGCCATTATTGGGGTAGAAACCAGCCAGCTCACTGGGCTGAGCTATTATACAGACCCTTCTCTTGTTGCCAGATGGTGATATGACAGTAAAACATGACACCCTGTGAGGCTGACCCACATGAAAATGTTCCAGGTTTGTATCTGGGACCTCCCTAAGTGTACCAGGTATGTGCATGCCCACGACCCAAGCTGGCTGAAGCTGGGGTGGATCACACCGTCAAGGCTCTGTCGAGGTGCTGTCTCTCTGTCTCTGTCTTTCTCTCTCGATCAGTTTCTCTCTTGCCTCTCTTGCTCATGAAAGAAATAAAAGGTAGACCAAAAAAAAAAACAACAAAAAACCCTTATGGCAATAGGATGTTCTATAAATAGTCAATATCCAAACACAATGTCCCTCTGTTCTTCCCTTAGGAGATTTCTCTGGCTTATTGCTAATGCAGGCTAGCTGGTTCAGACACTTGGAGAGCAAGCTGTTGCTTTGTTTAGAGTGAAACCAAATCCTCGGCTGCATTTTATTCCTGAGCAACTATCATAGAGCAAACTGCAAATTAGCATCTAATAGTTCATTTCAATAGAAAATACAGAGAACGTCTACTTGGATATTAGAGGGTTTTGCCTCCAAAAACAGAGCTTATCTTTTTTGGGTCATTGTTTTTTTCCTGAGTATGTGAAATTTCCCTCCTTATTTGTTCAGTGTTAAATGTACCTGGCCTCATGGTTTCAACTTTGTGGACAACATGATCAGTTGTTGCTCCTTTTTTTTAACCTGAAAATTGGTGGTAGTTGGAATCGGCTGGTATTTTGGTCCAGCACAGTCAATACAGGGGCTTAAAAATACCTCCTGTGTGATGATTTAGAGCATCCTCTGCTGTGTACACCACAGAGGCAAGACCGGAGATTACTGCACGACCTCAGGGCCTTGCTGTTTCTTTGCTACCACTTAGTTCAATAAAACCTCTTCTTCTGAACTTCAGTGAAGCAACCTTGGAATTCTCGTAAAGGAAGGCTGGGATTCAGACAGTGCTAGGAAAAAACAAAAGAACCACAACACCTGTTTGTTAGGGGGGCTGTTGGAACAGTGACAACTCAAATAAATAGCTATGGTGAGTATTTTAGTTAGTTAAGCAAATTTTCCATCCTACAAAGATTTCGGCCAACTGTTTCAGGATATTTTCAGTTTTCTAGGGGAAGTCTATAGACGTCTGTAGAAATATAATGCAGACAGACCACAAGTACAAGCCATGTATATATTTTTAAATTTTCTCCTAGTCACATTTTTGTAAGTATGAAGACATAGGTAACACTAATGTCAACAATGGATTTTACATAACCCGGAAAGTATCCAAAACATTGCTATTCCAGTATGTCATCAATAAAAACACGGATGAGACATTTGTACATCCTCTTCTTCATACTGAGTCCTGTCTTAAAATCTGCACTGTATTTGACACTCACCACACATCTCAGTTCACACTAGCCGTGTTGCTGGTGTCCGACAGTCCCATGTGGCTTGTGGCTTCCATGAAAGACCTAGCATTTCACATACTACATTGACAGCTTTGGGTTTCCTGGGACTCACAAGGACTAACTGTTCCTTTGCACTCAGTAGATACGACCCCTGACACAGCAGGAGAAGCTGCCTACCCAGCTAGTTCCCCCAGCTGGCAGACCAGCTGTTCCTCACCTGAACTTCAACCTAATGAGTTTCACTTCTTGCCACCTGAGGAATTATTCAAACAAGCCAGTCACAGCCTCCAGTGGGAACCAGGAGTCACCTCAACTTTGTAGTAACACGAGGTGTTAGTACAGCCTCCCACACTCCTGTCGATTCACTTGGCTCTGCGTGCAGCCCCGTGGGGCCCATGCAGCATGCTATGTCCTCCTCCCCCAGGAGACAGCTAGGAGCACCTGGGGCTAATAAACTGTCCATTTCATCTGTGCAGGGGCCAGTGTCACGTATCCAGCCCTTGCCAGAAGCCTAGGTCAAATTTCCTTTTTCACAGAACCAGCAGTTAGCGTAATGGCTATGTCGCTGGATTCCCACGTAGTCAACCACGGTTCGCGTCCCAGACCCGGTGGCTTAAAACTCACGACGGGCGCATGTGCGTGTGTGCCCAAGATCCCGAGAGGAGAATGGAGGAGAAGAGATTGCGGCGTGGCCATCCCCCCTGGGGGGTGATTTCTCGCTTTCTATCTCTCTGTCTCTCTCTGTCTGTCTGGCGAGCGCACGGGCCCTATAGCAAAAACCTCTCCAAAAAAAAAAAAAATTTCCTTTTTCACAAAGTGAAGAGACAAACGAGACAACAGCATGGTCTATATTAAAAAAAAAAAAAAGTGGCTATAGAACACATGTGCTCACTAGAGAGAGAAAGAGAGAGAGAGAGAGAGAGAGAGGAAGAGAGAAAGGGAAAGTGAGAAAACACCCTCCACTTAGCCCTGCTGCAATCCCTTCTCCTCCATTTTCTTCTTGAGATTTTGGGCATATGTGTATCCACACACATACACACCCGGTATGTTTTTGAAGCTACTGCGTCCAAGACTCAAGCCATGCAGTTGGCCATGTGGGATCCAGCCACCTTAACCATCATACCTATTTAATAACAAATATCTCTGAAAAAAAAAAAGAAGTGCAATACCTTAGAGAAATTACTTAAGTGGTTAATTAGTTAATTTTAAATATTTTTTTAAAAAATGCTTTAATGGGACTTTCTGCCTGTATTTATTTATTTATTTATTGGAGAGGTTTTGCTATAGGGCATGTGTACTTGCTAGAAAGACAGAGAGAGACAGAGAGACAGAAAGCGATAAATCACCCCCCAGGGGGGATGGCCACACTGCAATCCCTCCTTCTCCATTCTCCTCTTGGGATCTTGGGCACGCACGCACACATACCCATCGTGAGTTTAAGCCACTGAATTTGGGACTCAAACCATGGTCAACTATATGAGAATCCAGTGACATAGCTATTATGTCAACTGCTGGTCCCTTTGCCCATATTTTATATATGAGGCTGTGGGCAGAACAAGTGGCAGGACACTCAAGGAAGCTGCCCTAGTTCTCATGCACTGGTTGTGCACCTGTCTATCCAATCAGCCCTTCTGGTGGTGAGCCACACAAACCAGAGAGAATTCTGAGCCATCAGCTGCCCCGACAGATTTATTTGTGTGATTTGCATTATCAATAAAAGTCAGTATAAAGAAAAAATTGATCTATAAACACATGGCAAAATAAAAATTTTTTGAACTTGCTATGGCTAATTGAGGTTCAACTTTGTAAGAAAGGATCCTATACAGAATAGGGTAAAGGACACCAACTCTGTATTCATTCGAAAGGGGCTATGAAGTCTGACTTTACCGATTAGCTGAATAATTTAGTCTCCAAGGCCATTGCTTTCTCATTTGTAAATTGCAGGATAATAAATTAAGTGCTTCCTAAAACATAACGAGAAAACTCATCATATACTTACACAGTTTGTATAAATGGTATTATTACTATGAATAGAACATTCTAATAGCTATTGCAGTTTGTCTTAGAAAACTATTTGGAAAAATACTTTGGTAAATGACTGCGATGTCTTCTTTGGGTTTTTGCTTGTTTTTCTATATCACAAGAATATATTATTACAACAATCTTGCCGGTAGTTAGAATCAGAGGGAAGAGGTATCTTGGTATCTCCACACCAGGCATCTTATAAAAGTAAAAGAGCTCCCTAGCCACAGTCCGGCGATGGAATGTCTACTGTCAGAATTTTAGTTCCTTTATCATCTTAAATAACAAGGGAGTGACTATTTACTGGATAGCTATCTCACACAGGTACTTTTCTGGCTAGTACTAGATATACTTTATATATAATAATAAAACAACAGTATTAAGTAATAATCATTTGGATCAGCTGGTGGCATGGTTGTTAAGGTGGCTGGATTCCAAATGGCCAAATGCATGGTTTGAGTCCTGGACCCAGCAGCTTGAAAATCATGCCAGGCCCCTGTGCATGCATTCCCAAGATCCCAAGAGAAGAATGGAGGAGAAGGGATTGCAGTGTGGCTAACCTTCTGGAGTGGGTACTTTCTCATTTTCTCTCTTTCCCCCTCTCTGTCTCTCTCTGGAGAGCACATGCACCCTATAGCAAATTAAAGAAAAATAATAATGGCATCAACAGGTGATGTGGTGTTTCAGGCACTGGACTCCTTACGTGGCCGACCACAATTGGAGTCCCAGATTTAAAGGCTTGAAACTCACACTGGGTGCGTGTGCATGCATGTACAAAATCCCAAAGGAAAATGAAGGAGAAGGGATTGTGGTGTGGCCATCTCCCTCGGGAGTGATTTCTCCCTTTCTCCCTCTCTGTCTCTCTGGTGAGTGCACACACCCTATAGCAAAAATCTCTCTAAAAAGAACAAAAAAAGAAAAATGATAATAATAATCGTTTACCAGTCATTGGGCTACACATATTTTTTTTTCAGTTCCTTCTCATGACAATGATAGAAAGACTTAGATTGCTATCTCCATTTCATAGAGGAGAAAATGGAGGCTCAGAGAGGTTAAATAATTTGTCCAAGGTCACACAGTCAGTTATTTTCATTCCAGCTGGAGCTAAATGCAGAGGCTGCCTAACTCCAGCAGATCTGTATGTTCTTTTCTGTGTGCCATGGTACCTCTCAATAAGAAAAGCTTTCCATGGGAAATACTGCTTTACTATTAATCTTCTTATGCCCAGCTCTGGGAGGGTCCCTCTCTCATAGTAGGTGCTTAGTAAATGTTCACAGAATGCATGAGAATGCCTGAAGAAAGTGGATATGGAGTGTTACTCTATTGCAGACTGAACAAGAGCGGGAAACAAGAGAAGGGACAAGTGGGCATCCTTCATAATTCAGTGATGCTACGCAGCACATTGCACCATTCTCGGTCAGTTACGTTTCCTGATGCTCGTGCCTGATTTACATGGTCAGAAAGAAAGTCAACTGCAGCGACCATCATTTCATGAGCCTGGTTGGGCTCTTCATACCTGCTGATTTCCATTAGATGCTGTTTAGAAAAATAATTGCGTGATTCTGCCCTGTTGGCATTAAATATAAATCATTGGTTTGGCTGCTAAAATATTACATTCAAGGTGTGCAGAGAGACAAGCGCTCCTTTTTTTTTCAAGATGCTTTAACTGGAGACAAGAGATACTGATGGTTTCCCATTGCAATTTGCCACACGCGCTCTGCTCGCTCTGCTGGCGGCGCTGTGCAGCAGATGTCACAGAGCTATCAGTCATGGATTATGGCTGCAAGGGGTGCCCAGGGTTAATCTCATTTCTGAATGAATTAATATTATTAGTTTTGACGAATTAATGGTATTAAATGTGCAAGGTTAGTATGAATTATGTCCACCTCCACCTATTAGTAAATGTGTCTCGTTCTTGTGAAAGAAAGCTTATTGAATCAATTCAGTGGAATCTTCTTTCTTTTCTATTTTCCAAAACGTCTTCTTAGAAGACTTACAAAGACAGCTGTTTAATAATATAAATCTCTACTTTGGTCCATGCTGGAAAAGATGACATAATTGAGTCAGTTACTAACAAAAATAACTTTGGGTGATTTATTATATGTCCTTCCAAGTATAATCATAAGATTACTAGATCCAAGAAAATCCTATCTTCTAGAGAAGTGTTGATCCTCCCCACTCTGTTTTCTTCCTCCCAATTAAAAAAAAAAAAGTGCTAAGAAATGTAAATATTTAAAAAAGGGCCATAGGTTTATATGTATCTTTTTCAATTTAAGATCAATTTTTTCATAACCTAAATCTAAATAGAATGCATATTGTTAAAAGTCCTATGCCAGGAAAATTAAAATGTATGTCTATGGTTAACGTTTTGGCAAACATAATTGTGAAATGTGGAGACCAAGTGAATTTTTTAAATACTATTTTATTGTTTATTTAAGGAATCTATGATGTTGAATACCGTGAAGTATACCTATCTTCTAGTAACGGGTATTTAATAGAAAGATATTCTGCACAGTTATAGTTTTCTTGTTTTGTTTGTTCGTTTGTTTTAGGTTTTTGCCTTAGGGTATGTGTGCCCACCAGTGAGAGATAGAGAGAGGGAAAGTGAGAAACCACCTCCAGTGGGGTGGCCATACTGCAATCTCTTCTCTTCCATTCTCCTCTCAGAAGTTTTGGCATGCACACACAGGCCCAACTTGACTTTCAAGTCGCTGAGTCTGGAACTCCGACTGTGGTTGGCCACACTGGAGTCCAGCACCTTAACCATCATGCTACCTGCCAGCCCACACACCCGTATTTTTAATATTTTTTGTAGAGTTTCCTTAAAATGTATATATATGTGTCACAATGACCATATTATTCTCCTCTTATATTGCAATATCTTAGATTCCAATATCTTACCTTCTTTCTACCACCCTCTACTCCATTGAAGGAAGCCTTTTGCCAACATTTTGTATTGGTGCGTCCTATAGAAATATAAAGTGAGCCACATGTGTAACTTTAAATATACTAGCAACCACATTTAAAAAGTAAAGACAAACAGTTGGAATTAATCTTTAGATTACATTTAATCCAGTATATCAGTACAAGGTCATTTCAACACATTATCAGTTTTTGTTTTTGCTTGTCTTTTTTTTTTTTTTTTGGCTACAGGGCACGTGCGCTTGCCAGAGAGAGAGAGAGAGAAAGAGAGAAATCAACACCTGGAGGGATAGCCATACCGCAATCCCTTCTCCTCCATTCTCCTCTAGGGATTTTGGTCACTCAGGCACACGCAACCAGCTTCATTTTCAATCCGCCAAGTCCGGGGCTCCAACTGTGGAATTGACCAATGGGAGTCCAGCCACTTTAATTTCCATGCTACCTGCTGCCCCCACGTGATTCATTTTTGTTTGTTTGTTTTTTGAGATATTTTACCTTTTTCTTTTTTAATATTAAAGCTTTGTTCCAGTATGTATTTTGTACTTACAGAATATCTCAATTTGGACTTACTATTAGTAGCCAGACTTTCTTTTTCCACAAATAACTTCTCATACAACTGACCTGATTAATTTTATATCATACTCAGTGTTTTTAAATGTTTATCTTCCCATCTTTTAAATTTCCATTCATATCTTTCAGTTTAACAAGTAATTATTTAGTACCTGCTATAAAATGAAGGAAACATCCTCCTACATTTGAGTTGTGTATGCATTTGGTGAAAAGAGTCCCCATCAGAACGATTATGGGCTCCTTCTTTTCTGCTCGACAATGCTTCAGATGCACCTGTCTTACAGCGATTGTTAGGCTTCCTACACTCAGGGAGTGAGCAAGGCGACAGTGCTGCTCCCATATACCAGAAGAAGTTTCATCTGTGTACTGGGAATACAGTGTGTGTAGGATTTTCTATCATAGGACTTTAAATTATATCATAGGACCTCAGAAGGTGTGATGGTTAATTTGATGTGTCACCTTGACTGGGCCACAGAGTACCTAGATATTTAGTCAAATGTTATTCTGGATGTTCCTATGATGGAGTTTTTGGGATGAGATTAACATTTAAATCAGTAGCTTGAGTTAAACAGATTGTCCTCTCTAATGTTGGTAAGATCTCATCCAATCATTTGAAGGCCTGAATAGAACAAAAAGGCAGACCCTCCTCTGAATGAGAGGAAATTTTTTCTGCCTGAATGCCTTTGAATGAGATGTCAGCCTTTTTTCTACCTTTGGATTCACACTGAAACATCAGCTTTTCCTAGGATTTGAACCCTCTAGCTTTAGGACTGAAACTACACCCTGGCTCTCCTGAGTCTGTAACTCACCAACTCACCCTACAGTCCTTGGAATTTGCCAGCTCCACAATTACATAAGCTAATTCCATATATACAAATAAATATCACACACACACACACACACACACACACACACACACACACACACATATACATATACATATACATGAGGGTACTTCTTTTTTTTTTTTTTTGGAGAGGTTTTTGCTATAGGGCGTGTGCGCTCGCCAGAAAGACAGAGAAAGACAGAGAGATAAAAAATGAGAAATCACCCCCTGGGGAGGATGGCCACGCTGCAATCCCTTCTCCTCCATTCTCCTCGCAGGATCTTGGGCACCCACACACATGCACCCGGCATGAGTTTAAGCCACGGGATCTGGGACTCGAACCACGGTCGACTATATGGGAGTTCAGCGACATAGCCATTATGCTAACTGCTGGTTCCCACATGAGGGTACTTCTAAAATGTCATGGAAATATATAATCAAAGTATGATTTTGTTTTAGTACAAAAAAGTTTGGAAATCTGTGAGTAGTAGTTCATGAACTTTATGAAAGATTTATTTGTGTGAATGTATGTGTGTGTGTGTGTGTGTGTATAAAACAGGGTTCTAAGTAGGGTGTGAAACCTAAGTTAGGTTCTAAGTATAGAACAGAGATTTGTTTCTTTGGGGAACCCTAACACAGAGGCTTTTTATCCATCCTTCTCATTTTAGAGTTGAAGGAAATAAGGACCAAAAAGGTCAATGATTTATTGAAGGTCACGCAAAGTTGAGAATGAATCAAGACCTGAAACAAGTTCCCAAATTCCCACTTCAGAGCTCTTGCACATTGTACCACCAAACTGGAATGTGCATGCACGCATGTGCGCACACACACACAGAGACATACACATACTTACTCTTTAAAAATAAGCTTACTTTAAGTGAAAAATTTGCCTTTGCACCCAACAGAAAAGGATACTTGAAACTCAAGTAAATCATGGTGGAAATTTCATCAGGATTCCTTGGAGAATTTACTAGCAAGAGGGTGCAATTAAGGTTGGCGGTGAGAAGTCAAGAGAAATGGCAGCCATGTTTTTTTCAGTAAGAATGAACAGAATTGCCTGAGGTTTTGGCTATGCCTGTAGATCTGGCTTTATGATTTTTTGAATACACCATCCTGAGATGTAAGAATTCTACTTGGCCCCTTCTTGTTTTCCTCCTAGGGTGCCTTCCATCCCAGAAGTATCAGAACTTCGAGAAGCACAGGGGTCTGTATTAGAAGACAGCAACACTGGAATGAGCTCAGCAGGCTCAGCAGAGCAAAGGAGAGCCACAAGGCTGAGGCAGCCCCTCACCGCCAAGGCGGAGGACACTAGCGATCGCCTGCACTGCTCATGCTGTACAGGCCCAGCACTCTTCCGAGTCCTCTCTTCGAATTAACTCATGAACCCATCAACAAGGTCTATGAGCAGATGCTGCTATTATTCTCTTCTACATACGGTAAAACTGAGGTACGGAGAGATCAGTAAATGATGGTCTAGGATCTAGGCGAGGTGCTCTGACCCCAAAGTCTCTGTCCTTAACACCACAGCACAACTCACATGCAGAAGCCTAGACAGTTTTTCTCAAAAAACTCATAATCTTATGTCCTATTCAAATACCTGTGCTGATAAAAGTTCTGACCTTCTACCCCACTTCCTGAATGAGAGCTAGGAGATCTGGGTCTAGGTCTGCCATCACTTAGCCACCTGCCCTTTGGTAAGTCACGTAAACTCACCAGACATATGTTTTCTCATAAATAAATTATGTTGTTAGCCCGATTCCTACATCCACACCCATAAAATCCTATGATCCTAATCACTGTGAGATCATACTATTTAAAATATTTTTATCATTATTATAATAGATTATTATAATCATCTTTTTATTATATTTAGAAAATACCTTTACTATTACATATTACTAATTGTGTGTGTGTGTGTGTGTGTGTATAAATTGGCTATAGGTTTGTATGCTTGCTGGAGAGAGAGAGTCAGGAAAAGTGAGAAAGCAGTCCCCAGGGGGGATGGCCATGCCTCCATCCCTTCTCCTCTGTTCTCCTCTTGGGAGTTTGGACACACACCTGCATGTTTTTCAAGTCACTAGGTTTAAGACTGGAGCCACACAATCAACCAATGTGGGATCCAGCACCTTAACCACCACACCACCTGCTGGCCCCCAGAAGGAATTTTTCTAAGAGACAAGTCCAAGCAATGCATTAAACTAAAATTCAAAAGTATACACAAGAATGTCATGAATGGGGAAATGCATAAGGCTCTGATTAACAGAGAACCACTTGTGCCATAGTTTGTATTTGTAACTGTCTGGTGAAAACTATTGATACGTGGTCTAGGAAGATTTGAGACAGAAATTCCAGACTCAACTCTTGCACTAGTTTGATTTATGCTCTTGGGCAAATCTTTTGGCCTCCTTGTTCTCAATAGTTGAAGAAAGCCGTTAGGCCATTTAGTTTTCTTACAAGTACAATGAGAAAGCTGTGGACAGAGCTTCCTCAGAAGGCTCTGTTCCCCGGGCAATTTCCCCAGTGTGGACTACTCGAGGCAATTGTACCTGAAAGGTGGCCTCACTCTTGGCATCTTTCCCAGGCTCCATGGAATATACTGTTAAATGTGGAAATTTCAAAGTTGTATTTAAATAATATTTAGAACAAGGCACAAGATGTGATAACCCTTACTATATCCCAAGCTCCAAGCATAGGATCCAACAGAAGCTACTCAGAGTATCAAGCCCAACAGTAGACACTAAAGCACCACCCTTCAAAAGTTAATGTTTTCCTCTGAGTATGCTATTGCCTCTGGGAATACTTCCCTTAGAAGAGGGTCTTTCATGAACTATTCCCAATTATTCCTAAACTCCAAGATAAATTAATTTGAGTATTTTGATTCATTTGGCACTTTCGTGTGAGGGCCACTTTAAATTCTATCTGGTCCTTTCTCTAAAATTTCATTTCATTAAGTCCACTGAGGTCAATGTAACTTGCCTGTGAGTGCATCTTCTGAGGAGATGAGAGGTCCAGCCATGGTGCTCCCACTCTGAGGGATGATCTTGGGCAATTCCACTTACTCACCTCTATCCAGAGCCTGTGATCTGTTCTAATACTTGTCATTAATGTTCTATCAGAATTCCAGAATTTCTAAACTAATCTCTCCATCTTTTCCTGGTTGGAGAGTCGGTCAGTTATCTCTTCTATGAAAGAATGATTTTACTGGTAAATTGAGGCATCTGTTCAGCTCCATGGTCTTCATGTATGTGCGAGTGTATGTGTGTGTATGTGTGAGTGTGTGTGTGTATTTCCTAAAGCTGCTTCCAAACTCCGGTTTTGCAATTCCTAAACATCTTTCGATTTTCCCCCAAAGATACCGAGTGTTCTTTTTGTACCACACCTACCAACCTCCAAGGAGACTCTAATCCCCCACAGTAATTAGCCCTAACCAATGTTTAAGTGCTTAGGGTTTTTTCCAAGATCCGTTTGTTTTACTCATGACACTAATTTATGGTTAGGTTATAGCGATGGCAACCATAATCAGTGAAATTGCTAAGAAATTCATAGGCTTTCCGGGACCTTATTTTGGGGAGGGAAAACCCCCCTATTGTGTTGTTTATTTTTATCCTGATTTTTGTTGTAAAATTCTCCCTGGATTTTCTCTCCACACTTTACTTCACTCTAGGTATTTTAGGAATAACTAACAAGTGAACCCGTCTGGGTAAAACTGCCCTGAGCTATTCTTTAAGTGAATTATCACTTCTTTTGGTTCTGTGAATGGCTGTTCAATGACACTGTCAGCACGTGGAATGAACCAAATTACTTTAATTATGGAGTAATTGCACAGAGTGATGCTAATTAAATCTTGATCAGTTTAAGTGAGTGAATTAATTGCTCTAACTTGGAATGCACACCACAGCAAGAGGAGTTGTTTTGTAGTTTAATTAACACCATCCACTAAAGCCTTATCATATCTAAAATGTAGACAATTAATGAGTTTGATATTATTCTCACCTTCACAAGAACTAGGACAGAATACATGCCGAGAGAGGTAGCATACTACGGGAATGATAGAAAACTTAATATTCTGGTCACTTGTATAGATACATTGGTTGCAATCTCTACTTTGCCTTCTGGAGAAATGTGCAAATAGAAATATTTCCATATAATTAGCTTCTGGCCCCATTTCATTTCAATATTTCCTGATCTGTGCAAAACTATGTATTTCTAAATTTGTTAATGTTTTAAATGTCTAAAGCCTGGATTTCACTGTGAATCTTTACTTCCTTTTTATTTAAGAGAATCTGACCCTGATGAAGGTGTGCTGGGAGGTCTTCATAAAATTTGATTATTTATTAATCATCCCTTATCAAATATAGATTTCCATGCTTGTTCTATTACCCATTCCTTAGGGCTGGCAAATGCTCTGTGTTTTAGAGCAGCTCTTGGTCTTGGTCTAGATCACAGTACTTACCCATAACTATGCATTAGGATCACCTGTAAAACTTTAAAAGTGCTGGTGCCCAAGCTCCCAGTGAGGAACTTAAAAGTATGGAACCCAGGCATATATATGTTTTGAAAAGTCTTTACGTGATTCTAGTGTGCATCACAGATGGAGAACCCCTGATTTAGAAATTACATCCAGCTCATCTCATTAATCCTCAGAAGATGCCATTTTCACAAATTTCCAGATTGTCTGAGTGGTCAAGACAGAGGCTATGGCTTGAGACCTCGGCTTAATATTCGGACCTCCTGCTGTCTTGCTCTCTTAAGAGCCAGCCCTTTACAAATATTTTACAATCATGCTCTAGAATAAATCAAGGTGATAAGTCCCAGTTTACAAACTGAAGAAGCAAAAGAAATGAACGTGATTTATTTAACAATCTTAGACATTATCTTATTAAGCTCCAAGTAAGAAAAAGATGTGTTCTTCTAAGCCCCGGGGCTGTTAAGATATGTGCAGTTGGTTTCAGAGTCATTTTTAAAGTGTGGTGGGCAGTCATGATGAAGTAGGATTAGTAAAGGAAATGGCATCAGACAGTACCCTGAACTGAGGAACGAGGAAGCTTCTCAAGGTCATACATTGCCAAAACCAGAGCTGGAATCTGTCTTCTCTCATTTCAGCATCCGTAGACATTGAGCTGCCACACACCATAGACTCTAGCTCAGAGTTTATGTGAGACAATGGGAATTTGACCCATGATGATGTGCAGGTTCTTATCAGTCTTCACACACAGCTTGATATGTGAATTGGGTTTTGAAAATCAAGAGCTTTCTATGTAGAGATAGGGGGAGAGAAAGTCTTGCAAGTCAAAGGTACTTATGTCTAGCTAGGGGTACATTTGGGGAAACTTACATGGTCTTACTATGACTACAACATACATTATGGAAGAAGAAGAAGGAGAAGGAGGAGGGGAAGGTGAAGAGAAAGGAGGAGGAGGAGAAGGGGAAAGAAAAGGGGAAGGGGAAGGAGAAGGGGAAGGAGGAGGAGAAGAAGGAAGAAGAGGAGGAAGAAGAGGAGAAAGAGAAGGAGAAGGAGGAGGAGAAAAGATTACATTAAAACCAATGGACCTAATTCATTGATAACCCACTCCTAGGCTATAAAGGGAAACTTATGTTCCTTGTTACAGCAAAAGAGAATGAACAACAACAGATTTGACAGCAGCTCAGTAATAGAAGGTTGGGAAGCGCTCCTTACAGGACTTACGCTTTTGCCTAAAAACCTTCAAAGGAAGGTTTAAGAAAGTGCAGGCACACTCTGGACAGACTGCCATCAGGGACAGGGGTGGTCCAGTAACTGGGTATTGAATACCTTTATCTAGGAGATGGAAGGATTAAAATGGAGTTAGTCCTGTCAATGGTAAAATCTTGCATGTTCGCGGTGAAAAGGGGTTATCGCAGTCCTTTCTGAGATGCAGAGTGTCCTCATCTCTGTTCCAGACGTGGTCATGGTAGGCAGTTGTCTGGCTCTCATTCTGGGAGCACAGTTCTCTTCGGTAGGAACATCAGAGGTTAGCTGTCCTTGCTGATTTCACCTTCTCAAAGAACCAGGCCCTTAGTTGCTAAGGACTTGAAGAAACTAGAATTTAAGTATCAAAGAGTTTCAAGCAATAGAATAATCCATGAAATTTTTGTTTTGGAAAGCCCCCTCCAGTGGCTATATTAAAGGTGGTTTCCAATATGACCAGACTAGATATGGACCGTCCAATAGAACCAGAGGAAAGAAAATGCCCCTGGTGATGGAGGGGGAGAGGAAGGGACTGATAAGGAGATGCCTTAGGGGCAGAAAAGATAAAACTGTGCTATATAACAATCAAAGAAAAATTATTTCAGAAAAAAAAAAAAACAGAAATGATATAAAGTCTTTGGGACCAAGTTCAGGATACTTCTTCATCTCCCTTATTTAACTGGGGGGGGAAAGTGCTTTAACATGTTAACGTTTTCTTTTTCTTGAAAGTGAAAGCCAGAATTGACTACGTTCCTGTCTGGGTAATTATTCCTTAGGCACCTAAAACTTGGAGCCTTTTGGTTTCAGATCTGGTAATATCCCCTTTGTAGTCTTTCCCACTTGGGATGGAAAGAGTTTACAACATGTTTATCCTGGTACAATTCAGAGCAAATACTAAAGCAAGAAGACCGCTGGTTCCAGGTTTTCTTGGGAGCTGCACTCTGTTCGTCCAAGGCTGTGGGTCCGGAATCAGCTTCCAGGAGCCTGATTAGTAGACAGTGAGAACAACTGGTGGAACAGGCCACCCTGCTCAGGGCTAGTTTTCCAATGCTTGCTTTATCTCATTCTGTCCCCAAAAAGAGTAAATAGGAGAACAGACAGAATCAGCAGATGGCATAACAGTTATGTTGAGGGACTCCCACATGGTCAATCATGGTTCGAGGTCCAGACCTGGCAGCTTCAAACCCACCAAGAACATGTGCATGGATGTCCAAGACTCCCAAAGCACAAACAATAATCCCCAAAATAGACAAGTGGGATTGCATCAAATTAAGAAGTTTCTGCACAGCAAAGGACACAATAATTAATGTGAATCAACAAGCTTCCAAATGGGAGAAAATTTTTATAAACTATACCTCAGATAAGAGACTGATAGCTAGAATACACAGGGAATTCAAGTGGTTTTCCAGGAAAAAATAATTAACCCAATTAAAAGATGGGAAAATGAGCTGAATAAACAACTCTCTAAGGAAGACATATCAACAGCCCAAAAGCATATGAAAAAAATACTCATTATCCCTCATCATAAGGGAGATCAATGCTGCAATGAGATACCACCTAACTCCAGTTAGAATGGTGATTAAAAAAACAAAAAATGATAAGTTCTAGTGGGGATGTGGTAAAAGGGAAACTCTCCTCCATTGTTGGTGGGAATGTAAATTGGTCCAGCCACTGTGGAAAACAATATGGAGGTTCCTCAAAGACCTACAAATAGAACTACCATTTGATCCAGCAATCCCACTTGTGGGTATCTACCCAAAGGACAGGAGAATGCTCAGTTGGAAAAGTGCTTGCACATCAATGTTTATTGCAACATTAGTCACAATTGCCAAGACATGGACACAACCCAAATGTCTACAAACAGATGAGTGAATTGAAAAAGTGTGGCACATATACTCTATGGAATACTATTCAGCCATAAAAAAGCGACAAGACCCTGGCATAGATAGAAAGTGGTTGAATATGGGAGAATTATTGCTGAGTGAAGCAAGCCAGGCTATGAAAAAAAGATATTGTTTGTATCCACTTAATATATACAGACTATTCATACTCTATGGTAGAGATTGAAATATTGGAGGACATAAAAGCAGTGAAAATAGTTATGGATGCTGAAGACAGTGTGGAACAGGGGGAGAGTAGGGAAGAGTATAGAAAAGGATAGCATGAGAACAAATCGAGAGGCATGACATTTGTGGGACACAGAAATGGTTTATTACCTGTTGATGACAACAGTATGGTATTCTCAATTGGACTGGTCTGAGAAATATCTCATGTTGGGTAAATTCTCTTTACAAGCCAAATGATATATAGTGATTGTTTAAAAATAATAAAAATGACATAATATAATTAAAAATAATAATGAGAATAAATAAAAATAATCTGAAAAAAATGAAAAGCTATTTGGTGATGATGGTGTAGATAGTTATGTCTTCCTCTTGATTGATATGCATGGTAATTGTGCTGGAAAAAGAAATGTTATACACCGTAAAGATATATATGATGAAATGTAAAATTTAAAAAAACAAAAGAGAAAATGGGGAAACCAGTAGATGGCATAAAGTTTACATCACCAGACTCCCACGTAGTTGACCGTGGTTCAAGTCCTGGACCCGGTGGCTTAAAATTCACGCTGAGCATGTGTTCATGTGTGCCTAAAATCCCAAGAGGAAAATGGAGGAGAAGGGATTGTGGCGTGGCCATCCACCCCCCCTGGGGGAGTAGTGTCTCAGTTTCTGTCTCTCTGTCTCTTTCTGTCTCTCTGGCGAGTGCACATGCCATATAGCAAAAATTTTTTGGGAAAAAAAAAAAAAGTAAATGGGCCATTCAGGAGAAATAAGAAATGAGTAGAATGCAACAGAGCCCTGAAAATTAGGAGGAAAGTAAAAGGGGAGAAAACTTTCTTTAGCATCTGGCAAAAGGTTGCCAGTAACTGGGTGAAAGAAAGGGACCTATTTTACTTTTTGGAAACAGACTGCTGATTATAATGCACAAAACTGTCATTTATTGATATCAAAACAGATGCATAGAGAAAACTCATGTGACAAAGAGAGGGGGGAAAATGAACCTAACAATAAAATTAGTAACAGTGAGTCATTAATGACCATAAGTAGGAATTTTAGTCTTCTGGGGGGAAAGGAGATATGAAGAGATTCAAAAGTCTTTCCTTTTAATCTTTTCTTTGGGGGGGGGTGGGATTGCCTCAAGTCACTTAATTTTAATCTGTGACAGCACATGTATGTAAATAGCTTTGAGCAGAGTGCTTCTTAACATTTACTTCTATTCCATTTAACATAAATGTTTTGAGGAGCAGATATTGGTTTGAGAGCACCATTTCATCAAATTCAGATGACTTATTTACCCAGTACATCTACAAGCTTATTCTCCAGATTAATCTGTTCTAAAACTGTGTTTTTGGGTTTTGTTTTTTTTTTTTTAAGCCAAATGAAACCTACAGAAAGGGAGGATTCAGGACCTTATGTTTTAGTGGAGAAAAAGTGGCTTTGCATCCCATAAAATGTGTTAATGTAGGGATAGAAATCTTTATCCTTCCACTTATACTAGGTCCAATCAACAGAATGGATTAGACCCTAAATAATCTGACATTAGTATTAAAACAAATATTTAAAAACATGTGTATCCACTACTGGTGCATTATGTATGGAGCTTTAGTTCTTGGTATTAAGACCTATCTTGACCCTAAAAATATTCAATAGAAGCCATTGCTACATGTGAAGTTAGGTAAGAAATACAGATTCTGACTTTGGTCACTTTTTCAATTAGTAGCTGCAGAAGGATTTGAGGGCCTGAGAGCTGATTAGTGAGGGTACCCTGTGGCATGCTTTCCTTCCCTGTCTGCATGTGACCAGCGGCAGTGCTAAAGAGCATGTGCTGAGAATAAACCAGATTTCCCAACTGAGCAATGCCATCACCAGCACCAAAGACCCTGGAACAACTCCAGCAAACAGTGAGCCAGGTCAGTTAGGCAAAGACAGCACAGCCAGCTACCTGGTTCATTTCATTTCATTGTTTTTTAAAATACAATGTTATTTGTTTCAAAATGTATCTCATTTTCCATTAAATAACCTCCTTTTTTCCAGCACCACCTAATACATTACTAGGTAACTTTTTTCATAGAACAGTTCATTTTGAGCACCTGCCATTTGTTGTCATCTTGACAAACCCCAAGGGGCACAGGAACTTAGTACAGAGCCCCCGCCCCATAGGGCTTGCACTCTATGTGACTAATCAGTAAAGGGTAGCTGTTGGCAGCTTAAGAAAATAACACTAAATCAACAATCTGAGTGGCAGAATATTGCTTACATGTCAAAAACAAAAGTGGAATAGACGAGAGTAAGTGCTCTCGGCTTGTGGCAGACAAGAAGCCATTGTTGGACTGACATAGTATGTTGAAGCTGAATGAGAACACAGACATAAGCTGGCTCATGAAAGGTGAATAGGGCATGGGGACAGCAGGTGGCTCAGTGGTTAAGGGCACTGGATTCCCACACAGCCAATTGCTGTTTGAGTCCCGGACCTGGCAACTTGCTTTCTCACTTTTCCCTTTCTCTCTCTCTGGTCAAATTAAAATAATAATAATAATTATAATAACAAAGTAAAATAAATAAATAATTATTTAAAAAGAAAGATGAATAGGGACAGTGGTATGCTGGTAAAAACCAGTTCTTGGGATGGGGGAACCTGATTTGCAGCATTTGTCAATTTCCACAAATATTCCCATGAAGGCTGGTTGAAAACTTCCAACCTAACATCATTGAACATGAAGTGCATGGGGGGGTGGGGAATGGCCACAGGGGGTGCTAACCGACCGGTGCAAGCTGACTGACAGTGCAGAGCAGGAGACTGGCAAACGGTGAAGATTCATTCGGTTCAATCAATGTTGTGGGACAAAAAGATGGTGTGGTTTTTAAATTCTCCTATGAAGTAAAATAGAATTTCGGCTTCTCTCCTTCCACCCCCAATTCCAAATTCACGCATAGTCCTAATCATCAAAAATAGAGTATCTTTTGAAAACTGCATTAAAAACCTCTCCTATTAAAGGTGACCAGACTGTGTAGCAGGGTGCCTCAGGGATGCCTCTGAGACGTTTTTCCCTGAAATGGCGATGGTCTTGCCCCAATCGGTCTACTCCTTCTCCCTCACTCTCTTTTGATCTGGACACACACATTCAAGACAAGGGGCCCAGATTAGAAGTACAGGCTGGGCCCCGAAAACACAGCGAAACTACACACAAACACCGAGTTAGACTGAGTTGAAAACTTGTAGAACTCGGCTGGTTTGCTCTCTCTTGATTATAGATGTGAAGTGTGCAGTGAGGGACCCCAAGTCTTCATCTCATCGCTCTATAAATGGTAGCATGCCTCTGGGGAATCCGACTTCAGCTCCTTGTGACTGCTGAAACACAGGCACTGGAAGCCAAAGCAGGAGCCAATCTCCAGGGTGGCATCAGAGTTCTTCGGGAGGCACTAAGCAGCAGTTTGGGTTTCCTCTGTATGTTCACAAAAGTTCACAAGACATCAAGATTCCTAGCAATTTTCCAGGTGTGAGAAAGGCAAGTTGTCCATTCATTTATTCATTCGTTTATTTAAATATAAGGATTAAAATAGACCTTGGTTTGCCTAGCTTCAACTCTTGCCTCTTTTTTGTTTTCTTCTCACCTTTTCTTCATTCTCCCCTGCTCCACATCCCTTTTTTTCTACTCTCCTTCCATGAACATTGGTTAACAGACAACCCACAAGCTTATGAAAACAACTATGGAAAGAACTGTTCTGAGAGTTGCTGGGATGAGATCGCTCCAATGATCTGAGCAGGAGGCTCTAAAACCCAGCGAAATCTCCAGCTGTTCCAAAGGTAAATTTTAGAGCAGTTAGACACACAGAAGCTTGCAGCCCAGACCAGAACGTAAGGGTGCACACTCGTTTCACAATCTTTAATGCCCAGTACTGCTTCATCATGGACAGGTTCTGGGTCTTCAGGTCCAGATTTATATCAGTTGAATAAAGCCTCTAACCTCCACTGAATCACTTGAACTATTTATTATTCCCTGACATGACAAATATTGACTGACCGTCTCCTCTGGTCAAGGCCTAATCTAAGTGCTTTGGCTCCATCAGTGTACAGAACAGTGAAAAAAATCCCTATTCATGGAGTCTACACTCCAGCTGGTCTTGAACCCCTGGGCTTTCTGATGCTGGTTGGGGCAGCAAGTTTACATAGAGGAGCCATGAAAGTAAAGACTGAAGGCAGAATTGTAGGGTGCTAGACCTACTGTCTATTCCCCGTATCATTCTATGCCCTTTCTGACTCATTTTCATTCTAAATTGGAAAGTGATCTGCCCTTTACCAAACACTGCACTTTCCAAAAAAAGGACTTCCAGAAAGAATTTTGCAGAAAGCACTAGACTTAAAGAATTGGTAAGAGGTGGGAGATTAGAATTAAAGTCTTAATTTATTTGACAGAAAGAACTGGAAGGTCAAATGCTTAAGGAAAAAAGATTACTGATTTCTCTGAGTGTAAATTTAAAGCACCCAGCTCACAGGGTTTGCTAAGAATTACTAAGGCAATTAACGACTACTACTAGGATGGTCTTTTGTCTAGAATTGCTGGTGCATGGTGATCACAAAAAGTGGACTTTTAGCTGGTTTTATTGTTTTAAAATTCTCTCAAGATGGCATATCTCTATTTTGCTGACTCCTCTTCTTCCTCCTCCCCTGGTACTCTACTGCCATTTTTTCAAACATCTCCTTAGCTCTGTCTCATCTATAAAGTATTTTCTGAGCAGTCATGTCAAGTGGACTCTCACTATCTATTCCTCCTATAATTTTCTATAGCCATTATACTCTGGACCTCTTCATTAACTTAATGCAGAGATGAATGTGTCAGTTACCCCTTCCTGTAAGTCACATGTCTCTCCACACAGAATATGCTGAGGCCAGGACGGGGTCCAGCAGCCATCACCTACAGGCAGTAATTATTCATTAGCTCATAGCGGAAGAGGGTGTAGATGGCATGTGCAAACCAGAACCCTGCAAAGGTCCTGCTCCTCTCATGGCAGGTCCCAGCTTGGGCCCAAGTTATGCTCCCTGCACAAGTTCCCCTGGGCCCTGCAATATCTAGTGACCCAGTGTGGTTGGCCCACCGGGAGTCTCCTAGGAGGGAATGGGGAGTCAGGCCAGCGGGCATGACCTGGTAGCAACATTTCAGGAATAAAAGACAGAGTGATTCTTGAGTACAAGGTGAGGATTTATGACTGGGTCAGATGGAGCAAAGGAAGAAAATAAAAGCGTAATGAGACTTTGGGGCCTGGGACGTCCAAAACAGGAAAGGTCTGGCAAAAGGTTGGGATTTTGTCCCCCTTTGCACAAGTCCCTGTGCGGTGTCCACAGCATGGTCTCCAGACAATGACAGGAGCACCACACAGAAGCAATCTGACAGGAAAAGCAGTTGTCACTAGCAAAGGCAGTGCCTGGCAGGGGTAGCCAACCCCAGCAGGTGCCACCTATTGACTGTAAAACCCTAACATTTATTAAATACATACCTTGTCCCAAGCACTAGGGTAATATACTCTTTGTTTATAACTTTATTTACTATTCTCCATCCTATGAAGTAGTTCCACCTCATGATACAACAGGACAGAACCAGGATGGCAGCCAACTGGATTTGTGCAAGAGCATGGGTGACCAGACACCCCAGGAAACACCAGACACATTTGTAGGGTGAGCACTCCAGGAACTTAATATCAGGTGAGTTTTTCAGTGCCTATTTTATTCAAATAATCCTGCTTAATTTCACAGGTTGGTGAAAATAGGGGTGATAATTACAAAATAATCATGCTGGGTTAAGGAGAGGGTAAACACAAATCGCAATGAAAACAAAGTAGTTAATGCTCACATATTCAGAGTCGTGGCACTGCTCTGATGTCCCCAAGGCAGCTCTGCAACTAGGCAGAAACTGACTAGCACTGATGGCTGGTAGGTTGCTATTCCCTGGAGGCAAGAAGTGGGGTAGATAATCCTGGGAGTGTTCCTGGGGGGCAGGCAGCCTCTCACCCACCTTGCTCCCTCCCTACTATGGCTGGGTGGGGGACTAATTAATTAGCTGGTTTCTCTTCCTAGGCTGCAAGCAGGTGGCTGATCCTCAGCTATACTTAGGCCAGTGGTTCTTCACCAATCACCCCCTCAAAGATATGTAACTTACTTGGTTTAAGGTATGATTTAGGGGCATCAGGATGTTTCAAAGCTCCCCCAGGTGATTCTAATTTATACCTGGCAAGGTTGAAAACCCCAGGAATAGAGGAAGCCGTGAGGAAGGAGAGTTGAGTGTATCTACATTTATTGAGCAACTAGTATGTCCAGGATATATATTGGGCCCCTACTGTTCTTAGGCATGGTGCTGGGTCCTTTAAAATCAACTCACAAGTAGGTATGCTCATCTCAAGGCTGAATGAAGGTCACAGAGAGTCTAACCTATCTGTCTGCTCGATCCTTTCCTACTAAACACAGTGCCTCTCCTGAAAGAACAGCATCATCATTTCAAACACTGAAATAGAGGTAAAACCCTGGGATCAGAGATCATCTTCTCATTCTCTTCTTTAGAAGAAAGACTCTGTGATACTGTTTCTGTCACTATTGTTTAGCTATGGTTGAACCTAAATTTCCCTCTTAGGTTATGCTGCCAATACCTCTGGGAAGGGTGTGCTTGTTACTATTAGTAACATCGTTCTCATTTTGTAACAGTGCTGTGCTAGGTGCTAAAGAGTATAGAACAGTGATAGAATACACAGTGCTGGCCTTCAGGACATCTCTCCTTGAGCCGAGTAGCACACCCTAAACAAGCTACTTTGGAATAGTAATACAGGGCAAATTATTTGAAAGACTATGAGTTGCTCTAGCCCCTATGTGATCCTCAGACCAGCTGCTCAAACATCATGAGGGAACTCATGACAAATGTAGGGTCTCAGATTTCACCCTATAGCTACGGATTCAGTCTACAAAGGAAACAATGCTGAGTGATGCATTTGTACATTCAAGTTTGGGCAGCAGTGCTAGTGAGAAATAGCAGCATGGCTTTGGTCCTCTTTTGTTGTTTTAGGAACATTTGTTTCATCCTTCTTTTCTTGAGGATCCCCCCCAATATACAATTAAAAAAAAAAAAGTTTGCCAGAAGGCACATGCACTCCCTGGAGAGAGAGAAAGCAAGAAAGCGACCGCCCCTACCCCCCACCCCCCACAACGTGGAATAGCCACGCTGCAATTTCTTCCCCTCTACTTCTCTCTCCTTTTGGGATTTTGGGCACATACACACATGCACCCAGCACCTTTCTCCAGATTCCAGGTCTGGGGCTTGAACCAGGCAGTCAATCATGTAGGATCCAGCTGCCTCAACCCCCAGGCTACAGGGTAATTTTTTTTTTTTTTAAATATAAGAGCACAGTTGCAAATCTCTCTGCCCTTTTTAAAGTACAGAAAACCAAGATGAGCAGAGAGCTGGGGATTTCACCCTATAGCTACGGATTCAGTCTACAAAGGAAACAATGCTGAGTGATGCATTTGTACATTCAAGTTTGGGCAGCAGTGCTAGTGAGAAATAGCAGCATGGCTTTGGTCCTCTTTTGTTGTTTTAGGAACATTTGTTTCATCCTTCTTTTCTTGAGGATCCCCCCCAATATACAATTAAAAAAAAAAAAGTTTGCCAGAAGGCACATGCACTCCCTGGAGAGAGAGAAAGCAAGAAAGCGACCGCCCCTACCCCCCACCCCCCACAACGTGGAATAGCCACGCTGCAATTTCTTCCCCTCTACTTCTCTCTCCTTTTGGGATTTTGGGCACATACACACATGCACCCAGCACCTTTCTCCAGATTCCAGGTCTGGGGCTTGAACCAGGCAGTCAATCATGTAGGATCCAGCTGCCTCAACCCCCAGGCTACAGGGTAATTTTTTTTTTTTTTTAAATATAAGAGCACAGTTGCAAATTTCTCTGCCCTTCTTAAAGTACAGAAAACCAAGATGAGCAGAGAGCTGGGGTCTTATTCATAACGAAGTCTTTTGTGCAGTTTCCTTATATGGCCCCAGGTGCCCTGGTGCAGCTGCTGATATTTAGTTACGTTCTGCACCAGCAATTCTAGCATTTGGGAAGTGAAATTCATTTTTCTGTCTCTGGATTACGAAATCCCGGGGCAAAGGAGGTGAAGAAAGCGGTGTGGGAGGAAATCAGTACTGGAAGTATCAGGTACAGCAGCGAGGTCAGAGCCATCTCTGTTTTAGGTGCTGGCATTTTGTTTAGGCCTTGACAACCTATCCCTCTAAGTGCAGATGGCAGAATATCTTCAATAAGACCACAAACAAAGGTTTGTAGTTTGAAAGGCTCAACATTTAACTCACAAGTTCTTATATTGAGTTACATCCCAAACAGGGGTTAGGTTCTCTTTGGAATAATTAAGATTCAGAAATGTTCAGTGAAGTCCTCCCAACTGCAATCTTTGGTCACTCATTAATTCTAGTTGTCCTGTTTAATAAGGGAACTACAGCCCCTGTTTTACCCTACATCAAGGTATGATTGTCATTTAGTCAAACAATAAAGCGAGTCACTTTCTCAGATCCTAGATCTCTTTTAACAAACCTCTTCCGCTCCTTGTTGTACCATTAAGAATAAAGACCCACTTCCGCCATCGAACAGAGACAAAACTACTCAAAGAGAGCAATGAATTTGCACATACTGGGAAAGTCTAGGGAGTTTAAAGGATGTGGGTGACTACTGAAGCGAACTATTTATTCTTGCAAAGATGCAGAATTGTGCTATATAATGTTTGCATTTAGGAAAATTCATTAGGATCCTAAGTCATGGGTTAGAAATACAATTAAACTGATTAGTGTCATAGGATAAAAAGAAAAAGCGAGGCTTATGACAGCGGCCCATGTCACCCTTCCCCCTCCCCAGAAAGGTTCTTAAGGGAACATTTAAAACATAAGCCTTTGTTCCTTCAATCTATGGTGCTCAGGTCAGGTGGACCCTGCGGTGTGGCTGAAATATTTCAAACAGTCACTCACAAATGTGTCATTTGACCTGCTGTTCTTCCAAAGAGGTATGAAAAATGTGTTTCTTGCTGAGATAACTTGAAATCAAATAAACATAATCTCTTTAATTCTTTCTAAATAGTTCCATATTTTAAGTCTAAACACAATGGAACACAAAGCTTCTGGCTTTTAAAAAAGTTTTTTTTATTTATTTTTTATGTATGTGGTGGTGTTGAATATTTTTTCCCAGTTTGTGTTGGTTTGATTTTTAAGAGTATAATTTATATTTAAAGCCAAGGAAATCTATTTCCTTCAATTTAGAGATAACCACACAAAAGACGGTAACGTTGTTATTTGGCTAAGTGTATATGTGCTTTTTAAAAATTACTATCTTTCAGCAAGGACTGAGTTGTTTATATTAACCATTACTTAATAGACCAGAGGTGCTTTCACCAAGGCTTATGACAGATTGAACAATACTTCCTTATGTAAAATTGGTTCTGGTCCATTGTTTTTATTTATCTGAAATAATGGTACTCACTCAAGTTTGTAATAACACTGTCATGGCTGAAGGGCGTTTGCTTTAGGTATTATATCTATTATCTGCTTCCTCTCCCTTCTTTAAACAGAATCTCCAAGGAGAAAGTCTGAATGTGGCTCAGATTTAAAAAGTAGAAAAAAGCAAAAGCTTTCCTAAAACCTCACTGCGTAGAACGGCGTTTTAGATCGTCTTCAGATCTCTGATAATTCTTGTTTGTTTGCCCTTGGCATTGTGCACCGGAGAGAAAGGTCTTACCTGGTTCTTAGAAGGAAATGATGAGGCCGGGAGTCATCACACAGGTTCTGTTAATTGCCTTTGCTGTTCTGTGAGGAGAGCCAAAATCGTCTTTTACCCAAACAAGGAGTATTTCTCCCACCTTTCCAGCAGTGGCCAAGTTGAGTACTTTGGAAGTGTTTGCTTTTCTTCACCACCACTAGAGTATGCTCTAGTGCCGTAAGATTCAGAATGTTTTCCTTCAGATGGATAAAAGGCTAGGGGAAAAAGTTTCCATCTAATTACAGAAGTGACTTGTTTTTGTTTTTGTTTTTAAGGTTTTTGCCATAGGATATTCACCAGAGAGAGAGAGATGAAATGTGAGAAATCACTTCCCCGGAGGATGGCCACGCTGCAGTCCCTTCTCCTTCATTCTCCTCCTAGGATTTTGGGCATGCCCACACATGTGCCTGGTGTGATTTTCAAGCTGCCAGGTCTGAGACTTGAACTGGTCAACCATGTGGGAGTCTAGCACCTTCACCACCATGCTACCTGCTGGCCCCCAGAAGTGGTTGTTTAATTGTGTTGGTAAGACTGAGTTGTGTTTGTCCATGTGATTAAGGTAGCACTGAAGGCTTTAGCTTCAATAGTCATGCATGACAATATTTTAAGGAAATTCATTTTTTTCTATTTGAATTAGCTCTGTTAACTCTGGTAAGATGATGAGAAATACTATCTCTGCTCCTTCCACAAGCTTTTATATATTTCAGCAATAACTCCTTCACTTTATTTATAAAATGAATATCCCCCTGGTCCTACCACACAGATATATAGTAGGGTTACTCAACAGTATTAACCCCCCTTTTTTTTTTTTGAGAGAGAGATTTTAGCTATAGGGTGCATGCGCTCGCCGGACAGACAGAGAGAGACATAGAGACAGAAAGCGAGAAATCACCCCCCAGGGGGGATGGTCACGCCGAAATCCCTTCTCCTCCATTCTCCTCTCGGGATCTTGGGCACGCACGCACACGCGTCCGGCGTGAGTTTTAAGGCACCGGGTTCAGGATACGAACCGCGGTCAACTATGTGGGAGTCCAGCGACATAGCCATTACGCTAACTGCTGGTTCTCAACAGTATTAACCCTTTTGAAGAGAGGAAGTCTGCAAGCAAAAATGTATCTCCCATTTATGTTCAGCACCACAATCTATTTTTTTTAAATCCCAACCACCATCTGAGTGGCTGACCTTCATCAATGAAAACATTCTCCAGATGAGAAGGTTCATCTTCGTGTCTGTTGCCCTCGTCTCGGATTCTAGGCAGAAGACCCCTTGCTCAATCTCAGAGGCAGAAAGAGCACGAAAGCACACGGCTGGGGTCTCCACTGAGGCTGGTCACAGGAGGACAGCACTGTGCTCGTCGATGTGATTTCAGCATCTCTTAGCAGTACCTTTGCTTCCTTTGTCCTCTATTAGCCCACGGCATACCTTCCATCTTTATTTTGCATGAGGAGAACGTGGCTACTCACTCTCTCCAGCCACTCTGGTCTTCCCCTGCTCCTAACGTCCTGTGTTCCTGGTCCTTCTGATGGCTTCAGACCCAAATGACTTTCTCCCCCAGGGTGTCAGTCATAGTTGTTCCAGCAAAGCCTGAAACCAGGTCCTTGTGGCTAAGACTGTTTGTCTCTCTAGATGCCCATGACTCTCTGCTAGGGGTTCAGTTATCACCACCTGTGGGGCTCACATGCTCCTTCTGATCAGCTTTTACAAGAGTATGGAACTAGGTCTGTCTGGGAAGATGGGAACCAAGCTCACACATCAGCTCTGGCTACCCCAAAACACACTGGTCATAGAGGGACCTAGCCCAGAGGGCAGGCTGTGGTGGCCCAGGGTGCCAGGCTTCCTTTGTGCCTGGCCTGACCTGGAGGGAACCCCCACAGGTATCCAAGTACTTGATGCTCACCTATTCCTATGAACTCAAGTTGGATTTAGAGTAGATGGCATTCTAGCCTACCCTTTGCAACAGGGCAGGATGGTGGTGAGTGCTCTTTAGCTGAAGGTTTCTCTTTCATAACATAGGCCCAAAGGGAAATATAGACCTTTCCCTCCAATAATCTCCATTTAGCCCCTTTCAAATCCATGCCAAATAAAATCAGATTCTAAATAAATGTAGACACTGGCTATGGAAGTGAAGCTTTAAGCCAAGTGCTACAATGAGTGACCTTTGCAATTCCAGAGTCCCACCCACAGGGATGCTGGGAGTCATCATTTATTTGTTGCGATGAAGACCCCACTCTAAGCTCCTGAGCAGTCAGAGCTTCAGACTCTTCTTCCAGGAACTTAGAGGAGACAGGCCCTGTTGGACTCTGAGTCTCCTGGGGGAAATGAGCACACTCTGTCTTATCCTGATATCCTATCAGGACCGAGGGCCCCTCCAGATTCCAGGTCTTGTGGACCTCAGAGTGAGAATACCCATGATGAGCCCTGTGTGAGAACAAAGCTCTCTCACCGACTCTCTTCTTGTTCTCTTTTTTTGGAGCGGTTTTTGCTATAGGGTGCGTGCACTCGCCAGAAAGACAGAGAGAGACAGAGAGACAGAAAGCAAGAAATCACCCCCCGGGGGGATGGCCACGCCACAATCTCTTTTTCTCCAATCTCCTCTCAGGATCTTGGGCAAGCATGCCCATGCACCTGGCGTGAGTTTAAGTCACAGGGTCCGGGACTTGAACTGTGGTTGACTACAAGGGAGTCCAGCGACATAGCCATTATGCTAACTGCTAGCCCCTCTTCTTGTTCTATTGAAGTTTCTTATGCCTCTGTGCTTGTGACTGAAGACGCTCTGGGAAGAAAACCCCAGTATCTGCTCTTCTCACTCAGGCGGTGGGGAGACATCCTGTACGGAAAGAGGATAGACCCTGAGATCAGTAGATGGCATAACGGTCATGTCACTGGGCTCCTACGTGGCCGACTGCAGTTTGAGCCCAGGACTGGGAGGATTGGCACTAATATAGCACATGTGTGCGTGTGTGCCCAGGATCCCGAGAGGAGAATGGAGGAGAAGGGATTGCGGTGTGGCCATCCCACCACAATGGTGATTTTTCACTTTCTGTCTGTTTTCTCTCTGTGTCTTTGGTGAACACACATACCCTATAGCAAAAGTCTCTCTTAAAAAAAAAAAAATCACAGCCCCCACATTTCTCAGCCTGTTAATTTTGTGACCCAGAACATTTACTCAACTTTCTGTGTCTCAGTCTTTTTTGTCAAATAGAGGTGATATCAGAAACCAGGTCTAGGGAGCATACTGCACTCCAACAGTGCTATTAAGTCAGGCTGCAAATTAGTCAGCTAGATATCCAAACTGATCAGTTCCTCTAAAGATGGTTTGCTCAATCATAGTTGTCAAAACCTCCTTAAAATGAAGTAGTATATTATTTCTTTTAGGGTATATATTATTTACCAAACAAACTGTACTTTTAAAGTGACAAAGGTTTCACAGAATTGAAAAGAAAAAAATTCTGTGATTCATATGCATGTAAGTGGTAAGTTTCCCTACCACAAGACTGAGTTCTAACCATCGATCATATCAAGATATATTGGTTGGTTTTAGTTGCAGTTATTTAACTGACTTATTAAATATACTGGGGGAGAAGTTAGAGGTATAAAAAGTTTCAAAATATTTGCTCCAATTTTTTAGCCACCCACATTCCATGTGGGGATAGAACCACATGCCTAGGAGTTGTAGAGAGTTTGTTAAATAGAATTTATCGTGCATAATTATGATTACTCAGTTTGTGATGTTAATACTATTTGACAACCTCATATCAAAATAAAAATACTCTTATATTACTCTCAAATTATCACCTCCCCCAAAGTATTTACCCACTCAGTGTAGTGACAGGAATGTAGAACATTGTAGGAAGGCCATTAGACTGAAGCCCAGTTCCAGTCCTGCCATCAAAGAGCTGCATGGCTCTGAGTGAGACCTTTTAGCTCCCTGGTGTTGCCTTCCTATGACACAAAGGGCTGGAACTTTAAATCATGGGCCCCAGATCAAGCTAATGACCAAAATCACCTGAGAGGCTCTGAAAATGTGTAGGCACCCAGGTTTTACCAGGAACTAGTATGATGGTTAGCATCTCCAGTTCGGGCCCAGGAATGCACATTAAAAAAAAACATAAACAAACAAATGAACAAAAAACACCATGAGGAACCAGCAGTTAGTGTAATGGCTATGTCGCTGGACTCCCATGTAGACGACTGTTGTTCGTGTTCTGGACCCAGTGGCTTAAACTCATGCCAGGCGCATGCGCGTGTGTGCCCAAGATCCCGAGAGAAGAATGGAGGAGAGGGGATGACGGCATGGCCATACCCCCTGGGGGGTGATTTCTTGCTTTCTGTCTCTCTGTCTCTCTCTTTCTGGCGAGTGCACGCGCCCTATAGCAAAAATCTCTCAAAAAAAAATAACAAAAAAAAAAACCCTCCATGAAATGTTTCTGAAGCTCTGTCAAGTTTAAGAAATACCAAGTTAGAACTACTAAATGGCCTTTCTTTAACATGCCTCTTTTCTCACTCTCCTTAAAAATTATCTCTCAAAAGCTCTCAAATTATCACTGCCCACTTCCATCCCTCCTTTCTTCTTCCTTGCGCTGCCGTGGAGCCATGTGAGAATGTGCTCTTTACATCTGCAGCCTCAAACAACCCCTCTGCTCCTTCTGTGTCCCGCCCTGTCTGGCTGCCCACAGCTCACTAATCCCCACAGCCGAATCCCCTTATCAGGATGAACCCAATCCCTTCCACCACTCCCCCCACCACCTTCACACAAGCACACATACAGTCTCTGAAGCCAACCCCAGCCCAACAAGAGCACTTACAAAACAAACTCAGGGACTCAGCATCAGATGGAGAGGTGCAAGATGAGATGGTATCCATCGAGGTTAATGTGCAAGCCCTCAATGAAAGCTGAGGATTTGAACTCCTGCTCTGCCACTCACTGGCTATATGACTTGAGCAAATCACGTAATTTTTCTATGGCTCTCTTTCCTCATCTGTAAGACAGGAATAAAAATTATTTCCATCTCACAAGGCTGCTGGGAATGTAGAATGAGATTGTGCTTAGCAGCTAATAGTTACCTCGCAGTAGGCAGTTTTCTAAGCATCGCACACATATCAACCCATTTCTCTGGTAGAGGGTCTCAAACCCAAGCAGGCAGACAGGTTCAGAATCTATAGTCTCATCTTCTACTATAACTTATGTAACATGCTTGGTAAAGTGCCTGGCATATGGTAGGAATTTAATAAATATCCATTTAAAGAGAATCTGTCCATGTAGTTGTCCTGGTTTTTACTTAGGATTCAGAAATCGGAGGCTCCTGCTTTATACATTATGATTTTTTCCCCTGCCCCCCCCTTTATTTTTAAAGGCCATAAGGTGCATGTTTGCACATGAGAGAGAGAGAGAGAGAATCCCCCAGCGGGACCTGGTCACATGCTCAAGTCTTTTTCCCTCCAATTCTCCATCCCTTCGGGGTACTTGGCATATGTACACAAACTGGAACTCAAACCCTGGTCAGCCATGGGGAATCTGGCTTCCTCTGCTGCACTCCAGGGCCAAATCATTGTGAGTATTCAGGTGGGCTCTGAAGTGTCCCCTTCTTAAAAATATTTATTTAATTTTATTGATTATTATTATTTTAATTTGGCATGCTCACCAGAGATATATAGAGAGAAAGTGAGAAAGCAAGCTATCAGGTCTAGAACTCAAACCACAGGCAGCCATGTGAAAGTCCAGCACCTTAACCACCATGCCACCTGCTGACCCCAGGTACTCTGTCATTCCACTTGTCTAGTTATCCACTTCCCCCAAGACTTAGGTTCTTCTTTCTCTTATTTCAGCTATATCCTAAGAGCTGGTCTCATGTGGAGTTTTCCTTCCCCACCTTTATATCTTATAGCTGCCTTTCTACCCTGGCCTCTGAATCACCATGAGAAGGACATGGTTGTTCTTGCTTGATGGAAGATGAGAGATATATGGAGGAAAATTCCTCCCAGCAAGGACATCCTAGACCAGCTGGTAACCAGCCAACCTCAGGCAGGTGAGCAAGTTCAGCCAAGATCAGGAGAATTAACTTGCCAGTTTCCCCAGAAGAGTGAAAAACAATAAACCCTTACTGTTGCATGTCACTGGGTTTTGTACTTTTTCCCCCCCACAGCATTATTAAAGCAATATATAACTAGTGTATAAATGTTCATTGATAGCACATGAATACATCAATAAAAATCAGAGGAAGCTTCTGCACAAGAAGAGTCTAGATTCTTCTCTTGGTCTGTAGAATTCTGTATATTCTAGAAGAAGAAATGTTATAAATTAAGGGAGATTTAAGAGACATAGGAACCAAAAGCCATGTCTTCATTTAATATGAACCTTAATTCAAATAAACCTGCCATACAAAATATTTCTGAAATAATGAGGTATATTTAACACTCGCAGGAGAGTAATATAAGAAATTATTAATTTGTAGATGTTATAATGGGAATATAGTTATGCTTAGAAAAAAGAGATGATATCTCTGAAAGATACATACTGAAACATCTATGGATGAAATGATGTGATGTCCTGAATTTTCTTTAAAATTATCCAGTGAGGCAGAAAGTGAGGGAGGGTTATGAATGAAACAGGGCTGGCCATATATTAATAAAGTTCAGTGATGGGTATTAGAGGTTCATTATACTATTCTCTCTGTTTCTGTGTATGTTCGAAAATTCCCATGTTAAAAATAAAGAGAAAAAGGAAGGAAAGAGAGGAGGAAAGGAAGGAAGAGAGAAGGAAAGAAAGTCTTACTTCAAAATTACACGTTCTATACATGCAAGTGCACTTTTTTTCATAATTTCATGTTTTTGAGTTATGGTTGCCATTTCCTTTCAGTTAAAAAAATTCTTTAACTATTTATTAACTATTATTTTTTTTAATTAAAATAAAGAATTTATTTCACTTGTGTATTTTTGTCTCCTCACCATTTCCATGTCTGACCACCACTACTGCTGTGTCCTATCATAACATTCCACACATACTTAAAACCGAGCAAAGGGTCGAGTTCCATCTTAAAAACTAAACGGGCACATTGGACAATACATTCTTGACAATGAAACCTGGACAACACATACCAAACACAGTAGGGAAAATGTTCACTCTGCATTATAAAAAGGACAGCCAAGGGACCAGCAGTTGGCGTAATGGCTATGTCGCTGGACTCCCAAGTAGTTGACTGAGGTTTTGAGTCCCAGACTCGGTGGCTTAAACTCATGCTGGGCGCATGTGCGTGTGTGTGCCCAGGATCCCGAGAGGAGAAAGGAGGAGGGGGATTTCTCGCTTTCTGTCTCTCTGTTTCTCTCTGTCTTTCTGGTGAGAGCACATGCTCTATAGCAAAAATCTCTCAAAATAAAAAGGACAGCCAGATATCAACTGCTAGAGAAAAGAAATAAGACAGAAAATTTTAAAAAACTGTTGAAACTATTTTCTTAAAGAGACTTCCTCCACTGCCAGAGATTTTGAATAGCCTCCTGGTCAGTCATCTGGAAGCAATACTTAATGGAACTGATGAACTTAGATTCCACTTTGGAAAGAGAACCACCTTTTTTTATACTTGCCTGCATTTTTGCTTTAATGTCTTCTACAGAACAAAGTCCTTTTTGTGTTTTAGGAGTTTTTCGTTTGTTTGTTTGTTTGTTTTAATGATTCTTGACCTTTTGATCTTGGTGTTGATGATTTTTAGGTCTTTTCCATTCTGGTTTGATTTTTGAGCATTTTTGTCAAGACTATCTTGTATAGATTTCTTCAATGGAGACTTTTCTTCTGTCCCCTCATAGCCACAATCATCATCATCATCATCATCACCATTGTCTTCATCAGCAGCAAGTTTTACTTTTTTCTGTGAAAACTTGCTACCACCTCCGGGGACAGATTGCTTTCCAAATAACTTAAGAGTTTCACATCCTCTTCCTATTCCAACTCTATATCTTCCTCCACAGCTACTATATTCTTCCACTAATATTCACAGGCCCTGAATTACACTTCAACCTTAAGACCACAGGTGGTGCTATTTCAAAACCTCTAAGGGAAATGGCTGGCTGTACAGACATTTTCAATGTTGCTAGTGTTACTTTAATTGGACTGCCTTCTTGCCTCTGCTTCAACAATGTGCAATTCACCCTTTACACCAGCCCTTAAACTGGCTGTTCTTAAATATAACTGGTGTTCATTTTCATCATTATCCACCATAAAGTGGTAAACATTTTGGCCTTTAGTTCACAACTGAAAACATAGTTCTGGTGCCTCAGGAAGCTCATGTCCATTGAATCATTGAAGGGGTGGGAGAGAAGACAGACAGAGGTAAATGACTACAGCCTCCAAAAACAGCTGTGCAGAGAGAGATAGAGAGAGGGAAAGTGAGAGAGAGAGGGAAAGCTAGAGAGAAAGTGAGAGAGAGAGGGAAAGTGAGAAAGTAAGCTGCCAGGACCAGGACTCAAACCGCAGTCAGCCATGTGGGAGTTCAGTGCCTTAACCACCATGCAACCTGTTGGCCCTGACATTTTCTTTTTAATGTCTTGAGGATCACTATGTTGTATTTCTTTTCTCAGGTGTGGATTATCTTATTTGTTAGCACAGTTGACTCTGTTTATGACTTTTGACCTTCACTGGTCATGAGATTACTGCCTCCATGCTTATTTTCTTCTATAATTTATTCCCACATATACCCTCAACATTAAACCCTCAACACCACAACACTAAAGGATGTACAACTTTAAATTAGATCTTACCTTAACAGCTCAGCTTTGGGTTCTCATTTTAAATGACACTGCATGGGAAATTGCAAATTCTGATCTCATTTTGTGATTCATCCTTTGTTCCTGGAAGTTTGTGCTGAAGAGGAGAAGATAAATCTAAATAAAATTCTATACCCAGCTAAATCATCATTCAGAACCAGATTGAAAGAAAAGACAAGTTCAGACATTCAGAGATTAAGAAACTACAAAAGGATGTATTTCAGACAAAAATAAACAATGAGTTCAGAAAATAGTGGCAGGGGGAACCAGCAGTTAGCGTAATGACTATGTCGCTGGACTCCCACGTAGTTGACCACGGTTCGCATCCTGGACCCGGTAGCTTAAAACTCACGATGGGCGCGTGTGCGTGCGTGCCCAATATCCCGAGAAGAGAATGGAGGAGAAGGGATTGCGGTGTGACCATCCCCCCTGGGGGGTGATTTCTCGCTTTCTGTCTCTATATCTCTCTCTGTCTCTCTGGCAAGCGCATGCACCCTATAGCAAAAAACCTCTCCAAAAAAAAAGAAAAAGAAAATAGTGGCAGGATGAAAAAAGTAATAGTGAGGGGAAAATTACATTAGTAAACCTAAGTATTATCTGAAAAAGTACTATATTTAAATATGACTACAATAATGAATAATTTTTCTTCATCTCCAATACCATTACTGTGGCAGAAATAAAGTCAGCTCTCACTAAGGTTACTGCTGTGGTTTCTTCTAGCCACTTTCCCTGCCTTGATCCTTTTTTTTTTTAAATTTTGCCAGAGGGTATATGAGAAAGAGAGAGAGAAAGAGAAAAGAAGAAAGTGCCCCACATTGGTGCTCAAATTTTCCTTCCTTTTGGGATTTCGTACAAGCATACATGTGCCTGGCATGTTTCTCAAGCTGTTGAGTCCCATCATTAGGGCACCCTCATCCTTCAGAGGAAGGCCAGTTTTCCACTGGGCCCTGTTCCATGAGACATAAGATTCTTTTCCCCCCCTTGTCTTACTTCTAAGACCCAGACAGAAGAAAGATATCTTAGGAAGATAAAATTTAACCATGATACACTTCCTATGGATCATGAAAACACTATGTTGTTTTTTGGCTATCAAAACATTTTTGAGCCAATATTTGCCTTCTTCTAAACCTCAGTTATTAGTTGTAGCCATTTTCTAAAGGGAAAGAAAGCATCAGTTTTAGAAAATCCTTAAAATACAGTCTGACACCTATTTTACTTTTTTGTCCGTAACTTCCAGGATTAGACAGTCATCAGCAAACTGACACTTCTGTAACCGACATCCCCATCTTTGGTGTTTACTGTGGCTGACTCTAATCATAAGAATTTTAAATCAGTGAGAAGAGGAGAGCATGACAACATTGACTGGCCATAGGGTCTTGGGTTATTATTCTCAAATAGCACCATGTGGGAACTCCATTGCCTACACCCAAAGGACCACTACCTAGCACATAGTAGATAGACTTTAATTATATGTGGAATTGCAACTTGTGTCCATAAATATGAAACTCTTTAATTCATTTTATCAACTATTTTAAACTCACTAAGATGTTGTACGCCTATCCCCGGGTAATGTTTTCATCAGATCTTGACAGAATCAATACAGGAAACCTGAGATAGGAGAAAATGTGCTAGACTGGAAGTCCAGCACTATATCTGTGATCCAGAGCATATCAGTTCAGTTACATAGAAGGGCCTTTATTCTACTAAATACCCTGATAACTTGGGGTAAGCTAGCTTAGGAGTAGGTCCTAAAATAAGCTAAGAAGAGAAAATAACTTAAAGTTTGCAGAGATAAGCTTAGGAGAGGAAGTGATGAGGAGGAATACGGGCAGGAACCTAGGAAGGTGGTGGTGGTTTGAACTTTTCTTTCCATACTATTAGAACTCTGGCTGTTTAGCATTAGTGGATTTCTATGCACACTGAAGAAAGGGCTAAGTTTTCACTGATTGGAGAGCTAGAGGCAGAATGGAACATAACACCAAGATTTCCCACCCTGGAAATTCTGGGATAGGGTTTGGATGTCCACAGACCACATAATGAAGTTTTAATCTAAGTTTGAGCAAGTCGTTCAGGAGCTAGAAGCTTCCTAGATCACATCTAGATTACAAATGGATGGTTTGTATTTGTCATGTGTTTTCAGTTCTAACTAATAACCAATAAAATGAAAGCAGAAAAGTGTAAGTATTACTTGCCCTATTTTAAAATCATATTGTAGGGACCAGCAGGTGATGTGGTGGTTAAAGCACTGGACACTCCCACATGTTTGACCATGGTTCAAGTCCCGGACCTGATGGCTTACTTTCTCCTTTTTCACTTTCTCTCTCTCTTTCTGTTAATGTCTTTCTGGTCAAATTAAAATAAATGAATGAATAAATAAAATTTAAAAATCATATCATATAGTATTTCTTCTAATGTAAGATGACAGTAATGATAGATAAAACTTACTGTGACTCCCAATAAGCCAGGCTTGGTTCTGTTTTTGTTTTTTTTTTTTCTTTTTTGGAGAGGTTTTTGCTATAGGGCGCGTGCGCTTGCCAGACAGACAGAGAGAGACATAGAGACAGAAAGTGAGAAATCACCCCCAGGGGGGATGGTCACGCCGCAATCCCTTCTCCTCCATTCTCTTCTCGGGATCTTGGGCACGCATGCACACGCGCCCGGCGTGAGTTTTAAGCCACCAGGTCTGGGACGCGAACTGTGATCGACTACGTAGGAGTCCAGTGACATAGTCATTACGCTAACTGCTGGTTCCCATCCCAGGCTTGGTTCTTTTAATTATTTTATTTAATTTTCACACCAAACTTGTGAGGATGGCACTACTGATAGTCCCAATTTTCAGATAAGCAATATGAGGACAGAGAGATTAAGAAACTTGTCAAGATCACAGATAATTAGTAGATTCAGCTTTTGAGCATAGGCTGCTTCCTGAACTACTATGAAAATGCTTAATATAATGTTTTATAATTCTAAATCATCTTGTATAATTATAAGTCTCTCAAATTTCCTTTGTCATTTGGTTTATATTTTGGGTCTGAGTTGAGGAGACTTTCCTTAGAGTGGATGGGTTGGATTTTAACACAGAAACATAGGCAAAGATTTTCACCATAGTTTATGAACATTTATTTCTCTATTGTATATAAAATAATATGTATAAATTGAAATAGAATGGCTTAGAGAATTTTTAAAAGGTAACTCTGGTTCATCAGGTGGCATGGCTCATCTTGTGGTTAATCTGGCTCATCCTGTATGGTAACTGTTTAGTTCAAGTCCCAGACCTGGTATCTCAAAAGACATGCCTGGTTTTACAAGTGAAATGATAAATAGTGACTGAATGTTTAAAAAAATAATTGGAATAATAATAATAATCTGGAAAAAACAATGAAAAGCTATTGGATGATGATGATGGGAAGTTTAATGTCTTTGTATTGAGTGATATGCATGGTATTCCTTCTGGAAAAAAATGTAATACACTGTAAGTTATATGTGATTCAATGTAATATAAACAAGATCATGATAATAATAAATAAATGTTTAAAAAAGACATGCCTGGTACAGGTGTATGTGTGTACTAAGAGGAGGATGAACAAGATGGAAATGTAGCATGGCCATCCCATGGTGGGGTGGTTTCTCATTTTTTTCTCTCTGTCTCTCTCCAGTAAGAGCACATGTCTTACAGCAAATTTTTTAAAATGTAATTCAAGGTCCAACCATGTTAGCACAGCAGTAACACAATGCTCTGCAATGCTAGAGGCCAAATAGGTTCAGTTCCCGGGATGACCTGTACATGTCGGGCATGAGCATGTGTGTCCATGATCCTGGCTATCTGAAAGGCTTTGGCGGTGGGGATGGCAGCATGAAACTCTGTTGAAGGTACGCCTTTTGCCCAAGAAAAAATAAACATTAAAATAAAACAAAATGTAATTCAAATAGGAAACTACTGATGGTAGAACATTTATGTAGCTCCTACTAGTTCACACTTTTTATAGACATTATAAGCTCTAATTCAAAAAATATGTAGTTTCACTTTTTTCATTTTTTTATTCCTTTGCAAATATTTTCCTATCCTATCCTTTATCAAAGTAATACAGTGCCCATGGCAAAATATATAATGGTGCGGAGCAACTTATAATGAAAGCAATATTTTTCATCCTGCTTCTCCTCTCCACTGGTCTCCTTCCTCTGATTTTAGTTCCACTCATGATTACCTCCCTCCAGAATAGACTTCTTGCTCCATTTCTTGATTTATCGACTTGAGACTATCTATGGACTCCTTAGAGTCAGAATTTATTTCAACTATTCTCACCTCCACTCCTGATTTTAATAGTTGTTATTTTACATATTCTAAATTTGCTTTTATGCCTTGAAATAATGGTTTTTAAATTCATTTATCTTGGAAATCATGCAACTGATCCTGTTTCCATTTTGGTTGACTTTTAAGGCTCTCAGAGCCAAATGTGGGATTCACGGGACCACAGATCTATGTATTTACTTCCCCTCAATCTGATGCTCTATTTCTAGATGATGTGTTCTTTTGTCTCTGTGATAGTCTGTGGATGTGTCAACTTGGCTTAACTACATTCCCCACTTTTCCCATCAAGCACAAATCCTGGTGTAATTGTAAGGTATTTTGTAGATATGATTAAAGTTCATAATCAGTTGATGTGAAAACAGCGAGATTGTGCTACATAATCTTGACAGCTGAGCTGAGGGCTCCCTGAACAGAAAGAAATTCCACCTGTGGACAGCAGCTTTATCTCCTGGCCTACACTTGCAGCCTGCCCTTCTTGATGGCCTGTCCTATGGCTTCAGACTTGCTTCGCCAGCCCCACAATCACATCAGACAATTCCTTGCAGTAAATTCTAATACATATATATATATATAATATATATATATATATATATATATATATATATATATATATTATATCCCATTAGTTCTGTTTCTCATAAATGATTTATAAATGATTTATATTTGACTCATAAATGATTTATATTTCTTTTTACTTTATGGTTTGTATTATAGTAGTTATCTCTAAACTATTGTGGAATAAAGTAGAACATAAACAATAGGTAAATAAAATACGTTGTAAATTTTACTGGTCTGCCCCAGGATCAAGTTCAACCACCAGGAATTATCTAAAGGTCTCTCCCTCTCTCTCTCTCTCTCTCTCTCATATGCACACTGTCTAATATTTTCTATCTCAACCCTTCTCTTCTTTCCTCCTGGGTCCCATTCTCTTCAGTCCCCTGTACCTCCTTACATCGTCATTATCTCTGTTCAAATATTCCTTTAGATTACAAAAACCAAAAAGCCTCATTTGACATTTTAATCTCTGTAACTCTTCATCCTACTTCCCGCTTTTCCTTCACTACCAAACTTTTCTTCCATTTCACTTCTTAATCCACTGGTACCTGGTTTCCATATTTACTACCCTTACTACAACCGACCTCTTGGACTTCGAAGATTCACATAATCTCCAGGCCACCAAATCAAATTATGCAGTACCTGCTAACTGTATCCCAATATTAGTTTTTTTTTGAGAGAGAGTTTTGTTCTAGGGCACATGTGCACGCTGGAGAACTAGAGAGAGATAGTCAGAGAGTGAGAAATCACTCCCCAGAGGGGATGGCCACACCGCAATCCCTTCTCCTCCATTATCCTTTCGGGATTTTGGGCATGCACAAGTGCCTGGTACAAGCCCCAGGCTCTAGGACTCATACCACAGACAGCCATGTGGTGGTCCAGTGCCTTAACAATATGCCACCTGATGGCCCCAGTTCTCCCATTCATCCTTTGTAACAGACTCCTACACAGGCTGTCCACCTGAAAAGGTACATTTTCCAGCATTCTTTGCCCCAAGATGAACCTGTTACTCAACCGTGGCCAATAAGATGTAGCAGAATTGCAAAATGGCATTGCTAGAACACTCTTAAAGGATGGAACATGCCTTTCTCTTCCAATGTTTCTCCTTCCTTATGTACAGATGTAACATTTAGCACATTATCAGCCATCCTGGATCAGGAGATAACCTTGAAGATGCAAGCTGAGTGGAATGATGCAGAAAGATATAAAGACCTCAATTTTGTCCTAAGTGATATCAGGGAATTGCCACATCAATGTTAGGCTGACTTCTTCCAAACTTCTTACTGCTTTTACATGAAAAGTAAAAGCACTTTTACACAAGTGCTCGAATGTTTAAGCGACTATAGCTGAGTCTCTGTTAACAGTAGCTCAATGCAATCTCTAAGGGACACACCAATGACTTCTTGTTCATTCATTCATTCATTCCATAAATATTTGTTAGGCACCCATTTTGTGCCAGGCACTGTTTTAAATAAATCGTAAGATAAAGACAATGTCTGCCAAGTTGGAAAGCCTGTTTGGACAAAGAAACGGAGCTATCAGAAGACAGCATCTGGAGGTCTAATATAAGCAGGGCAGAGTACACAGGCCAGTGGCTTAAGGGAAAAACCAAGGGAGCATGCTGTCATAGAAATCCAGAGAAGAAAATGCTTTAGAGAGGAAGGAACAGTAGATACTGACTGAGAGGTAATGTCAGACACAAACAGAAAATAGCAGTTCTTTATCATCAAAGGAAATTATCAGTAAAACTAATGAAGCTTAAGTTTTTCTACCCCTCCTGTAGGCTCCTCCCAGTGCCTTGGGATAATTCTGTATCTGTAGTTTAGTATTTGGTGATTGAAGACAATTCTGCACGTTGAATAAATACAAGCCCCGTAAAACTGTAGATATACCCTTTATTTTCTCTTACCTGCCTGTGACACCCTGACTAATATGCTTCAGTGACATGATTCTTTCCTTAACTTCTTGTGACACCTATCTTTCATTAGCTATTCTCTCTTCTGCCATTCCCCAAATGGAGACATGGGCTATCATCAGACCTCAATCTTGTTCTCTTTATACTATACCTTGGTCAGCTTAGCCATTCATATTATCCAATGTGAACAACTCCCAACACCAATCTTTACCTTCCAAACATGGGCAAATAATTATTCTCTTTTATAACCTATCTTGAAAGTGACATCCTCCACTTTTGCCTTAATCTCTTGGTAGAAACAAGGCCTGAATGAGATCCAGCCCATGCATAGGAAGACAGGATCCCAGGGAGTGAATCCCAGGAGGCAGGTATCACTGGGAGCCATTTTAGAAGTCACTAACCACACATTATCTGCCCTCCGGGAACTCTTCGTCTAGCTGATACAGCATTGTGTAAGAACTTAGAAAAGACCAGGGTTCACTGGCACAATGACTGCTGTCCATGCATGTCACTCTACAGTTGAGAAACTGTGCTTCTATGAGACCGCACATACCACATTTGAGATGCTCACTCATTTGGGGATTCCACAGCGGTTGTCCATCTTCCCTCCCACTCTAGAATAACTGCTCTAGTAGTGTAAAATGTAAGCTTTAAAAGTTTATTAACTGCCCTACTATGTGATTGTTCAAAAGCCCCCACTCTTTTTTACATTCCAGCAAACTGTAAAATATGATGACTCCATTTCATTTCCCACTGTGTCATTAAAGCGCCACCAAAACACTCCTCTCGAAGTAAAAGACACCTTTATCACAGTATAAGTTATTTATTAATACAGAAACTCAAGTTTTTCAACACTTCTACAGTTTTTCTCATGCTATAGGGAAAAAATAGAATAGACAAATTGGCGTACTTTAATCTCTGAAAATTACTTAACACCTTAATAATTAACACATGGGGGTCCCGGTTCGAGTCCCGGACCCGGTGGCTTAAACTCACGACGGGCGTGTGTGCGTGTGTGCCCAAGATCCCAAGAGAAGAATGGAAAAGTAAGGACTGCGGCATAGCTATGCCCCCCCTGGGAGTGATTTCTCTCTCTCTGTCTCTCTGTCTCGGTCTTTCTGGGGAGCGCACGCCCCCTATATCAAAAACCTCTCCAAAAAAATTAACACACTGCTTTACAATGATAGTGGTAATGTAGTAAATAGTAACAGATACATAATCGCGATGAATGTTTTATTGCCTTCCCTTGCACGTACCGTACACACACTCTTCTGTTTAACACCGGTTGAGCTCCTGGTTAGCGATCTCGGTCCTTTTGTGCAGTTCCACCCCGCACCATAGGAGGCGGACGTGGCTTTTCCTCACGCGCGGTTTTCTATGCTGCTTTCGTCTCTGTCAGAACCGACCAAGTTAAGGAGAAGCGGGGGAGAGTAACCATAGAGACGGCAGGCCTGTGCCCAAGGTTGCTTCTTTAAAGGAACGCTCCCTTGTGATGAGTTACTTGAAAGCTCACGTCGTAAGTATGTGAGCGCCAACGCAGGTGCGCTGTCGGTCAACTCCCGGGACCTGGCTCTCGCGAGGCCTGCCACTGGCTCCTCCCCCGCTCAGGCGGAGAAAGGTGCGATCCGGCCACCGAAACCTCGACCCGGAAGCCGCCACGGCCGCTGCGCGGTCAGCGCTGCCCTGTCCGCTGAGGAAGTCCGAGCTGCTCCGGGTCCTGGGCCCAGCGTGTCCTCCTTCCTCGGTTGCCACTGCCTCATGGGTCCCCGTGAAGACGGCAGGGACCAGACCCAGGGGCAGGCATCCCGAGTGGGGCCGCAGCGCTCCGGGGGCCTCCGCGGCGGCGTCGCCGTGTTCGCCGCTGTGGCCGCCGTGTTCACCCTCACGCTGCCCCCCTCGGTGCCGGGGGGAGACTCGGGTAAAGTACTCTGAGGGTCGTACCTCCCGCCCCTCTCCTGGTCTGGCCCCCACTGTTGGCGTTAAGGTTGGTCAGGTCGGGCCCTGCAGCCAGCCGCATGGGCCCAGCGCAGGGTTTTGCGATCCGGTAACAGCCTCTTAGTTCCCAGGCTTTATAGACCGGGCTTAACGGCTTCTCCACTTCCCCAGATCTCTTTTCTGGTTCAGAGTTTTTATTTTCCAATTGTTAGTAGTCCGTAGATGTTACTTACCTAGTTTTTATTGTGTATGTGACAAAAGCAGTAACCGTAGTGGTGAAAAAAAAAATATCCTGGAGCCTTTTCGGCTAAAACAATACACAAGTTACTGAATGAACAGCTACGTATTAAGGGGTGATACATTATGGAGACAAAAGAGGGAAATGTGATTGAGAAGGGTCCCTCAGAATGGCTAATCATAAAAGGACTCTGAGGACGTGAAATTTTAGTAGAAACCTGAATACTGAGAAGAATCAACCATGCAGAATATTTGGAGAAGAATCCTTTATAAAGTCGAAAACGTGGCTTGAAGCAAGCTACTTCTATATATATAGATAGATAGGTATAGATATAGATTTTTTTTTTTTAAGCATGACTTGGGCCATTTAAATCACCTGCTTAAAATTATTCTGCATTTTAGATGAGAAACAAGATCCAGGTTTTGGTTTTGTTTTGCTGCCAAATTAAGTGGTCATCCAATAATGCCTTGTAAGTGGCAGTAAGTTTGTCAGAACTATGCTGTAACATCAGGTGGTGACTCTGGACTTAGAAACAGTGTACTAGTTGTCTTTTCCTGCTGTCCCCCCAATTATGCTGGTTTAAACAGCAGACGTTTATCATCTCCCAGTTTCTGTAGATTAGGAATCTGGGTGCAGTTTAGCCAAATGCTCTTACTCAGGACAAAGTTGCTGTCATGATGTAGTCCTCTCAAGGTTCAGTTTGGGGAGAATCTGCTGCTGAAGTCAGTCCAGTTCTTTGCCACGTGGATCTCTCCATAGGATACCTGACTTCTGTCAAGAGAATGAGCACCTTTCTGTCTGACACCTCTGTCATTTTGTAACTTAATCTTGAAAGTGATAGACCACTGTCCTATTTTACTCATGGAAGTTAGTCAATAAATCCAGCCCACATTCAAGGGGGAAAGGATTACACAAATGAGAACCAGGAGTTGGGGATTATTGGGGGCTGTCCTCAAAGCTGCTGCTGTTCTATTTTCAAGTCATTACCTTTCTTTCAGATTTTATTGAACAAAAATAGTAATGTTGAATTGGTATAGTAGGGACTGCAGTTACATATTTCCAGGATTTATATTAAATCATAGAAATAACTTTATAGTTGTGAGAGTTTGGAGAGCGTTGTTCATAAGTAGTTCAGTTAGCTGATTTAAAAAAAAAAAGATTGACACCTACTTAAAGTTGTTTTAAACCTAAAGTGTGGAGATGGGATGAATAACGGTAAATAACATTTATGGAGTACTTAACTGTGCCAGGGCTTGTTACAAGTGCCTTACGTGCTTTGTTTCCACCTCTCGGCTACCGTATGAGGTAGGTACTACTATTCCTTTTATAGGTGAGAAACTAAGTCTAAGCTATGTCCAAGGTCACACAGTTAGTAAGAATATTCAGGGAAAACTGCAAGTAGATTGACTTTAGAATATGCTCTTTTAACCTCTATTCTTTGTTAATGAATTTTATGAAATTTATGCATGGGCTCAGATTTAAGCCAGGCTTGTCCCCCTGGGCCTTTCCTAGTGCCCGCTGCTAAAGCAAATTGACCCCAAACCATTGTCCCCTCTCTGGGTTTGGGCTCCTGGCACTGAAGTGGGTTGCATAGTGGGGGGAAAAAATCATGCAATTCTTTGTTAAATCTGCCGTCACATACATAGTGATAAAGTCTATTGAACATCTACTATTCTTGCATTGTCTATTACTACTCTTACTTTTTTCCAAAAGAATAAAGTTAACAATAAAGTTCACACTCAGTTACCAAACTTTTTAGTTGTTCTGATTTCTTCAGTTTGATACTAAGTAATAAATGCTTCAAATATTTTTATGTTCATCTTGGGAGCGATAAATAAACTGTTTTCCAAGTATATGTCTGTACAGAAGATTTATTTAATCATATCTTTAATCATTTTGTTTATGTTGAATGTACTGTTTTCCTTGAATGTTTATGAATTATATTTTCTATCAATAAACAGAAGGCATCTCAAAACCACTATAAAGCATGTATTCTTCTTCCCAGTAAATCTTTAATTATACTCCATAAATTTATCACATTGTATGGCTTTGCCAATACTTTTTGCACCACTTGACATGCACAGTTCAAGGAGTGAACACAGTACTACCCAGTGTACAGGAGTGCTCATGGTCCTTTGTGGGGGAGAGGGCAGTCCTTCACTAAATTAGCTTGTATATGTGTGTTTATATACTGTCTTTAATAGTTTTGATATATGGCAGTACAGAATTCTTCAAAAGGTTTGTGGAAAATGCATGTTAGGAAAACACCATACCTTTTTTTTAAAAAAAAATGACGCCAAAAACTTGTACTTTAATTCATCTTTCTATGAACCTTTTGAAGTCCCCTTGTGTAGTATACTTAATATAAAGAACGTATAAGGAAGCTAGTTTTGTAAAAGTGAAGCACCTGCTGACAACTCATTGCTACCAGTTTGCATCCCAGACAAGACTATGTGGTTCTCAAGCTTGAATATACTTCAGAATTGCCTGGGAAACTCGGGCCCCCATGTCAGAGGCTATTACCAGATTTGAAACGTGTAAAAGAGATCTTACTTTTTTTAAAAAAGCACCTAGGTATTCTGATGCAGATAGTCCTAGCATTTAACTTTGGGGAACCGCTCCTGTAAAAGGTTGGAGAAAAGCTAGGACTTGGGAGGTTTTGATTGTTTTACTCTTCACTACCTCTATTCTTCACACTCAATTTAAGAGTAATATTTCCCATTAGTTCTTTATCAAAGACAGACTGTGAGGCTTTGAATAGTTGCATCTTTTCAATTTAGATTGTAGTTTTAACAGGTCATGGTGTTGATGGAAGTTGTCACATTACAGATTTATCGTTATAGAAGCAGAACTCCAGCAAAGAAGAACAACATTGACTTATTAATGATAAAAATAAATTAGGGAAAGCAGGATATTTTTCTTTAGTATAATTGTAAATACATTTTGTAACCCTGAAATTCGAACTTACATGCTTCATCACACAAGAAGGAAAAATTTATTAAAATTTATTGGGACTGAAAATAGACAGAGATAAAACTACAAAATGTCCTTGGCAGTTTACACAGAAAACAGTTCTAAACATTTTTAGACCATAAACAATAGTCTATTTAGGATATAAAAAGTATCTGGTTTTTAAGGTGCTCATCAGTTTTTCCAGAAAGAAAAAAAAAAAAAGTTCTGAAGTAGTGACTTCAGTGAGCAATAGTTCTTTGGGTACCCACTTAGGGCTCCCATGATGTGTAAAGTCATTCTCATGAGATGGAGTTCTCTGAGTAGCAAAGATGGCAATGTGATAAAAGCCTTTTTGCCAATCTCTACATGCAGGGCGAGACTTAGATTCTTTGCGTGTGACCAGAGAGGGAGGCGGTGGTATCTTGTTAAGATCCTGAAATGGGATAGGATGATGTTTTTAAACGTCGTAGGAGAGAGAAGTGAAAACAACTAGCCAGAATGTGAGGCAACCTAAGTAAGTGCTAAATAGACTCAGGCAGCTTCTATGGAGGAGCAAGAAGTGATTAATTCTGATGGAGTTGGGAGGGGGCGTGTAAGGAAAGGTGTCACTGAAGGTGGCAATTGAACTAGACTTTGAAGGATTTAGGAGAGAGTGCTGGGGAAAATATTCCAGGGTGAGAAAATGAGCGAGAAGAGGTGAAAAAGAGGACCACTCCAGAGGAACAGTGGGTAATCAGATTTGACTAAAGTGAGCATAGGTTTCATGGGCATAAGCCTAACATAGGGACTTGGATGTCATGGACGGTCTGAATGGCATGCAGAGCAATCTAAGCTTCATTCAGTAAGCAGAGTGGCCATTGAGAGATTTTAGGCTAGGGATACAGTCCAGCTTTTTGTCTTTTTGTTGGAAGAGAAGTGGAATAGGTAAAGTAGTAGGATTTCAGTGTGAACATGGATTGAGTATCAGTCAAGACTTGCTATAGTGGGGCCAGTAGTTAGCGTAATGGCTAAGTCGCTGGACTCCCATGTAGTCGACTGTGGTTCGCGTCCCAGACCTGGTGGCTTAAAACTCACACCGGGCGTATGTGCGTGCGTGCCCAAGATCCCGAGAGAATAGAGAAGGGATTGTGGCGTGGCCATCCCGCCTGGGGGGTGATTTCTCGCTTTCTGTCTCTCTGTCTCTCTCTGTCTGGTGAGTGCATGCACCCTATAGCAAAAACCTCTCCAAAAAAAAAAAAAAGACTTGCTATAGTCCAGGCCAGAGAGAGTAAAGGTCTATATGTGTCTGGGGCCACAGACTATTACTGTCTATTGAAGGATAGAAAATGAGCAGTAGTTTTCCTAACAGGTAATAGTAAATCACAGATCTTCGATACTGATTGATTTCTTACATTGTAACTACTACCACAGTGTACAGGGATAAGTCAGAAATAGTCCTTGTACTCTGAATACTTAAAACATGAACAAATAGGCATTGAATTAGTGCATCATAATTTCAGAAATAATCACTAATGGTGAGGAACAGCTATAGACTATAAGGAATGTTGTGACTTAATGGTTTGAAAAAAATAAAAGAGGGTCTTCAAAATGCTCGTGGAAAATGGCCAATGCTGTCTTGGTGGTAAAATATGATGAGTCTCTGTGAAGCCATGCCACACAGAAAGGGTGTTGTTCAAGTCTGGAGACCTCCCTGAGTATGTTGACACGTGTGCCCATGCGCCAGGGCTGGCTGAAGGCTGGGGGTGGATCACAGCATCAAGGCCGTAGTGATGGTGCTGTCTATTGCTAATGGACAAAATAAATTTTAAAAGTTTGTGGAAAATGCATATTATGAAAAAAACCCTGCATGAATTAAACTTTGCACCAAAATAAATTCATAATGTAATTCCATTTTTCCACAAACTTTTTGAAGTCTCTTCATATAATGGTAGGACTTACTAGAAGAACCTGGGGTCAGTGTAAGACTTGGAAACTGTTTACAGATTTCTAACCTAAATAAACTAGAGACATGTTAGGGTAGTGTGGCACATTTTATGGGCTGTCCAAATCTCATATGTCTGCACATTTTACATATCATAAAATGAATCTTTACAGATTATGTTAAATTTTCAAGGGCTGATACAACATATTACATTAATGCTCTGTGACAGTGTTTGTATATTTGCAAGTAAATACAAATTTCTGGATGGAAAATAAGTATTTTTTTAAAAAACCATAATTCACCTATATTTTCACTGACCAGTTATTAAAAACTATCAGATAGTTTGTTCAATAAGATCTAAGGGAGAAAATATTCTTAGACTATTTCATGCTGTTAAATCTCTACAGATTTACAGTTTTATCCAGTCAAATTAATGCAAAACCCCAATGCAAGCATTTGGATTTTGAAAACTTTGGAGGAGTGTCATTTTCTAATAGTAATTATTGGTTTTACATTATTTTTTCACAGGGGAACTGATCACAGCCGCACATGAGCTTGGAGTAAGTATTAGTTTTATTGTTTAATCAATGCTCTCATTAACAGTTTTAGGAATTAAGAAAGTTTAATTAAGCATGGAGTAAAGTAGATTAATTTATTTTCAAACCCCAGTTTTTAGTAACTTATAAGTACAGTACGTGACAATTTACTTTAAGTTTTAAATCCAATTAAACTAAATTATAAAGCAAAGCCTTTACTATATATACAGTAGCTGGCTTATTATCACCCCAAATTTTGTATAAGCTGTGGAGAATAAAGTAAATCGGGTTAACAGTTTTAATAAGTTTATTATTTAATAAACTTTATTATGGTGCATGATCCCTTTAGGCAAGACCTTACGACTGTCAGCATGGTGGTAATCCGATAGCAGTGTGGTCTTTCAACTTTCTAACCAATACGATATTTCAGAACCTGCTTTTATTCAATAGCCTTTTAAATGACCCTAATGTACTGTGAACCCAGAGAACAAACTGCTTAAGAACTGACAATGAAATATGTCACCCTTTCTCTAGGTGACGCACCATGTGATAGACACTGCCAAATCCACTAAAGAAAATATTTATTTGTATTGGCACAAGAGGATTACAATAGAAAACCACTATTCAAACATTTAGTCATTGGCGGGTAATCTTTATACTTGTCTAAGAGCGGGACTACTTTTCATTGAAAGCCACTGTGACTCTTCCTTCCCTAGATGAAAATCTTCTAACTGTTGCAAATGTTTTCCGTAGGTTGCCCATCCTCCTGGCTATCCTTTGTTCACGCTAGTGGCTAAACTGGCAATTATTCTATTTCCTTTTGGTTCCATTGCTTACCGAGTCAATCTTCTGTGTGGCTTATTTGGAGCAGTAGCTGCATCCTTACTTTTTTTCACCGTTTTCAGGTAAAGTAGTTCATTAGCTAAAATTGTTGAGTAATTGGAGATATGGTTTTCTTATGGCCAGGTTAAACATTAAAAAAAATAAAAATCTTCTGTTCCTTGAACAATATCCCTAACTCATATGATTTCACTTTCTTAGCTTACAGTAATTTCATATGTATCTGACCCCTCAAATGATTACACAGTTGGTTCTGCTTCATACAAGGGAGTGAAGGTGTCACGAGTTCATTATCACAGTTCTCTGTTTAGGCAGAACTAATGAGGTTTGTCGTTTTAGGAAGATGCAGATGGGCTAGTTTAATTCAACATTTTGAAGTTCCTAAATGGTAAATATTATTTTTAGTTACTCACACTATTGCTGATGGGCAGCTGCCTATCAGGTCCAGAGCTAATGTCTGAATTGTATTCTAAATATGAACATGTTATATACTTTAAAAGTAAGGCTGTTCGCTAAGGAAATCACATTTGGGGCGTGGTTCAAGTACAATTTCACATTGTTCTGCTGTGGCTGTAGGAAAGCAGGCAAAGGAGACTCCACTTATTTTGCTGATGGAAGGCTTTCTTAGTTTGGAAGACTACCTTCAAAAAATGGCAGTTAGTTTAGGATATTAGTAAACTCATTTGTCTTTGACGTCTCCTTTATTAACTCAGACTGACCTCTCTCTAAGGATGATAGTGAAAAACAAAATACACTTCTTGTAAAGAGAAACATCAGATTAAAACACTTTTCCAAAAGCTTTTTCAAGTTTTATTTTTTTAAAATAATCTTTCTATATAAATATAGGGTAATTTGAATAGACAATTACAAATATCATTTTTGGAGACTAGTATTTTATGATAGTCACATTATTAATTATTTATAGAAAGGTAAAATTTAGCATAATTATAACTGAAGTTTACATTAAAATCTATTTGTGGAACCCTTTTAGATTTAAATATTATTGAACATTGACTGAATTTTATCTATATTATTTATTATGCATCTATTTAGTCTTACATGTTTTACTGACAGTCACATCTTTTAAAAATGAGATGTATAAAATAACATATGTTTGGATTAATTAATGTTGTGAATTTTTTCCCTAAATAGTTCAAATAATTTTTATTAGAATTATTTCTTCTTAATCTTTTATAATTAAGAATCTGTTAGTAGCTCCATTGAAAGAAAAACTGGTCTTTAAAAAAAAACAAACTAGGTTGAAATTTGGCACTTACCTGTCATATATTGAATATATGGGTTATTAGTTTTCACAAGACATTAAAAACAGCATTTAAAGAAACTGAAATACATTTTGATAGTTAATCTGTGCTTTAGAAAATAATTTATATAGCATATATGTTTATTTAAAGGTTAGGTAGATATATATTTAGCTCTTAAGCAAGTAAGGTGATTCATTTTGCCATTCCACAAGAGAACCACTATAAAAATCATATTAAAAAATCTTTTTAGAATCCAAATAACTTCAGACTGTAATTTTCTTTTTTGAGTTATTCACATTTAAAAATAGCTTTTATTAGAAATTATCCTTGATTATACAGGTTTTAGATTAGCACACTAGCCTATGACCCTTTTTTTTTAATATACAGTGTTAATAATAAATTTTTATACTTGGTGATGTATGTTTTAAATCAGAATTCTTAATATGATTAAGCTGGGTATTTGAGTGGTTTTAGCAGTCTTGTAGTACTTTGGAAAAGTTGCTTTCCTTCAGAAAAAGGATCAAACAATATTATCTCTCATATACACTTTAATATGAAAATACTTCATTATTTTGAATACAAATAATTGACAAGGTACACGTCCTTTGGGAACAACCTAGTTCAAGTGGCAAATCTGTTTTGTCAAACAATAGACACCCTTCAGAAAGGAGAAGCCATCTCTATGGTAATAGGACTAACAGTAGCCTATTGATTGAGTGGAAGAAGACATTATACAATGTCAGCTGGCTTGTTACAATTTCATTTGTTGTATGACCTGAACTTAACCTTTAAAACCTTTCTTCTGTGAATATAAACCCAGCAGCAGGACACAGTTTTCCTACGGCCATTACAGTGACGGCTTTTTCCAGTCCCAGCATACAGTAAACGTATTCCTGTACAGGTGGACTCCTTTATCAGAATTTGTTTAGGAGACATTTTACTACTTTATTCATTTACAGACTGAATCATCATTCCATTTCATTGTTGAATATTGAAGGGTTTTGATCCAGGAAACAGTTTTATTCTTCCTTTCCCCTCATCTCTTAAGAGAACATTACTGTACATGTAGGATTAGTGCTGACTGGTGTGCAGTAAATTAATTCTTTTAACAGGTTTAGGGTTTTTTTCAGGTAATTGTTCACATAGCATTCACTATATTTAGCTCTTGGGGTGGACATAAAGACCTTCTGTACCTTTTAAACAAAGATTGTATTTCAAAAGCAAATTTCTGTTTAAATGTGTTGATGTAAAAAGCTCTATTTTTTTTAGTAAACATGACTTCGATTGAAAGAACAATTTATTCGTTGTTTCCAATTACTATGTAATTTTTGCTTTTCTTGCATCTTTCTCTTGCTTTTAAAAGCTGTAAGATGTCATTAACACTGCATTTTTTGTCAATCTTTCCTAATGGTTGGCAAGAACTCATTTATATTTGCTTCAGTCTAATGTAAAAAGCACATGAGTAAGACAGCACATTGAAAGCTGTATGTGTCACTGTGGCTTATTGAAATAAAAATAGTAAGCTTGTGACAGTATTTCTGTATGCATTTATTTATGTATTGTCCTCTTCAGGGGCATTTTTAAGTGAGCATTTGTTAGAGGAATTTAATCTAATACATTTCATTTATATGAAATAGTATTTATTTTATTCATGTGTACTTCTGTGTATTTAGGACTATGTAATTCAACTAGTGTTTTATAGGGACTGAATTTTCTATTTTAAGGCAATTGAAGTAAATAATTTTTGACTTTGGTATGTGATACTTAGTGTCCTTTTCTATTTGAAACCCACAAATCTATTCATATAAAATTTAAGTTATAGGTAATGTAAATCACTAATGTGAATACCATATGTAGCATTGCTTTATCCTTGAATTTTGAAACTATTTTCTAGTTCTTATATATTGAATTAAGAAGGAAGATTGAAGTCACTATCATTAAACATTTACATTTTTGTATTTCATAGGTTCTGGTATCACCGAAAGAGTAGGGAATATGTCAATAGCATTGTATAAAAATTCTTCACCTCAGGGAACATTTAAATTGCTTATGATCTCAGATGAAGGCATATCTTGTATTGTTTATTTTGGTAGTTACAGGATAGGGAATATATTCACAACAGGCTTGAGAGTCAGCATATCCTCTTTAAACTATTATAGGCCAAACATACCTGCAGAAAAATTCATTCAGCAGTGTTTGTTGATCACACGTGTGAATTGAAAGTAAAACTCCTTTAGTTTTTAAAGTCAAAATTCAGTGCTTATTTTAAAGAAAGTAAGACAAAGTAAGCATTAAGCAATTTTCAAATATTTTTTCTTTTAAAAAAAGGAATATTTCACATTTTTAGGAAATTTTCCTGAAGAGACTTTCTTATGCTGTTAACAGTACAGTAAGAAATAAGATCTCTGAATGTCCAGCAGGTTACCTAGATTATATGAATATAAATAATAATTTCAGGTATACTGATACTATGCCTGTTCACTGCAAAGAACTTATGATCCATTTCAGTAATATTTCAATATCTTCTAGCAGATTGCTTTGTGCCAGTAGTATTTTATTCATGGGATTTTGTAATTTTTATAATTCACATATTTCTAAATATTATGTTACTCCTAAAAATTAATTTGATTAAACTTTTGGAAAGTGAATACTTGATTCTGAGCACCGGGTCTGCTATTCTTACAGCTTCAGTTAAGATTCCATTCAAAAAGAATAGAAAATTAAAATGCCATACCTTAGAGAATGCAGAATCTCCTGCTTAAGGGACATTTGGATTTTCCAGCTCAAAGAGTATTTTAGATTATTGCCATAGAGAATAATGCGAAGCTCTTCCTAATTTCAGAAGTAACTATGCATAAGTAACAAATAGTCCCCAAGTTTTTGTAGTTGAAGAAGAATGGAAAGTACTGGAGCATTAATTTCCATTCAGAAGAATATCTGTCTTGATCCCTGGTTAATTGATCATATATTTCTCTCGTACTTGTATTAAAATTGCATTGACTCAGACTGGTTAAGCATATTAAGAGCTTGGTTCATTTGCATTTTCTTATAAGTAGAGGGACATATTAGGCTCAAATAGCACTTCATTTTGAAGGGGAAAAAGCAGGGCAAAAACTCTTTTTTAAGACTGTAGAGTCTTTTCTGACAGCTAGTCAGAGTTAGAATTAGTTCAAGGAAATGTTAATAATGCACTGCCTGGCCTAATCCCTTTGATATCACCAGGTATCCTCCTGTTCATGGGTTAATTGCTTTAAAAGCGAAGGCAATATTCTGAGCGGTGGGCCGCTTCACCTTTTCACAGCTGTTACCATTGAGTGACAACTAAATCCCATGTGTAAGATGAGGAAGAGCTCAATCTCCAATTGGGAGAAAATTTATGTAAACCGCAATCCCTTCAGAATGTGCGGAAGTCATAGACTTTCTTGATTTACTCTGCTTTTCCCAGAAAGCTCTATTGTTCACTTTCCTAAGTCCCATCAACCCTTTGTAGCAGAATATCACAGCGGCAGCAGATAGCTTGAAATATATAAATGCTATCATAGCTCTGATTAATAGCAGTGCTTATGAGTCAAGTCTGATAACAGTGCAGCTCTCCACTCAATTTCAGATACTGCTAATGGAATCTGTCTTCTCCAATTGTAATATGAGAAGGCCTAATTTGCCATGGAGCTTGGAGCTGTCACCAGTAGGGGATTGTGGGGTCAGATGGGAGCTGCCAGGTTTTTGCCCTGCAGCTTGTATCTCTCACTTTGAATAGAGCAGCCCCCTGCCTGCCAGTTAGCTGATAGGCCGCCGTGGGGTTTATGCCACTATATACAATAGGAAAGGGCTACATAGGCTGACTTTATAATTGTGAAGCTAGCTCATATTTCCACAGCTACTGTGCTGCATAATTTCTAATAAGTGGTTTTAACAAATGTCAGATTATGAAAAGTTTCCTCAATTACAAAAACTTATAAAACATTTAAATTGCTAAATCTGTTTCCTGCCGAGATTTTGCCAGTGGAGCTAGTCATCAGTTATTATGGCTGTAATAATAAATGCATATATTTTTAAAAATTACAAATGCAGTGATAGATCGGAACTCATATAGATTTGCTGCTTTCCAAAGCCATAAAAATAGAAAACAATTGAAATGTTTATACTTCAGAACTTTGCATAATAAGATTACTTAATATTAAATCTCTATTGTTGATTAAGTTGGTTAGTGTTGCTGATGAAAGTAGTTTAATACCCTCATTCTGTTGATTTTAGTTATTTGGATGTTTTAAGTTTACTTCATATACTTCTAGTATATTAACATTAAAAATTATGCAGCATCTTCTAAGTTTTCAGTTAAAGGGGACTTAGTGTGATAACTTCCTTGGCAGTACCTTTGAGAATAATATGCGGGCATATACTTTTAACTAATTTTAGCTTTGCTGCTGCATGCAAAATAACACTGTCAATATTGAGTAACAAGTTAAACTTAAGGTCTTCTGTGTATTTACACATTTTAAATGAAATTGACTAAAATCTGTAACTTGATAGTTAAACTTAGCTATACCTCAAGAAGGTATCGCCTCTTATACAAGTTTTCTGTCATATCATGAAAACTTAGTAAAAGAAATCATTGTGATTCCGTTTAGTACTTTCCCTTCACATACTCAGGTCTAAGTTGAGGTGGTATAAAAAATTGTTCTGAACCTTGGATAGTTTTATCATTTACTTGTTAATATATAAATCTTAATTCCAATAGAAACTGTGTAATTACATTTTATTTACAGAAACTAGTCATAATGTTAGTCCCTTCATTTCAGTGATCATTTTACTTTTGGAAGGCTTTTTAATTTTTTACCAGTATTATTTACTGGCTTGAAATCAGGAATAATACTTTGTACTTTTCCTTTTAGAGTGCTGGTAGTTAATATTTTTGTATCTGAAATTGAGGGTGGAAACACTTTTCCTTTTGATTGAACCTTTCTATTATGAAATAGAAATCGCCTCAGAAGGATTTTATCTAGAGCGACAGTAACATTATTTAAAATGTGGGGAAAAAGAACTTATTTGCACATTTGTCAAAAATGGAAATGTTAAAAAAAAATTATGTTCAGTGGCAGTGGCATCAGAGCTAGAACTTCAATATACCATGTCCTAAATTATTGATTTATGTTCATTAGATCTAAACTTGAAGGCAGTTCAGTCCTATTGGCTCTCTACCTGGTCACTTACTATAATTTTCTCACAGAGCCCCTGGCACATGTGAGACGGCCCGGACACATGGGACTGTTGAGTGACCCACCACCAAAAGAAGGAAGTTTAGCAGTGCTTAGGTTTTTAGTAGCTCAACTTCTCAGTTTGACCATTTCCCACATACACTGGAGAGAGAAATATACTGTCGATCATATGAATGTGCCAAAAGGGAACACTTACGTCATTTTCATATGTAGGAGAGGAGGGAAGTGGTAGATGTGTAGTTGTGTCCTGCTTTACTATACTTTTCCCTGTACTCCATTACACTTTCTTAGTCATCAGGATGAATCCACATTAATGATAATTTATCGTACAGTGTTGTTCAGATGCTGCACTGTGGCTGCCTGCTTAAATTCCACTCACTTCAAGTAGGAGTTCTCAATGTAGATGGAGTGTACCCACCATGTTGGGTTCTTTGTATGCAAGTAACGCTGGAGACAAATACATTCATGAATTTTATGAGGTACATCAAATGTGTGTTCAGAAAGAATTTCAGGTTTGTTATTTGCCTTTTGATTTAGGGTTAGACAAACATGTGACTCCACATGAAAATCAAATACCACATAGTGAAAAGAAAAATATACCTTATCATCAATAGCAAACTGGTGTCAATGGTGTAAATTGTAACCTTCTGATTTATCCATTGTGTCAACAGTTGAGTAGTGTTCCATCAGTGAGCAAACTACTACACGATCAGTACTTTTCTTAGGAATTTTATCTGTCTTGTAGATTTTTGTGGATCAAAAGAAGCCAATTACTTTTTTTTTCTTTTTTTTAGAAATATTTATTCAATTTTACTATTATTTTTTAAATTTGACCAGAGAGAGAGAGAATGAGAATGTAAGCCACCAAGTCTGGGACTCAAACCTCAGTCGGCCATGTGGGAGTCCAGAGCCCTAACCACCACACTACCTGCCAGACTCCACAGTTATGTTCTCACCAAAGACTTCTGATACTCGCATGTATTAGGATGCTTTTAACAGCATCTTCCTTAGAGAATTTTTATCATATGCATTATCTGGTTGATATTTTAAACACTATACCTCCCTTCCCCACTATCAATCACACTTTTGATATGTCTTCTTTATTGATTAAACACTGTGCTCTCCTGGAATGTTAACTACTTGATTTTAGTGTTATCCCAAGTAAAATATGATTGGGAAGATTCACTTACTGCAAAATATATTGCATATACATATATAATACGTATTATATATGCATATTACATATGTAATATGTATATTACATATACATATGTAATATGTATATTACATATACATATATAATGCATGAATAATAAAAATGTATTTATATAAAATAAAACATACAACTAGACCCACATGAGACCCTCTCTGTATGTACTGGGCATACATGCATGTCTATGATCCAGACTGGCTGGGCTGAGGGGGATGATAGTGTGAAGACTTTCTTGGGCATATCAGTCTGTCTTTCCCTCTTTCTCTCATGGAAGAAACAAATAAACTTAAAAACATATTTATCACCAGCTGATGGCATGGTTGTTAAGGTGTCTGGATCCTACATGACTATGTGGTTTTAGTCCTGGGCCCAGTGACTCGGGAAACACACCAGGTATGTATGACTAAGCCAGTCATGTGTGCTTATGCTGGGTATGTGTGCTTGTGTGCCCAAAATTCCAAAAGGAGAATAGAGGAGAAGGGATTGCAGTGTGGCCATGCCCCTGGGAGATACTTTCTCGCTTTCGCTCTCTCTCCAGTGAGGGTATACATCCTAGCAGATTTTTAAAAATATATGCGTATATATACACATATTTATATTTATTTGGAAAAATAAGTTGACTGATTACTGCTATTGACACAGGACTGTCTTTTACAACACAATGGTTAGGCTATTAAAATGATCACAATAATGATGTTTGATGTGATCTTTTCTTCACAGGGCCTCAAGAGATTTTAACTTGTGAGATTTTATCTCTGTAACTCAGGTTGAAGTAAAAATTTAAAGCAATCCCTCCTTAGACCTTGCCTTGTGAAGCTGTATGAGAAGATTGAAAATGAAAAACATTTTTTCTCATTTTTTGTCTAATTCATCATAAAATGCTCTAAGTTAAAATGTAAAATAGTTTAGATTATTTGCAATATATTAGTGAGTTGTAGTGAAAAGAGTTCTCATTTTATTCACAATCTCACCCAATTTTTTTTCTTTTTCTCCAGTTTACTTTTATTTCGGTTGAACTAATTTAACTAATTTCAGTAGAGAAGTATGTCTTTTAATTTCAATGAGATAATTTTAAGATTCTATTTTAGCATGTTACTAACTCCTCAGTTACTTTTTAAAATAAAAATAAATATTTAAGCACATTTGTTCAAGAGAATAAAATATAAATTGAAAGTAGAGCTCCTGGATTGTCAAGTGGTAATACAGTGGTCCTCTTGGTTATGTCATTTAATTGTGGGAAAAAAATCATCAGACTTTAGTCTCTGGGTAGGTGACAGTTATTTCGTTTGTCTTATTTTGAAGGGTACTTATAGTTTATCTGCACTTTATTCTCTATAGATCATATAAGACAGCTTGTTTTGTGAGCTCAAATCAACAATTTCATTTTAAACTATACTTAAATAATACTGTCAGATTGGACATTTATATATTTTTAATAAATTAATTTTTCTGGTTTTTTTAAAAAGTTCATTTCTTCCTTCCATGAACTAAAAAGACAGACAGAGAAACAGCACCCCCTACGGGGTCTTGATGCTGCCATCTACCCCTAACTTCACCTAGCTCTAAATCATGGGCATGGGTGTGCTTGGAGTACTCAGGGAGGTCTCTGGATGTGAACTCAAGAACCTGACCCTTCATTTATTTATCATTTTCAAGTCTGTAAATGTATTTTTAAGTTTGTTTATTTCTTTCATGACGGAGAAACAGAGAGACATGCAACTCAGCAGGGTTCTCACACCATGATCCACCCCAGCGTTAGCCAGCCCAGATGACGGACACATGTCCATGGCATGCTCAGGGAGATCTTAAGATGGGAACCCAGGACCTTCCCATGTGGGTCTGGTTACATGACTGCTGCACCACTGCCTGACACCCTCCATTTATTCTTTAAAGAAAGATGTATTTAGCCAGAAATTTGGACTACCAATTTATTTAATAGTATTACATATGGTAAGATTCATGAATGTTTCACTTATAAAAATGCCAAAACAGTTTAAGTGTATATTGTTGCCTTTCCTCAGCAAGTAAAATGTCAGCATGTGCTTCCTGGTTAGAGTTATTCCCAAGAGAGATTGTAAGTAACTTGTCCTGCCATTCACTTACAGGATAGCCTTTCATTGATAGGAATGATAATTGACCAGGCTCATAAGATAACGAAGGCCACAGCAATAAGGGCAGTGGATTAATTGGAGGCCCTAGAAATTCAGTAGACTCAGGAAAATACCTTTTTTAAAAACTCGTAATAAACAGATAATTAAAGAACATCTCTGTCACCTCTCTTGCTTAAAGTTTTAGATTTACCTTCAGTCATATTCATTATGTTTGTAGCATCACCTAGGTAAGCCTTCTGTACATTTAATGTTTTTTTCCTATCTCAAATATGCAGTGGCTTATTGATATGAAGGGTTTATTGATATTTGGCTCAATAAAACCTAGGAGGGGAGCTTCATGGTATTTTGTTTGAAATTTCACAAGAATTTGAGAAAATGTAAGGAATTTGCTTTTACACATCAGTTTGTGAAAAGCAATGTGAGTAACTGTGAACCTTCTCTATTTATTGTTTCCTTTGAAATATTTATTTTATACATGGTAATAAATTGAGTAATATGAAAATTAAAAATATTTTTAAAGTAAATTATTATTTCTGTACTCTTGCCAAAAGAATATATAAAGACTTAAAGTACAGAATGATGAAATGATTATTTCTTAGTTATTTTAGAAACTAAGAAATTATATACATTTGTTCATATGCATATTACTTTTTAAAAAGAAATAGTGTAACAAATTAAGAAATTCTTTTAAATTTCCCTTAATTTTAATTTGTTAATTTGTTTTCCTAAATTGCATTCTTATTTAATTTTTAAAAGATAGCTTTTCTTAAAGGAATTATTTAACTTTATTTATTTATTTGCTTATTTTAATTTGACCAGAGGGACAGAGTAAGAGAGAGGGAGAGAGGGAAAGTGAGAAAGCAAGCTTCTAGGTCTGGGACTTGAACCGTAGTCGGCCATGTGGGAATCCAGCACCCTTAACCACTATGCCACCTGCTGACCCCAAAAGATACCAGTTTTGTAAAAATAACAGACTGTAACAATAAAGGATGTGGTTCTTTTTTTTTTTTTTCTGTCAGAATTATCAAGGAAGGGAGGGAGAGGACAAAGTACCCCTCAGTAAGGCGTAGTCATGCTGCAATCCCATCACCATTTCTTCATCTCATCAGGATCTGGGGGCACACACATATGCCCAGTGTGTTTTTCAATCTACCAGAGCTGGAATTCAAATTGCATAGTCGACTTTGGGGGATCCGACTCCCTTAACCACTAGGCTATGGGCCTGGCTTGGCATAGTTCTTAAAAGAAACAATTTAGGGAACCAGCAGTTGGCGTAATGGCTATGTCGCTGGACTCCCACGTAGTCGACCGTGGTTCGTGTCCTGGACCCAGTGGCTTAAAACTCACGCCGGGCGCGTGTGCGTGCGTACCCAAGATCCCGAGAGGAGAATGGAGGAGAAGGGATTGCGGCGTGACCATCCCCCCGGGGGGTGATTTCTCGCTTTCTGTCTCTATGTCTCTCTCTGTCTGTGAGCGCCACGCGCGCAAAATAGAAAATTCAAAAAAAAAAAAAAAAAAAAAAAGAAACAATTTATGCCAATAGCAGAACATCTTTTGTCTTGATTTTTTTGCAATTAAAAAAAAAATTCTATAAAACATTGTTCCACTAGCATTTGAAACTAAAGATTAAGTATGCTGAAATATATATGTATATGCACAAAGGAGATCTTCAAATGTTCATAAAAAGTGCATATTATAAAAAACTATGCATGGATTTCAGATTCTTTTTGCACCAAAATAAATTCATACTTTAATTTTCCCACACACTTTTTAAAGTCTCCTCATATGTATGTGGGAAAACTTAATTTTCAAAAGATCAAATAGCTTTTCTAGGGATGAACACACAAACTCACATAAAAACACAGAGATTAAAAAATACATTAATATGTTGTTATGGTTATCTTATTCAATGGTAGCAGTAGTCCAAAACTAAATTTGTTTCTTTTGCTACTCATTATATAGAGAATATTAACCTTTTTTTTTTTTTTTTTGGAGAGTTTTTCGCTGTAGAGTGCATGCACTCACCAGACAGACAGAGAGACGTAGAGACAGAAAGCGAGAAATCCCCCCCCCCCCAGGGGGATGGTCATGCCGCAATCTCTTCTCCTCCATTCTCCTCTCAGGATCTTGGGCATGCACGCACACACGCCCAGTGTGAGTTTTAAGCCACTGGGTCCGGGACACGAACCACGGTCGACTACGTGGGAGTCCAGCGACATAGCCATTATGCTAACTGCTGGTTCCTGAGAATATTAACTTTTTAAAATTCTCATGTATATTTTTATTTTTAAGAATTATTTATTTAATTTTTTATCCATTCATTTATTTTAATTTGACCAGAGAGACACATGGGTGGGGTTGGGGGGATGAGAAAGCAAGCCACCAGATCCAGGACTCTAACCGTGGCTAGCCATGTGGGAGTATCCAGCACCTTAACCACCACACCACCTGCTGGTCCTTCATTATGTTTTAGGTTACAGTTAAAAATGTACATTCCTGGGACCAGCAGATGGCGGAAGGGTTACATCACTAGACTCCCAAATGGTTAACCGTGTCCCAGACCCGGTGGCTTCAAACTCATGCTGGGCACGCGCATGTATGTATGTGTGTGCACGTGTGTGGGCGCGCCCCAAATCCTGAGAGGAGACTGGAGGAGAACGGATTGTGGCATGGCCATTCCCCCTTGGGGGTTGATTTCTTGTTTTCTGTCTTTCTCTGTTTCTGTGGCAAGTGCATGTGCCCTATAGCAAATATATCTCTGGAAAAAAAAGAGAAATGAAGTTACAAGTAGGCTGAGACCAAATCATGAAAGGTCTTGACTATCATGATAAGGAGCTTATATTATGTTTTATAATTAAAGGAGGGTCATTAAAGGGTTGGATGCAGAAAACTGCAAAATTGGATATGCTTTGGATCTCTCACTCTGACGGCAAGTGGTGGGCATGGGACTGGAAGAAAACAGCTCATGGTGTTGGATTAATTTGAGTCTGAGGTAATGATGATAACTGAAAAAGGGTAGTAGTATGGGTAGAAGAGAAGGAGGTTAAGGTGCTGGATCCCACATGGCTGACTGCATGAGTTCTGGACCAGGTGGCTTGAAAATCATACCAGTCGCATGTGCACGCATACCCAAAATCCCTAGAGGAGACTGGAAAAGGAACTGTGGTATGGCCGTCCCCCTGAGGTATTTCCCAGGCGGGGAATGATAAGAAAGTCCTACTATAAATTAATCCTCAGGAAACTCAAGACTCACTCACTTTCTGTCTGGTGAGCATATGCACCCTATAGCAAAAAATAAAAATAAAGAAATAAAAAATAAAAAAAAAAAAAAATAAATAAAAAAAAACTAAACAAAAATTTATTAGGTAAAATTGACAGGATATAATATGTTTGGCAAGGAGAAAAAGCTTTGACCATGACTCCCAGGTCTCTTTACTTCGGTAAGTAGGTAGATAATAAAAAACACAAAGACAACACAGGAGCAGGGATGAATTTTAGGGAAGTGGATAAGAAGTTAATTTTGCATAGGTCGACATTAGGTTCTAGGGGACATTTTGAACTATAGTGCCATTGGTGTGGGGTATAGAGCAGTCAGCTGGAGTTACATAAGTTGGATATGTAAGTTGCAGTTATCTAAGGACAAGGGCAGTGCTGGGACAGATTTGGTTCTTTCCATTTGTGATTGGTAGTCAGAATCAAGACAGAATAAAGCCACCTAGGCAGAGTGTGTAGCAAAGACCAGCTGCCCAAGAATGACATCTTGGGCTATAGTGGCTTTAATAGAGGTATTGAAAGAAGAGAAGACATTCAGAGAAAATACTGAGGGCGAATCCAGGACCATGTGAGGGAAACCAGGCTGGTGTAGGGTCCCCAACATCAACTCGGTAGCCTGACGGGGGAGGGGGTAGTCATCAGCACTGGCAGAGAGGTCCCAGAGCCTGTCTCACGGGGGACCTCACGAGACCAATTTCAGTAGAACACTACAATGAGACAGGGTGGATGCTACAGATGTGGACAACGTGAGGCTGATGCTGAGTGTAACCATGACCCTGGAACTTGTCTTCATGAGTCACCCTTGATGTCAGCTTGCTTTTTAGCTGTCTCTGCCTCATTAGGTAAAATGAAGCATGCTCAGATAATGCTCAGGAAATGTGGCCAAAACAATGAGATGAAGACATCTAAAGTCTTCAGAAAATCTTTGTCCTTACATTGCTGACATCATCCTTTGGCTTATAGCATAGATTACAGACTCAGCTTGCTGTGTCATGACGTGAACATGGGGGAATCACAGCTCCTTGCTAGCATGTGTGTAAATCATGGCATTGGGCCACACAACTGTATTCCTACACCGCCTTCACCCTGCAGCAGACCTGTAGCCTTCATGCTATACTAAACACTGCTTGGCTTTTGGGACAAATACTTGTTTTAATGAAAAATCTGATGATTCTGGGAACGGCAGTATTACAGTCTTTTCCTTCATGTGCTCCTTTCAGCAATGAAGTCCAGCATTGTTTAACTGGCCTGTTCTGTCTTCCCCAATCCACTTTCCACCGCCACCATGACTATCTTTCATTTTACTCAATGCCCCATACCCAGGCCGTCTTCACTTTAATTGAGACCCACAGTCTTTTGTACATCCTTTTTATCTCTGTCAGCCCCTAACTGACTTTGTCTCCTTCCCTTTCAATCTAGGCCTAATGGTTGTTACTTTAACTCCTTTTCCTTCCTGTCCATCTTCTGTCCCTCCTACCTAGTAAAGTGCCTAAGGCTGGCTCTGTCCAGCCTCTCTCGGCCTGGCCCCAGTGTTGCAAGCCTTTCCATAGCCATGGGGACTAATGCTGCCCCTCCATACCCATTCTCTGTATCTCCTACCTCAGCTGAGCATATGTTGCTGCAACAAAACTTTATATGTATACCTCCTGAGCCTGCAGTTTTTTTCTATAATAGCCATTTCAAATTACTTCTGCTTTTATTAAGCCACTAGTTTGTACATATTACATCGGCAGTAATTATTGATAGATTCTGAATCTTAGCATAAAGTAAACTTTTAAAGTGTGTTAAAATATGTGCATTTTGGGGCCAGTAGGTGATGTAGTAGTTAAAGTGCTAGACTCCCATTTGGCCAGCCATGGTTTGAGTCCTGGACCTGGTGGCTTGCTTGCTTACTTTCTTTCTTTCTGGGTCTCTCTCTCTGGTGAATGCACGTGCCCTGTAGCAAATTGAAAATAATAATAATAAATAATTCTTTAAAAAGTATGCAAATTCAGAATTTGACTTATAAATTGCTGTTGAAATCAAAGAAATTCAGACAGGCTTAGCCTATGTAGATTATTTCCTGAAAAACGTAAATTAGTAAAATGATGGGACCTCCAAATTGTTTCAAATTAAAAGAATTATTTATTCAATTTTATTTATTATCATTTTTTAAATTTGGTCATAGAGAGACAGAGAGAGAAAGAGAAGGGGGAAATGAGGAAGCAAGCCATCAGGTCTGGAACTTAAGCCACAGTTGGCCTTGTAGGAGTCTGGTGCCCCAACCACCACAACACCTCCTGACCCCTATATTCTACATCCTACAATATGGATGTACACATAACTTTCTGCTCACATACGCATTGTCCCTCTCTTCCATTTTCCCCAATACCAAGAGAACTTAAACATTTATGTTCAGAATCTCCCCACAGTTTCCCTTGAAAATAATACATAATAAAAAAGGCAGTATATTTCAGTCAGGGTCCTTGGTTGCAAGTAATTGACTTTGGCTGTGCTTAGCAGAGAAGAAATGTATTCAAAGGAAGCTGGGAAGAACTCTACACTTCAATAATAATAAGACAATCCAATTTAAGAAATAGGCAAAGGATCTGAATAACCCTTTCTCCAAAGAAGATGTACAGATCGGCAGTAAATACAGAAAAAGATTCTCACCATTGTTAGCCATTAGAAAGATTCAAATAAAAAACTTCAACTCTCAGTAGATAGATACCTCTTTATACCTACGAGAATAAAAGCCAGATAGTGTTAACTAGGATGCAGAGAAATCGGAGCTTCATAGGCTACTGTTGGGGAAACAAAAAAAATTAAGAGATCCACTATCTACTACCCTGTGTCTTACTTACATTAGGACTACAACCCAAATACTTATAGACTTAGTTTAATTTCTGAGCAAATTCATTTGATGCTAAAAATGTAGAGATTATAGGTTTGATTTACATTACCGGTTTTATAATCAGTTAGTTACCTTCTCTTCTATAACTTTACTCAGCAGTCTCACAAATTATTTCTCTGATACTAAGGGAAACCAGATGAAAAAGTGTATGGATTATTCATTCCAAAACCATCCTGACCTTAGGGGGGAGATAGGGAGAGAAATTCAGATTATAGACATTGTTGATATGGGATTAGTCTTCAATAAAATGCTAATATACCTAACTATGTGTAATTGTCTAAGGTGACTGGATAAATTTTATCACTGAACTCAATAATTTTACCTTACTTTCTTCAATTTTTAAAACCTTAGGAAATATTTGAAAAGGCAGTTAACATAGTTTATAATTCCAGTAATTAATGTCAACAGTTCAAACACTTTAGGGTGTCTTCCTGAGCATAATAACATGTGTTAAAAATCATAGTAGATTAGTGAGTCTTGAGTTTTCTTCCTGAGGATTCATTTATTACAAGACTTCCTTCTCAGTTCTTTTTAATTAACTGTTTCATGTTTTTAAACTTTGACTAATTGTCCTTTTAAAAAAATAATAAGTTAAAACAAGACTTATTATTTAAACGGGTAGTGTGCTGTTTTGATAACATAGAAGTAAACACAATTCTAATAATTCACAAAACTTTGTTATACTCTTCACTCCAGGAGGTAAATAGATAACCCAGTAAAAATAAAATTTATCACTAGAGTAAATTATTTGATATTAAAACTAAAATAACTGCCCTTTACCCCATTGTGTGGTGGTTCTAAGTAGCTATCCTAGCAGTTTGAATCCTGATTCTGCCACTTAGTTGCCGTGGGACTTTATCACAATTACCTGGCCCTTCTGAGAGGCCTTAATTTCTTCATTTGACAAAAGGCAGTAGATAGGATCTAATCTATTTATAGATTATTGTGTAAATTAAATGAGTTAATATAAGGAAAGCGCTTTGACCAATACCTGACACGTGGTAGGCAAAAACCTCCGTAAATAATAGCAAATTATCATCTCAGGAACTTGTTAATTTTTTTCTTTTAATTTTGACATGATTTCAGATTTAGAGAGAAGTTGCAAGAATAGTTCGTTTTTGTATACCCTTCACCCAGGTTCCCCAAATGTTCACATTTTACCATATTTGCCTTTAGCCTTGATTCTGCATATATGTATTGTTACTGTTTTGGTTTTAGACATTTGAGAGTAAGCTACAGACTTAGTGCCTTTGTATCTTTAAATGCTTCAGGGTATGTTTCTTAAGAACAAGTACATAGTCTCACATATTCACAGCACAGTTCTCAAATCAGGAAGTCATTGATACAACACCATAGTCTGATCTAACACCTTGACTCAGATTCTGTCAGTTGTCCAGTGCTTTATATACCAGAGGAAAATCCAAATCATGCCTTTCATTCTTTTGTTATATTTATTTATTGGATTGTTGGGAAAGTCATGATTTATATAAAGAAAAACATGTCTTGACTTTCCTAACAAACTTAATAGTTTTCTTAATCTAGAATTATTCTTTGGGTTTGTTTTGGGTTTTGTTTCTTTGTTGGTGTTGTTTTGGGGTTTTTTTTGGGTTTTCAGAACTTTAAATTTTTGATGTATTCCACAGAACATCCTTCAATTTGAATTTGTCTGATACTTCCTCATGTCTGATACATTCCTTCTGGTAGGAATATCATAGAAATGATGCTGTGTTCTTTTATTTATTTTTTTATTTCAATTTGCTAGAGAGTATGTGCGTTCACTGGGGGAGAGAGAAAGAGAAAGGTTAGAAAGCACGCCCTATGGGGGATAGTCACACCGCAATCTTTTCTTCTCCATTTCTTTTTTTTTTTTTTTTTTTTATTTTTTTTTTTTTTTTTTTTTTTTGGGAGAGGTTTTTT
>NW_006159602.1:4126864-4146953 GCF_000334495.1 Tupaia belangeri chinensis | reverse complement strand
TTTTAATTATTTATTTATTTATTTATTTTTGGGAGAGGTTTTTGCTATAGGGCGCCTGCGCTCGCCAGACAGAGACAGACAGAAAGCTAGAAATCACCTCCCAGGGGGATGGCCACGCCTCAATCCCTTCTCCTCCGTTCTCCTCTTGGGATCTTGGGGACGCACGCACACGCACCGGCGTGAGTTTTAAGCCACCGGGTCCAGGACGCAAACCGCGGTCGACTACGTGGGAGTCCAGCGACATAGCCATGGATGAGCTAGAAACCAGGGAACTGAAGAGAAACTTGCAAAACGAATAGGATTTGAATTAATAGAAAGGAGCTGGGAGGACGTTCTATTCAGAGGTAGAGCATGAGCAAAAGTATGGTGCTAGGAAGAGGTGTGTCTTACTCGGGAATTCTCAGGCACCTGACTAGTTGATAGAGATAGTAATGTTGGTAATTAGTGGATGGGTGGGGTCCCAGTTTGTCAGAAGCCCAGATTCCAGGCTGACTCATTTAGAATTTATCCAATGAAGTGTTCTTAAATTTGGGGGCTAAGTGGTCAAAAATAGTACTTTAGAAAATTTGATATGATATTATATTGCAGAATACATTGGAAAATAGAAGACAAGTTAGGAGACTATTAAAAGTAATTGGGTCTAGAACAGTTTGAATACAAATCAAAACAAAGAAAAATAGTTCATAAGGAAGAAATTACTTTGTTGTGTTGAATCTGGATCACTGGGAGAACGGAAAACTGAAATAAATAGGAAAATTTTGATTTCTATAAGAGAAAGATAAGATCATTAAATTACAAAAGGCATTCAGAAGGGTCAGGTTAGATGATACTGAATTTTCTTTTACTATTTTTTTCTATAATAGTTTATTAAAGCCATGGAATTACATTGTAACCTTTAAAAAAAAAATAAGATAGCATGAATGACTGCAGAAGTGGGAGGGAGAGAAAGGGGGATGTAGGCATTTTTGGCAGGGTCTTGTTATTGCGATCCTCTGCCCCAGCCACCCAGTTAGGGTCACAGACACATGTCACTGCACCGGCCTGTGCCTGTTAGTCCCAGCCTCATGCAGTGGTGCCCTCCTTGCACTACCGCTTCTGGGCTTATACATTTTTATACAAAACAATTTAGTTAAAATAATGAGTTAATTTTTAGACACATAATTGCTGTATTTCCTAACACTATTATATAGCACATAGGTATTTGGTAATAGCTTTTATTCTAGGTTTTAGATTTATAGCAAAGCAGGAAGTTGTCGTCATTTAAAATGCACTAGTATATTCAACCACACTGGCGGTCTCAGACCAAATCTCTGAACTGGATCCAGATTTCTGATCGATTTGCCGTGTAGACACTTGTTGGCACTGGGGATGAGAAAATTGTTTCCAAATGTAGCACTTGATTCTTTTGGTGTTATCAAAATTCACAGTCCCATCTTCCTCTTTTAAAAAAGTATCATTTTTAATTTTAAATTTGTCTAAAGAAAAAGCCATTAGAAACAAAGAACTTATCCGTACAAGACCTTACAGTCATCATGGCCAAAACATTCTTCATTATATGTTGAAAGATAAAAGTCTAAGGTAGGTTGGCTTGGTAGAGCAGCAGTAACACACTGCTCAAGGGAAGCTGAGTCCATATAGAAGATCATGGATTCAGTTACCTAGTTGACCTACGCACTGGGCATATGTACCCGTGATTCTAGCTGGTTGGAAAGGCTAAGGGGATCACGGTATGAGACCCTGTTTACGGATCTTATCTTTTTTCTCTCTTTCTTTCTCTCTCATGTGTGTGTGCGTATACATGTATATATATGTACATTTTATATACATGTATAAATTTTAGGAAAAAAAATGTAGAGGGGTACCTAGATCCAAACAGTCCACAAGAAGTAGAATGAGTATTCCTGAATAAAATATGTTTGTCATTTCATTAATTTTTACAGTCAAACCTATTTAGGTCTTAGCCAGACCATCTTTCTTTGTGGAGATAGCAAGAAAATGACATGGGTATATCTCTCTAGTTACTCTCTCTTCAGGTTTTCTGAACTGTCTTGAATCTTACATCTGAAGACTACAGCATATTCTACCCATAGGTTTGTTCATTTGTTTGTGAATAGGTTAGCTAACATATGGACTTCCTAATTAAAATATGTTGAAAGAAATTATTATATGAAGTAGTGTATTAACCATATAATGTGTTGGAGTAGTGCTTGGTGACTGTCATAATTTTTGCTGGTACAGTTTATAAAAAGGAAAATAAAGTCAGTTCTTTTTGTTGGGAAAGAAGATTTCATGTTATCTGTATTTGCAGGCTTTCTGGCTCATATGCTGGAGGAATCCTTGCTGCGGGGGTGTTTTCATTTTCTCGTCTAACATGGCAGTGGTCCATTGCAGCAGAGGTTTTTAGCTTAAACAATCTGTTTGTGGGGCTGCTTATGGCTCTTACTGTACATTTTGAGGAGGCAGCAACTGCAAAGGAGAGATCAAAGGTAACCTATTTTGATCAAAGTGAGTCATTTTTTGTTTTAATTTTTAGACAGATGCTGTATTTCTTTTTAACTTTGGTTTAGATACTGTTTATCTATTCTGATTACTGTCAAGGTAATCTAGGCATGTTGAGAAAGTAAATGTTCTCAGTTCTTTTATTATGAATGGAACCATGATAGCCCTTATAAAATGTAGGACTTTTTTCTCCCTTAGTGTTCAGAAGTTTTTAGAGAATGAGGGGATAATGAAATCTGTGAGTCTCATAGGAGAAGATAGGTTTGTTCGTTAATTCATCATCATTTGTTTGTGTGTGTTATCAGATGCCAAGCCACTTTAAAGACTGACCACCTTAAATAGTGTGCCATTATGGTATATCAACTCACTCCCTAACTGAAAAAAAAAAGGTTAAATTTGTAATTTTTTTAACTAAAAGGAAAATATTAAATGTAAAAACAAAGTAGTTCAGAAGAAATTGCAATGAAATTAAAACGCTATCATCACATTCATTTGAAACTTGAAAGAACTCTATCATCTAAGAATTTACAGTCTATGTATTGGAAAATGCCAAATCATCTTACTATAGGCAGCCCCGTGTTGTTAAGTAATACATAAACAAAAGAACATCATGGTTTATCTGTGAGTCCCATAATTTGATCTGTGAGGCTATTAGAGTTTTTTAGTTTGTTTGCTTGTTTAAAATAACCTTTTTGTCTGAGTCAGTTAAGAAAAGAATATCAAGTATACTTATTAAAGCATGTAAGGCAAACATTATTCAGATTCAGGTGTAGGGACCACTTCAATGGGGTTTTGTAGTGGAGGGAGAGATCAGATTTAACTCCAAATACAAGGGAAAGTGGGAATTTCTAGCCAAGGAAAAGGTGGGGATCAGAAGATGAAAATTGACTGAGAGGAAAAATTGAGGTAAAAAGGGATTTTGGCTACATTGAATTCATGCTGAAAACAGGCCAAAGGAATCCGACATCACCTGGGGAAGTGGAGGAGACACTTGATCAGATAGGGAGTGTGGTGAGATACCGAGAGTGGTGAGTTCTTGCTAAACCACCTTAGCAGGATTCTGCCTAAAATCAGACAGCTCAGAGAGGAACATGGAAGCCCAAAAGTCAAGGCCTGATGAGAAGAGAATTCAAAGGAACCTGATTAGAGTTCAGTCAGGAAGGGAATCTTTGTCATTTATGAAACAAATTCATGTTCGAAAAATGCAAAAAAACAAAAACAAAAAACACTATCCAGAGACGCCTAGGCTTCTAAATAAAATGTGTTATATTTTATTTATTTAATAAGAGAAAAAGTAACATAGAATTGCTGGACTTTATTTAAATATTTTACTGGAATAAGAATTACAGAATACCCTATTATTGTTGTTAGGAGTTACCCAGTCTTCCTAAAGGACCTCCTATAAGTCAGTTTGAAGACAGTCATTTAAGGACAAGCTGCAGTTATTTAATGAAAATAGAAAATATTAAGAAAAGCTACTAGTAATAAATATTAGTGACTACTTATTTAAAGCAGTTAAAGTATAACTGTTTGTTTGCTTCTAAGAGGCTGATTTTAACCTGACTTATATTAGAAATGCTTGGTTTTAATACAAAGAGTGACTTTTTACCATTGTGCTTACCCAGAGTTTTAGGTGAATTTATAACTCAGCTTTTTCTTTTTTTTTTTTTTTTTACTTCTATTCATTTTCAGATAGCAAAAATTGGTGCTTTCTGCTGTGGCCTTAGCTTATGTAACCAGCACACGATAATACTCTATGTTTTGTGCATAGTCCCTTGGATTCTCTTTCGACTTTTAAAAAAGAAGGTAGGTTTCTGAATTTTGTAAAATTAAAATTTATAATATTTATTTAGTTTCAGTATAGTATTGTGTCATCAGAAAACTCAAGGCTTTAATTTTTCTTGAGTTCTATGTGAAGCTAAATAACCTTAGGTCCTAACAATATTGACTGAAAAAAATAGGATTTACAAAAATTATGCAGTATTGATTGTGGTAGCATATGGCCTGTTTCACAATTTTCTTACTGATTCTGAAAAGCACCTGATGAAAGTAAGCTGAAAGGACTTAAAGCAACAATATCAAATTTCCTTAATTGTTTTATTATACATTCTGAGACACAGGGTGGTGTGCCAGTAATACCCGGTTCATCCACTTTTAGTTGGTTGAGTGCCTGCTCTGTGCCATATAGCTTGCTTCAGGTACTACAGATTCAGCTCTCAATAAAACAGACTTTGCTGCTATTGCGGACTAAATAATAAAATCTCTGATAAGTAACAGTTCTGTTTTCTCAGAACACACGGTTGAAAACAATTTAGTATTGTTTCTTCTTTCTCTGAACAACAATAACAAAAAAGATTATTAATTAAAGTGGTGCTACAAAGCAACAATAGGAAAATTACTTTGTTAGGCATTGGGAGATATAGGTGAGGGAAAGCAGGGAGTTGGGTTAGACAGAAATATAAAATCAATAGTGTATGATTAAAAAGTAAATAAAGGAAACAGCTATTAACAGGAATGAGCAATTGTTCTTGGAACTGAACCTGTGAAGTCAAGCATATAGTCCTTATGTAATGGCTATTTAACAGTATAACAGGCAGTATTGTTAACAGTGGTTTTACAGACTATATAGAACATTCTTTTTTTTTTTTGGAGAGATTTTCACTATAGGGCGCGTGCGCTCGCCAGACAGACAGAGAGAGACATAGAGACAAAAGCGAGAAATCACCCCCCAGGGGGGATGGTCACGCCACAATCCCTTCTCCTCCATTCTTCTCTCGGGATCTTGGGCATGCACGCACACGCGCCCGGCATGAGTTTTAAGCCACCGGGTCCGGGATGCGAACCGCAGTTGACTATGTGGGAGTCCAGCGACATAGCCATTATGCTAACTGCTGGTTTCTTATAGAACATTCTTTATATGGTCTTTTATTATGTAAATCCTTGATTTAAAAAAATAAAGATATAACATACAAAAGTCTAACTTGGTAAAAGCTCTCCTATGGAATACAAATCCGAAGAGGCCCAAGTATTTTTCTTGAGTCAATGGATGCCCAGATGGGGGTAGATAGACAACATGTCCCATCCTGGTATCAGTCATCTTAGCCAGGCTTCTGAATATGCAGCTATCAGAGGGGTGCATTCTCTGCAAAAAGAAAATATGTTGTTTTGGTTGATTGGAAGATCTACCAGTGAAGAAACAGCATAGTTGGATCTCACTACCAGGTGACTTGAGGAGAATAAGAAGTCCTGAGTGACATTGCTTTCAACCCTGACTATTATTTTTTTGGGGGGGAGGTGGGGGGTGGAGGGAGGCTTTTGCTAATAAGGTACATGTGCTCACCAGACAGAGACAGACACAGAGACAGAAAGCGAAAAATCACCCTCCAGGGGGGTGGCAACACCACAGTCTCTTCTCCTCCATTCTCCTCTTGGGATCTTGGGCATGTACACACATGTGCCCAGTGTGAGTTTAAGTTATTGGGTCCAGGACTTGAACCACAGTGTACTATATGGAAGTCCAGTGATGTAGCCATTACACCATCTGCTGGTCCATCAATCCTGACTACTTGATTACACTATCTGGAAGCTTAAAAAAATGTGTGTGGGGCCAGCAGGTGGCATGGTGGTTAAAGGCTCTGGACTCCCACATGGCTGACCATGGTTCGAGTCCTGGTCCTGACGACTTGCTTTCTTACTTACCCTCTCTCTCTCTCTCACTATCTCACTCTCTGATCAAATTAAAATAAATAAATAAAATAATTTTTTAAAATGTGTATGTGTCTACACATGGACACACACATACACATGTATAATAATATATGTATATGTAAATATGTGTGTTTATATATATACATATACATAAGTATATATGATATTTATACTAAAACTTGATCCCATCCCAAAATAATTTTTATATAATTGATTGAGGGTAAGACCCAGACATTGGTATTTTTAAAAAGCTCTCCAGGAGATTCTAATGTGTAGTTAGGACTAAGAGCCATTCTCCAAACTCTCTGTAATAGCTCTCATGTAATTGTCTCCCTGTTTATTTCTCACACTGAAAGAAAATCTGCCATAACTGCATTTACCATTCTAAATTCAACTTTATAACGTGCAGAAACTGCTAAAACATAAATACTTTCTTGAATACCACTTTTAAGAATAGCAAAAGCATGTTGTTAGATTAGCTATTTCTTACATTCTTTTTATGCCATCATTTTTATGCATCTCATTACTGCTATAGAAATCTCAAATGAAATCAGTACTATAATAAAACACTTCATTTTCAATTAAGAATGTTTATTTGAAAATGCTAATATAAATCAACTGCTTATTCTACCCCTGGTGTGTGTGAACCTTAGTTCCTATATTCATTCTCACATATGAATCTCTCTTTTGTGAAGGCAAAATTGGCAATTTCCAATTACGATATTTGTAAGAGACCCCCTTTCCCAGTTACTAAAGAAACCAATATTTGAACTTTCTGGTATACCAGAATGCATATTTTTTGTTTTTAATGTTTATAAAACTTTGTCAGTCATTTTAGAAATGCATAGATAAGAAATATATCCCCCAAATAAAGGCATACAAGGCAACATTGTTACATATAACAACAAATTACCTTTAGTACTCCATTCTATATGTAGATTGAGGGGAAAAGCATTTGGATGAACTTACTTGGAGATTATATAAAAGCTAGCTTCGTTTGTGCCAAAAATTTCTATGAACTGTACAAAATACAAAGAATTATGTACTATGTATAATCATAAGAGTATACTGTTAAAGTCTGTTTTTAATGATGTGATTAAGTGAATTGGTATTAGAATATTATCTTGGACATATTTAAAAATCAGCTAACCAATATTTAATCACTTCTAAGTGGGTCATCTCAGCTATGCAATTCTGCATGTCATGACACGGTTTTAAATGCAAAAGATGCAATAAACATGATACTCACGAGTCTTTACTAATATTATTTGCTTCACTCAGATTTCACCTGCCATGCAAAGGAGTTCAGGCTGATTTTCTAGTAATCCACAGTAATCAGAAGGTTTAACATAGTATTCTGTGGTGACTTAATATCAATTGAGAGATCAGCTCTGAGTAAACATATTTGATATTATCCTTGATGTGTTCTTGAAGTTGCAGGATGGATTGACTAAAATAAACATTGTTACATAATGCATTGTGCTCTGATGCAGGAACTCTCCCTGGGCCTGGTGTTGAAGCTGAGCCTGTGCTTCACTGCTGGTTTACTGCCCTATGTCTACCTTCCTATCTCGTCCTACCTCAATCAAGCCCGGTGGACCTGGGGAGACCAGACAACACTGCTCGGGTTTTTGACACATTTTCTCAGGGAAGAATATGGAACATTCAGTCTGGTAAATTTATATTTCAGGATCCTCTGTGGAAATAAGTGGCAAACGTATTCTGAAGTATGAGAAAAAACAGACAATGCTTATCAATGACGGTAGATAGAATTGTCATTTCAGTTATTCATGAAACAAATTTGTACCTTGGAATGTGGCCTACAATACTTTAGGAAAAAATTGGAATCACTTAATCCGTCCTTATATTGCTAGGTATCCTGAATAAACGTCTCAGGCCAACAAGCATGGAAGGGATTCTGCTGCCTGCAGATGAAGCAATTCAGTCTTGTTAGCTAGTCAGTCCTGGGGTAGTCTGTGAATAAAGATATTTGGAAAAGATTGAAGGGAAAAAATCCTCAAGTTTTAAAATTTAGTTTGATCAAGATATTTCCTTTTATTGCATATTTGATGAATAGTGTTCATATTAGTATTTAGTTTTTAAAACTGAAGACATATTGGGGACAGTAGGTGGTATGGAGGGTCAGTTGGCTGGATCCAATATGGCCAACTTCACAGTTTGAGTCCCAGACCCAGAGGCTTAAAAATCATGCCAGTTGCATATACATGTATGTCCAAAATCCCAAGAGGAAAATGGAGGAGAAGGGATTGCAGAGGTTGATTTATCATTCTTTCTCTCTGTCTCTAGAGAGCACATGCACCCTGTAGCAAAATAAAAACTGAAAACAAACAAAAAAAAACCTGAAGACATCTGTAAGTAAAATTAAATAATAAAATATGAGTCCACTAAATGTAAATATTATAATCTGAAGTTCAGAAGACCTTGCTTTCCCTAAGGCATAGCAAGGGAAGTTATTAAAGGTAGTTCTAATAAAGTTTATCTGAAAAATGAAAGGATAAACAAAAGATTTTTTTATTTTAATATAGACCATTACGTCAGGTCTCTCATGGCTTGCGCTTTCAGTGTCTTGCTTCAGAGGCAAGTTTCAGAAGAGCACATGGTATGTAATACTATTTATACGAAATCCTAAACCATGCAGAAACTAAACAATCTATTGTTAAAGTATACATAGAAAAGTAGGAAAACTCAATATTTTTTAAAACTACAGGACTAATTAATACCAAAGTCAAGGTAGTTGTTACCACTGAGCATTAAGAAAGCAGATGCTTAAGAGAGCTTTGTGTGGGTGGTGTGGTAGTGAAGGTGCTAGATTCCCACATAACTAATTACAGTTCAAGTCCTAGACCTGGCAGCTTGCTTTCTCACTTTCCCTCTTGCTCTCTCTGTCTCTCTCTCTCTGGTGAGCACATGCGCCTTCTAGCAAATTAAAAAAGAATTATAATTAATAAAATAATTCTTTAAAAAAAAAAAGAGGGCTTTGTGAGATACCTTATGGGATTTATGGAGTTTTGTTTGTTTTATTTTTAAAATTTTTGTCAGAATGTGTGTGCACTCAAGAAACAGAGAGAAGGAAAGTGAGAAAGTGCTCTCCATGAGGGATGGCCAGGCCATAGCCCCTTATCCTCCATCTCCCTATCTTTTCAGGATATTGGTCATGCACATACATACACACGCCTAGCATGTTTTTCAAGCTACCAGCTCTAGGACTCAAGTCACACAATCAGCCATGTGGGATCCAGCTGCTTTAACCACCATGCCACTGACTGGCCCAAGATTTTGTTGGTTAAATAAATGGTGGATCTGTAGATTTTATAAAAGCTCTTTATCTCTTGGGCCAACCTGTAGCCCTGGTTAAAGGAACCAGATCCTATATGGCCAACCTAGGTTCAAAACACCCTGGGCCCATGTGTGTACCTAAAATCCCAGCAAGATGGAGAAATGGAAGAGAAAGGATTATGATGTGACCATACCCCATTGGAGGGGGCTTTCTCCCTCTCTCTTCATGTCTTTCTCCAGCAAACATATATGCCCTCTGGCCATTAAAAAGAAAAAACTCTTTATCTCCCTCTCTCTCTTTTACTTTTTAATTTTTTAGAGTATATATGTGCTAGCTAGAGAGAGACAGGGGAAAGAGAAAAGAAAAGTAAGAAGGCACCCCCTTTGGAAGATGGCCACGCTGCAATCCCTTCTCCTCCATTTATTCTTTTAGAATTTTGGGCACCAAGCTGCTGGTTCCAGGACTCAAACTACCTAGCCATATGGAATCCAGCTGTTTAAACTACCACACCACTGACTGGTCCCTTTTATCTCTTAAATATAATTGTTTATTATGTGTGGGTATAGGAGATATTTCATAATAAGATAGATTAATAAGTTAATTTTTATTTTTACTTACTTTAAATTTATACTCTGGTTTATTTATATAGTTTATGTTTACTAATATTGGTTATTCTATTAAAGTATTCTTTGAGGGCCATTCCTATTGGAGAACTTAAAATTTACCGTTTGAAATTTGTATAATTCACACATAGTTGTAAAATTAAAGATTAATGGGTTACAGTGAACTTTCTGCAAAATGCCCAAAAAGAACTTAAAGAGAATTTATAAAATGGACCAGCATGGTGGTTAAGGCAGCTGGATCCCACTGGCTAACTGCTTGGTTCAAGTCTCAGACCTAGTGACTTGAAGAACACACCAGGTATATGTGTGTGCATGCCCAAGTTCCAAGGGAACAAGGGATTGTGGTGTGACCTTCCTCCTGGGGGATGCTTCTTCACTTTCCCTCCCTCTCTCCAGCAAGTGCACACACTCTCTAGCAAAATTTTAAAAAAGAGAGTCTAACGGAAGTGGAAAATAATCTATTACAGGTAATAATTCACTAATGTGTTAATCACTCCTGCTGGAATAATTTAATTTATTTTCAGCCACATATTTATATACTTCTTTTTAAAGGATGTCCAAGTTTAATTTTCACTGCCTTCTCTTAAGTTTACTAAGGGCCAGAATTTTAGTAAGGGCCACAATGGTGCTGTGCTGAGGCCACATGGGAGGGTCCTAGGTGTACCTGGAAGTCTCCCTTTATGTTCTGGGTGCACATGGTGTGCCTATGGTCCTGGATGGGTAAGGCCAGGTCCGGGTTAGAGTCCCAGACCTGGTGACTTGAAAAACATGCCAAACACATGCCCAAAAATCCTGAGAGGAGACTAGAGGAGAAGGGACTGTGGCATGGCCATACCCACTATGAGGTGATTTCTCACTTTCTGTTTCTTGCTCTCTGGTGAGCACACGTTCCTTATAGCCAAAAGGGAAAAAAAAGACTTTAAAAATATTTTTAATAAAGCTTTGAATTAAAGACTTTAAATAAAGAGAGATGTTGCATTATATATTTAAAATACATATCTTTTAGAGCAAAATTGTTAAAATATAATAGCCTAACAAAGCTTCAGTTTAATGCTTGTATAAATGGAACTTTTTCTTTTGTGTTTAGGCTAAATCTGAAATAGGATCCAGTATGTCTCAAATACTGCTGTGAGTATGAAATATGTGAAACTATTTTTAAATGAATTCACTATTAGTTCCTTTACATGACTTTAGGGATTTCTGAGTTCCTTTCTTTGTAAAGAAGTATGTCTGAGAAATAGTTTTCATCTTTCCAGTTAACATTGTTTGTATATACTATCAAACATCCTAGTTTTTTGTTCAGTGAGATAAAGCTTAAAAGTAATAAACAACGGTGAATGAAAATATTAGGAGACTATGAGAGTCTATAAAAGTGAAATGTTTCAACTTTAAATTGGGTAACTTCCCAATATAATGTTCCTTTATGAATAGTTTATTCTTTATTCAGGTTTTCATGTTGTCTTTCTTTTGGAGATATTTTGCAACATTGTATTTAACACAATTTGAATAATCATTTTCTTGTTATTTTGATTTGAGCTATACTCTTAATTCTTTAGAGAGTCATTTATTTGATGTCTCTTATGACTTCCTCTTGACTGTCCTCTTCAGAAGCCCTCTTTTTGACATATATATTTTTAACATCCAACCTTATTAGAGGCAGCTTAAGCCAATATATTTTCATCTATATTATCCAATAGTGTTCTTTGAAAAATGGGTTAGTATTTGCTTTAAAACTTACACAGATTATGACAACTTTAAAAATATCCATACCAATTTAAAAATATCCATACCAATTATAATGTTTTCAATATAAATTTTTAGAAGAAAATAAAGCTCTGTAACACTAACATGATCTAGCTAATCACCAATTTGGAACTTTTAAGGCTATTTGCAGAAATTTGGAGGAGGATATTTCAACTTTATATGCATATGACAGAGTTCATAAGTTCTTACAGTTTGTCTTGTTTACTGACTAGCTTTCTTCCTTCTATCCATCCTTCCTTTCTTCTTAAACAACTTTTTCCTACTCTGAAACAAGGTACATAATCATATAGAAAATTTAGGAAATGCAGGCAAGCAGAATGAAAATTTAAATGACCTATAATTCTAATACACAGAGCTACCCACCATTCCTTTTTTGAGCTTTTGCCATAAGGCATCAGAGAGAGACAGATGAGGGAATATGAGAAAACACCTCCCAGAGTGGATGGCCACTCCACAATCCCTTCACCTCTACTCTCCTCTTGGGATTTTGAGCATGCATGCACATATGCCCAGCATGATTTTTCAAGCTAGCAGGTCCAGGACTTGAACCATGGTCAACCATATGGGAGTCCAATGTCTTCACCACCATACCACTTGCAACCCTCACTACTATTATTAATCTATTAATATTTTTGTCAATATCCTTCTGGTAATTTTTATACTTTGTTTTAAAGAAGGGAATCTTAAGCTACAGTTGTATTAGCATGCTTTTTTAAACTTTATATTTTGAAAACATTTTCCTGCCATCAATTATTCTTACTTTTTAATTTTTCTCACAATTGATTTTAAATTTCTTTTTATGTCCAATGAGATTTTTGTGGCCTTAAAATTTTGGTGTGTGGTGGTGAAGGTAGCAATAAGCACAGTTTTCTTTTAAAGATAAATATAGCTTTATCAGGGCTATCAGGTAGCATAGTGGTTAAGGCACTGGCCAACCATGGTTCAAGTCTGGGATCTGGCGGTTTGAAACACACTGGGCACGTGTGCATGCATGCCCAAAACCCCAAGAAGCAAATGGAGGAGAAGGGATTGCTGTGTGACCATTACCCCTAGAGGGTTATTTCTCACTTTCCTTCTCACTATCTCTTCTCTCTGTCTCTCTGGTGAGCACACAAACCCTAGGGCAAAAACCTTAAAAAAAAAAAAAAAGGAAAGACAGTTTTATAAATAAATGTTTCTGAGTTTTCACTTTATTCTACTTTACTACATATGGAAAGACTTACTGCTTCCCCTTTTTTAAGAGGGGTTTTTGTGTAATGGCTATGTCGCTGGACTCCCATGTAGTCGACCATTGTTCACGTCCTGGACCTGGTGGCTTAAAACTCACACCGGGCATGTATGCATGCATGCCCAAGATCCCGAGAGGAAAATGGAGGAGAAAGGATTGAGGCGTGGCCATCCCCCCTGGGGGGTGATTTCTCGCTTTCTCTATCTCTGTCTCTCTCTGTTGTTCTGGTGAGCGCATGCACCCTATAGCAAAAACTTCTCAAAAAAAACTTTAAAAAAAAGAGAGATTTTTGTTATAGGGTGTGTGCACTCGCTAGACAGAAAGTGAAAAATCACCCCCCAAGGTGGTAAGACTGTGCACAGTTCGTTCTTCTCCAGTCTCTCAAGATTTTAGGCAGGCAGGCACATGCACCCAGCATGGGTTTTAAACCGCTGGGTTCAGACTCAAATTGTGGTCAACTACGTGAGAGTCCAGTGTTGTTAGCATTATGCCATCTGCTGGTCCTACTACTTCCTCTTTTCTACCTACCTTCCAGAGATTGTTACAGCATTCAGGATTACTAGTCTTATTTTGCCTTAACAAATCCCACATGAACTCCAAAGAACTCTAAGAGTAGTCCTAAATTTTAAATCTCGCTTTTATTAGTTACACATGAAAGTCATCTATTGGGGAACTTAAAGGCTTCATTTATATATAATAATAGCAGTTGGGTTGTATACCGAGAAAAAAGACTTGACAGAAATTACAACTGTTCACACCCTCACTATTTATTCTGTCTGAATCATCATGTAGAAAGGAGGCGTAATTCCAGCACTCTCCGAGTGAGAGAATTTCCAGTCTTTAATTGTTTCAGGTGGACAGGAGTGTTGAAATGGCAACTCATAATTAACTTACAAGGAAATCCTTCCAAATGATGGAATAAATCTCCTACCCTTTTCCAGTCAAGCAAATTAAATTCTTTCCCCATGCATATCTCTAAATTGCAATCCTGTACAAGGAAATTATTGAATCTAACCTTAGGCAGTGACCATCTTTTAGAGCTTACATTTAAGCAACAGATCTCCAAGAATTAATTTTGAGACCGACTTCATTCCTTTTGAAGAATGGTTCAAAATGGGCCTCATGCTGGAATCAATTTTTCAAGTGTGCTTGAAAATGAGTAAGGATATGGTCTCATAGTAGATGAGTCCCCATTAGTAAAATGCACATTGTGTGGTTTCCATAATTAGGCCATCACATTTTCCCCAGTAAAATTGCCAGCAGGGAAAAGAAAGTTCTTTGAGAGTGTATAGAGTCTTTTCTTTTTTAAAAACTGGAGACTGTTAGAGAGTAGTTATTTTAGAACTCAAGTAACACCTAATAAAATGCTTCTGAATTAATAGAAGGGAAAAAGAATACATTTCTTTAAGGTCGCTTAAACATTTTTCAAACCAAATAATATAGAGGACAAGGAAGCCTTTTAAGGAAGAAGATAACCCGGGAAAGAATGGTTGCAGATTTCTCTTGACCTTTTCTTCCATATGATTGGATCTCCAGAAAATTATTTGAATTAATATTGTTTTCAGTTGCTAAATAACTGAAGGCTTTGGCCATACTGACAACAGAAGGACATTAAAATCCTATTTCAAACAACTTCTTATCAAACCATTTAGGGATATTTTATATAGTAAGCCAATACCAAAACAAACAAACAAACAAACAAACAAACAAAACAGAAGAATTGTTTTTTGTGGTACTATCCCAAATTATATAAATTGAGAGCCAAAATTTCCAATTGGAAAACATCTTACAGTGTTTAACTCTTTCTGTGGCACTTTTTCTCCTGAATTTAGAAGACAGAATAATTCGAACATCAGACTCCAGCTTTTAAAATCATTCAGTGCATATGAACTGTACTCTACAAGGGATATTTTATTTTCGTCAACCAAATTTGTTTTCTGCCAACTGTAAGTTAAGTTGTTTTTTACAGTTCTCAAGTAACAAACATGAAGATGGAACTCTCCTTCAACATCCAAGCCCTCGCAGTTTGGGCACATATATGTTTAGCAAGAAAGTGAGTAATAAAATTCCTTTTTCTGTTGTTTTTCTCATGTTCATGAATTGAATAAATTTTTTCAATATGTCTTTGTAGTACACTGCCAGTACTATTTTACTCTTTCTCTTTCTTTGTCTTTTCTTCCTTTCTTCTTTCTTTTTTTTTTTTTTTTTTTTTACTCCCCGCGGGAGATTTTTTCTTTATAGGGGTGGAGATTTTTGCTATAGAGTGTGTGTGCTTGCCAGAGAGGCAGAGAGAGTGAGAGAGATACAGAAAGTGAGAAATCATCCCCCCTGGAGGGATGGCCATGCCACAATCCCTTCTCCTCCATTCTCATCTCAGGATTTGGGGCATGCACACACACACACGTGCTTGGCATGCGACACAACCATTATGCCATCTGCTGGTCCCCAAATAAATTACTCTCTTAACCACTTTTGTTAAAGCAAATATGTATTTCTTACTAGTTTTTTTCTGATAATCAATTATTTTTTAAAAATTGGCTACATTTTTTCATATAGTACAGTTTAAATAGACAAGTGATTTGATATCTTAAAACTTGAAGTTTGATCTTTTACTCTGCCTCTGGAAAATTATTATTTTTAAAATATAAACCAGAGGGTACATTTGATTACCAGAGAGAGACAGAGAGAGAGAGAGAAATCTCCTAAGTGGGTGTCATAATCCCTTTTTCATTTCTGCTTTCTGTTGGGATTTGGGGCACATATGCCAGGGATGTTTTTCAAGCCACCAGGACTAGGAATCAAACAGCACAGGTGGCCATGTGGGATCAAGCAACATTAAACACTAGACCACGGGACCAGCCTTGCCCATAGCCAATTATTATTGCTGATTTGAACTTCCAAGAAAGAAGCACTTAAGACAAAAATAAATAAAAGGAAACAATTTTTAAAATTCCTCTGTGTTAAAAGAAAAACTAAAAAATCTAGCATTATTAACCTCTGTTAATTTGCTACTCACTTAATGGTTATGTCACTGGACTCCCACTTAGCCAACCAAAGTTTAAGTCCCAGACCCAGCAGCTTAAAACTCATACCAAGCATATGTGTGTGCATGCCCGAGATCCCGAGAAGAGAATGGAGAAGGGATTATGGCATGGCCATCCTCCTGGGGGGTGATTTCTTGCTTTCTGTCTCTCTGTCTCTCTGGTGAGCACATGCATCCTATAACAAAAAGCTCTCAAAATAAATAAATAATAATAAATAAAATTAAATTAATAATTTTTTAAAGAAAAAAGATTATACTAACATACATTCTCATATTAATGCATTCTCAGCAACATTTGAGATTCATCATTTTGAACTGTTTATTTCAAGCATAAAAATATACTTTTATTATGGGACCAGCAGTTAGCGTAATGGCTATGTCGCTGAACTCCCATGTAGTCGACTGTGGTTCGAGTCCCAGACCCGGTGGCTTAAACTCACACTGGACACGTGTGCGTACATGCCCAAGATCCTGAGAGGAGAATGGAGGAGAAGGGATTGTGGCATGACCATCCCCTCTGGGGGGTGATTTCTCACTTTCTGGCTCTCTGTTTCTCTCTGCCCTATAGCAAAAATATACTTTTGTTTTTCAATTTAACAATATTAATAGTTTATCTTTCTTCTGTGAATTTTAACTTTATGTCCTTTGCTTCACAGTTCCAGTTATCTACAACATGTAGTTCAAGTTTATTACTGTTTGTTTATGTATTCCAACCCAGATTTTTAAAACCAAGATGTTTTTTCATTCTTAGTTAAAAATTAAAAGTTCTATAGCTTCAAATATTTTTCCAGTAGTTTAACGCTATGTAATATTATTATTGATAGTCATGCATAACAATAATTTTTATTTTTTTATAGGAACAGTCAGAATCCATCATTAGTATGGCTTTTTACTGGAATGTTTTGCCTTTACTCATTGTTCTTTGCTTGGAGGGCAAATTTAGATATTTCAAAACCACTTTTCTTGGGTGTGGTAAGTCTTATTTAGATATATCCCTTTGATCAGAAAGTTTGTGAAGAATGTATAGATTTGTCTTTTATGGATGGAGCAAATTTTTTTCAGGAATAATTAAAATTGTAAATACATTTTTAGACATCAAAAGTTAAATTGCTGAACGACCTGTTTTTAGAAAAAAAAAAATTGCTATGTTTAGTTAACTAGAACTGCTAAACAGAAAAATAGTTGTAAAGTAGATTTAAGTTAGTCATTTTGTGTGTATATCCTTGCAAATACTGCTGGAATTTTTTTAAATAGCAAAAGAAAAATGAGTTCCCAGTAGGGCTCTTACCAACATATTCCCTGACTTACCACCTCATCAGTCCCAAGCCTACACAAAAGAACCACTGTGCTTCTGTTTTCCCTATCAGCCATCTCTGAGATGAGTGTACTTGTTCTCCTTAAGATAGAAATTCTGTAAACATAGAAAGCTCTATTTTGACAGCTGAGACCAACTGGCCTGTGTGTGTTCAAGAAGCCTAAACAATACCCTCTTGATCCCCTAAGTTCTGAATCCATTGAGAAATAAGATAAGCCAGTATAGTGGTGGAAGAATTACCTTTATTGCTAGTAACATTAAGGTTGGAGAATGTGGTTTGTCTATGACTGGTGGTGGGGTTGGGAGAGTGGGCATCCTCATGCTACATCTCAGAAGGAACAAGCTTATGGCAGGACTACACCACCCTACTGGTGCCAAGGGACAGACTCTGTCCCTGGACAAATGTTTCCCGTGGGCAACTTATTTCCAAGAGAAGGTAAGAGGGAATGGAAGGGCTCTGCAGACCCGACTGTGGCTCCTAACTTGCCAGTGAAATCAGTTCCTACAGTCCTACAGGAAGAATAATAAGTGCATAGAGAGTGGCCAGGACAATTAAACTAACAAAGAATCTCCACATGGAAGGAAACACTAGTAAAGCAAGAGTGTCCCTCTCCCTCCTCCCGGTTACATATCACTGGAGTTCAAGACCAAGGCTACAGCATCAAGATGAATGGGCGGATCTCAGAAGGGGGATGCACATGTCAAAGTGGGAAGGAGGAATGTTTGACAACTGAAAAATAAAGTGACATAGAGTTGAACGGTGGAAGTGAGTTAAGATCTGAGTGACAGGAGGCATAAGCAACTACCTGTATGTTATGTATTTTTAAAAAGTGTAACTATCTGACTGATTGCGTAAACTAGTCAGCTGGACATGCTGTCTGTATGTCTCTTTCACAGGTAGAACGGTTCTGGATGCAGAGCAATGCAGTGGTGGCCGTCCTTGCTGGCGTTGGTTTGGCTGCCCTTGTGTCTGAGAGTAACCACGTGCTGAACAGCAGTAGGCTTCAATTTCTGGAGTGGCTTTCGGCAATACTTTTTGTCATTTACCAAATATGTTCTAATTATAGGTAATACATAGTTAATGACTTCCATTTTTGTCTGAATACAGTGGTTTTCAAACTTTCGGGATTGTTTACTCTCCCAAACCAGAAGGTCACCACAGTGATGTGTGGTGTTATACCACACAAATGCAGGTTTGAAGTGCATATGGACTATTGTATGCTTTCTTTCCTTTTTTTCTTTAATTTTAAAGTACTCTCACAACTTGTTTATTTATTTATTCATTTATTGGGTAATCAGGAAAGTCATGATCCATTTTTGCATGGAAAAACAGAAAAATATGCCATGATTTTCCCAATGACCTAATATTTAAGTTTTTCCTATAGGGTGCATACACTTGCCAGAGACAGATGGGGCCAAGGGCAGTGAGAAATCACCCTACCCCCAAGGAGAATAACCATGCCACAATTCCTTCTCTTCCATTCTCCCCTCAGGATTTTGGGCATGTACACATAAACACCCAACTTGATTTTCAAGCTGCCAGGTCCAAGACTCAAACCATGCAGTTGGCCATGTGAGATCCAGCACCTTAACCTCCACACCACTTGCATATATTTTTCTTCTAAAGAATGCTAGAGATGGACTAGCCCCATAGCCAAGTGATTAAGGGAGACAGATCTCATATGACCAACCTTGTGGTTCGAATTCCAGTCCCAGTGGCTTAAAAAAGTATACTAGGTGCATGCACATATGTACCAAAATCCTGATGGGATAGAGAAATGGAGGAGAGGGATTGTGGTGTGACTATGCCCATCAGAAGTTGATTTCTCCCTCTTTTTTTTTAGAGAGATTTTTGCTATAGGGCACATGAGCTTGCCAGAGAGATAGAGATAAAAAGTGAGAAATCGTTTCTGGGGGGATGGCCACACTGCAATCCCCTCTCCTCCATTCACCTCTTGGGATCTTGAGCATGCCCACACACGTGCTCAGCATGTTTTAAGTTGCCTGGTCCAAGACTCGAACTGTGGTCAACTATGTGGGAGTCCAGTGACATAACCATTACACCATCCGCTGGTCCCTCTCCCTCTCTCTTCTGCAAACACATGTACTCTCCAGCAATAAAACAAACAAAAAAACCCTAGAAATACTCCATAGAAGCTGAGTATATGTAAAATTCCATGATTTAACTATCACTTAAATGGACAGTAAAGAGATTACGGGCTTTTTTTTTTTTTTTTTTAATTTATTTGTTTACGTTCATTCACTGTACATCATTACAGCATACAAAATGAGATTTTCCATCCAGAGTACACTGTATAATGTCTCAATCAAGCACATCAACATACATGTTATTGTCAACAAATAATTTTCCATTTCTTGTTTCCTGTATGTTTTGCTTTTTTCCCCCATCCTTGTTCCCTATCTCTTACCCTCTGCCATCTCCCACTCTCCTCCCACACTGTCTCTGGTAACTATGTTTACTTTCTATACTGTTTTCCCCCCACATTTTATTGAATTACTAAAGATCTTAATTAATCTAAATATTTTCATAGCAAACACAGTTGATATATACATTTCCATGAACACAAGTCTAACTTTAGGCATCCTATAA
>NW_006159602.1:4113893-4126021 GCF_000334495.1 Tupaia belangeri chinensis | reverse complement strand
ATATTATTCTCAAATTTTTGTGCCATTTTCTCAGTCTTTGTAGTGGATTTTTCTAGGCCAGCAATTTTTTCTTCTACGTCTGAGATTCTATTTTCTGTATGATCTAGTCTGCTTTTAATACTTTCAAAGGAGATTTTGACTTCCTGTATTATAGACTTCATTTCTAACAGTTCCGTTTGACTCTTTTATAAAGCGTGTAATTCCTCTTTTAGATCTTGCAAGAATTTCCTCACCTCCTGGAACTCGTCAACTTCTTTCTCCTTTCTCTTTAGCAGTTCATTGTCTCTCTTCTCTTCCATCTCAGTTAGCTTCGCCATTATGAATGTTCTAAATTCTTTATCAGACATTTCCATGATTTGCATTGAACTCCTTGTGGATGAAGAGGAGTTATTCTTTTCCCTTGGAGGAGAGGTATTTTCTTGCTTTCCCATATTTCTTATGGTTCTGCGGTGATTCCTTGTCATCTGATGATGGATCATGTGTTTCTTTCAAATTCTTGAAGTTCAATCTTGTGCCCAGCGGCAATGAAAGCTGTTCAAGTGAATTATCTCTTCATTGTTGTTTCCCTCTGCCATTTTCAAATGCAGAAATACGTCTAAGTGATTCCTAGTATCTAAACGTGGTGACCATCTATTCCAAAATATTCGCCAATCAAACCCACCGCTTGTGAGGCGGTCTCGGTGGCCTTCGCTGCCGTGGCGTTCAGTCACCAGGAGCGACCGCTGGCCGCTTCATCACAGCCGCCGAGGCCGCCACCGCTGCGCTCTTTCCGGCCCTACCACGGCGTCCGATTCTGGGCTTTTTGTATGAATTAAAATAATTCACTGTATTCAAAGATTTCATCTTTTGGTAATACCTGACCTGTGTCCAGCACATCCTATAGTAGTGAATAGTAATTATTTTTAAATTAAATTCTAAAATTTTTACAACTCACATTTTATATGTATTTTAAAATTTTTTCATAACCAATGCAATGAAAATTTGAGTGTAACATAGATGTTCGAGTCTTAGGTGATGGTTCATTTATTTCCAGCAGCATCAAGTACACATTGCCAGAATAGAAGAGTCCCCCAGAGTTTTGTTATAGTAGGATTTCATTGGCATTATGTTAAAAGACTGGATTTCTTCCTTCAACTTAATTTTAAAAATGGATGTTCTTTGGGGCCAGCAGGTGGTGTGATGGTGAAGGCTCTGGATTGCATACAGTCAATGCATGGTTCGAGTCCCAGACCCAGCAGCTTAAAAAAAAATCATACCAGGCACATGTACATGTGTACCCAAAATCCCAAGAGGAGAAGGAATTATGGTGTGGCCATTCCCCTTAAAGAGTGATTTCTCACTTTCTCTTTCTCTTTTTTTTCCTCTCTCTCCCTCTCTCTCTCTGTCAAGCACACATGCTCTATAGCAAAACTTAAGAAAAAAAAAAAAAAAGGTGATGCTTTTTATAATACCAGGATAGAGTCCCTGTTAGGAAGGTTGCATTACCAGTCCTATGAGAAATGGCTGCATGTTCCAGACACAACTTCACTGCTAGCTCAGGAAGGGTTTGCCAAACCCAGAAGGTATTTCTCAAACTTTTCTTATCCCAGTCTTCTCTTGGCTCGGGTTTTTTGTTTTTTGTTTGTTTGTTTGTTTGTTTGTTTTAAGTTTTTGCCATAGGGCATGTGCATTCTCTGGAGCAAGACAGACAGAGACAATGAGAGGGAAAGTGAGAAATCATCCCCTAGGGGGTTGAACACACTGCAGTCCCTTCCCCTCTAATCTCCTCCTGAGATTTTGGGCATGTGTGAACATGTGCCTGGATTGATTTTCAAGCTACCAAGTCCAGGATGTGAACCATGATTGCCCACGTGGGAACCTGGTACTTTAACCAGTCTGCCATCTGTTGACCCTCAGGTAATTAGGGCAGTCCAGTTTGTTTTTGTTTTTGTTTTATTGCCAGAGGGTATGTCCACTCATCAAAGACAGAAGCAGGGAGAAAACACCTCCCAATAGGACCTCTTCTCCATTCACCATCCTGTCAGGACCTTCAGCACACACACATGCACACATGTTTCACCAGCCACTGGAGCCGGGATCTGAACCATAGCTGGCCAAGTGGAGTCTGGTTCCTTGAGCACTAGGCCACAGGGCTAGCCCAGGCTGTGTTTTCATCTTGTTTTGATTCTTTCATTTGTCCTAGGGAAATAGAAAAGATAGCAGCTTTGCTGGGTAAGAAAATGTGTCATAACCCTACAAAAGCAGTGACTCGTAGGAGGAAATCGCTGCATTGATTGCAAAGGCAGGCATAATATCCTGTTCCAGGAAGTGTTTGCTTTGTGATACGAACCCAGTGATTCAACTTTGGGCTGTATTTCTTAACACCATGAAATGTAATGGACCTGATAATAATAGGAAAGACTCTGCTTGGTCTGTTTTTGAGGCTTTTACTTTCTTGTAGTCTTTTTCTTTTTTCATGGAAAACCCTCAGAATTCATGCCAGTTTTTCATTGACATTAGAAAGTCTACTTCATTCTTGAAAAGAGCCATACTGCTCTTGTTGGCAAGAGCACATACTGCCTGGAGAGAAGTGAGCAACTCACAAACTGTTCCTTCTCTTTCTTCTCATTGGTCTCATTCCCTAGTGATTCCTCAGTCTCAAAGGGAGGTAGGAATCCAGGAAGCCTATGGTTCAGGGAGTATAGAAAAGAGCAACCACTGCATGCAAGAACCATACAGATGTTATACAGATTTATGATAGATAGACAGGTTTCTTTTTGCATTTCTGGAAATTCCTTTGGAGTAAATGAAATTAACCCTAAATTTCAAGTGTGATCAGAAAGCTTACATTTTTAGGCCTTGGTGACACAATCAGTAGTATAATAACTTCCTTCATAATGAAGTCACAGAGCTGACTATAATGTTTGAATCCCTAGTTAACCTGAAACACACTAGGTGTGGTGCACCCAAGACCTTGACAAGCTGGATGGCTGGAGGAACAGGACTATAGTCTGACAAGACCTCGTGGAGGCACTGCTCTCTCTTTCTCTCTCTCATATATGTACATGAATACAATAAACTATTTTTAAGAATTTTTAAAAAGAAAACTTACTTTTTAAGCATAAAAATAGGTCACTTAAAAAAAAAAAAAGACCTATTCTTAGGGTGTGGTGGCACCCGCCCTATGGCAAAAACAAGATCTATTCTTGAGCAGTAACTGATATATATATATATATATATATATTTTTTTTTTTTTGGAGGTGGTTTGTTCTATGTGTGCGTGTGTGCCACTATAGGTGCATGTGCTCGCCAGACAGAGAGAGACATAGAGACAGAAAGTGAGAAATCATCCCCCAGGGGGGATGGTCACGCCACAATCCCTTCTCCTCCATTCTCCTGTCAAGATCTTGGGCACGCATGCACATGCACCTGCCATGAGTTTTAAGCCACCGGGTCCGGGACACAAACCGCGGTCGACTACGTGGGAGTCCAGCAACATAGCCATTACGCTAACTGCTGGTTCCCCTGATTTTCTTAAAATGGAAATGACTAAATTCCAGAAGACAGAAGACTGATTTTTTTCAATTACATAGTTAGCTCCTTGTCCTTATTTGTTAGCTGAGTTTTTTCCTGTCAAATACATGCATCCTTTTAGAGGATATAAATTAGAATACTTTGAAATACTAAATATTGGTTATATGATGGGAAAAGGATGATGTAAAAAAAAAAGGCCAGTCTTACTAAAACTGTAGTAAAGTGTTGTTATTTTAATGTGATTTTTAAAAATCTTTTTACTCAGCATTTGTGACCAGAGGACCAACTACGTGATTGATAAATTTGCAAAGAACCTTCTAGCCTCTATGCCTCGCAACGCGATTATCTTACTCAGAGGAGATCTGCCAGGGAATTCTCTCCGTTACATGCATTACTGCGAGGGCTTGAGGCCAGATGTTTCATTAGTGGATCAGGAAGTAAGTATATAAGAACGCATTTAGACTATAGCAATAATTTTATCATGTTTTTGAAAAAACTATCTTTTTATTAAAATAGTGTATGAGTACAATTTTCATGATCAGTTGTAGAATATATATGTCACATTCTTTTGTTTAACTAATAGTATAGGTCATAGGAATTGTTTCATTCTCTTTTAAAATTAATGTTCTAAGAATTAGTGTGTTTCATTTTAGATTCAGTAACATTCTAGGTCTCTAGCTCACATGAGCAGCAGTCACAAAATGTTTATTGTATAGTAAACTTATTTTTAAATTGTTCTTTTACACTCAGCCATCTCAACCATTCACAGTAACACTATCCACTGGTCCAGGAATTAAATTAAGTTGGATCTAAAATAAATCAAACTGAGGGTAGGTAAATATTTTACTTAAAACAGAAATTATTAGCCATATTGATGCTATAGAATGTTTTGTTGATCTTATGATGAAAATATGTTAGGAAAGGTCTTGTGAACATTTTAAAGGCCATTAAAACTATTTTCTGAAACTGAAGAGTTATATTTTAAGAACTATTATTTAAACTATACATACTTAAAAGGGAAGGAATCTATTTCTGCTGTTTTTAAAGCATTCATCAGGAAAAGAGAAATTCTTAATCTTGAAAGAATGACTCATTAATTGAGCAAATTATTAGGCACAATATTTAATAAATTTGTTGACTTAATAAATATAATTTTGGAAAGACTATATAAACAGATTTGCAAATATTGGGAACACAGATTGATTAACTTGATTTTTGGTCTAGATTCTGACCAAAGCTAGGTTATTTGTTAGTAGCATGGTTCCACACTATGACTTAAATACTGTTTAGAATGTTAGCTGCTAGAGTTGATAAGTGTGGATTTCAAAGAGAGTTAGGCCTAAATTCAAGTCCTCATTCTGTCACTTCCTGGCTTCCTGGATGTATGACATAGACTAATGATTTTTCCTCTGAGAGTTTCTGTTTCTTTATTTATAAAATGGAAGTCATCATTATATAAATGAAACTCGTATAAGTTAGGATGCTTATAAATGCAAGAAACAGAATACCTGACTAATTATAGCTTAAACTATTGAGTTTTTATCTCACACAAGTAGTCTAGAGAAAAGCACTCCCATGATGATGTCAGTGTTCTAGAGCAGCTTTTCTGCAAACCTTTCCTTCATGGTCAGGTTGTCCAGTTCCAAACATCACATCCTCAAATGAAGCAAGGTACTTCTGGTCATCTCTCGCTCCCTTTCCCTCCCTTCCTTTCTATTGGGAGTAACAGTAACATGTGTTCCAGAATTCTACAGAAAATCTCTACTCAGCCTTCACTGACCAATGCTGGGTTAAATGTTCATTCCATTCTGCTCACTCACAAAACCAAGTGACCAGAGCACACCCCCCTCCTTAAGCTGCCCAATCAAAATCAGTTTTGTACTAGTGAAAGAGAAGAAGGTATTAGCTACTGAGTGGACAATCAACAATATCTAATACAACTGTTCCTACATAGTAAGATTAGTATGAGGGGACCAGTAGATGGTGTAATGGTTACGTCACTGGACTCCCACATCTTCCACTACAGTTTGAGTCCCAGATCCAGTGGCTTAACTCACACTGGGTGCATGTGCGTGCTTGTCCAAAATTCCGAGGGGAGACTGGAGGAGAAGGGATTGCAACGTGGCCATCCCCCTGGGGGGGGTGGTTTCTCGCTTTCTGTCTCTCTGTCTTTCTCTGTCTCTCTGGTGAGTACATGTACCTATAGCGAAAATCTCTTCAAAAAAAAAAAAAGTATAAGAAATAAATGAGAAACATTAAGACTATTACACAGTGGGTATTTAATTAATGTTAATATCCCCAAGAATTGAAACTATTTCAATAACTATTTTTTAGTCTTTTCAATGTACACTTAGATTAAAATCAGTTTGTCACTTGCTAGTTAAATTACATATAAAGGGTATGTAAAACATAAGCACAGTTGTTCAAATGTGCTATCCAAGTTGTAACAGTGCTTTGAAATTGTAAGTTGGAGTTTTTTCCTTTAAAAAGAGGGAATATTGGGACCAGCAGGTGGTGTGATGGTTAAGAGACTGGACTCCCATATAGTCTGTCCACTGCAGTTTGATTCCCAGACCTGGTGGCTTGAAATTCACACTGGACACATATGCATGCATACCCAAAATCCCAGGAAGAAAATGGAGGGGAAGGAATTATGGTGTGGCCATCTCCCTGAGAGGTGATGTCTCACTTTCCCTCTCACTGTCTCTCTCTGGAGAGTACACATGGACTATGACAAAAATGTAAAAACAAAAAAGAGGGAATCTGTACATATAATAGTATAGAGTTAAGCATACCTTAAATGTGAATTATGAAACTTTTTTTTCTAATATCAGTTTATTTAGATCAAAAGAACATGTAAGGATATATATTTAATTTAGGGCTACTTATAAATTCAGATAGTTTAGCCAAAGGAGTTTGTGTTTTATTGTTTGGGGTGTTTTTGGGAGAGGTTTTCACTATAGGCCATGTGCACTTGCCAGAAAGATAGAGAGAGACAGAGAGACAGAAAGTGAAAAATCATTCCCCAGGGGCGGCATGGCCACACCACAATCCCTTCCCTTCCAGTCTCCTCTCAGGATATTAGACATGCACGCATGCATGCCCAGCGTTGAGTTTAAGCTACCGGGTATAGGACTCGAACTGTGGTCAATCATATGGGAGTCCAGCAACATAGCCATTACTCCATCTGCCGATCCCTGTCAAAGGAGTTTTTAACTTCAAAGACTCTATTTATGATTAAGTTTCTCAAATGCCAGGGTTATATCTTATTCATTATAGCTAAGCAACACTCACTTTTTTACAATGAATGACTGTGAAAAGAGTTATGATACATATCTGTATTTTGTCTAATCTAGCCATCAACCAATATAATTTGTCAACTCCTCTATGCTATGCGTGTAGGTGCAAAGGCACAAAGGTCCGGGATACAGGCTGCAGTGCGCAGTGTGGGAGTCCAGCGTCTTAAGCATTACCTTCCCCTAGGAACTCAGTCCAGGGAGGAGCAGGCCTCAAGCTGTGACAGAGTTGGGCAGAGAGTGCTCTAGGAGCATGTCACTCTGGCTGTGGAGACTGGGGAGGTCATCACCAGAAAGTGGCGTTTCCGCTGATGCTGTCAGTAGAGTACACATGCTAAATGTGTAAGAATGGTTATGAGTATTTACAAGAAGGTCATTCTGTGTAGTCAATCAAATGTGTGAAGGTAAAATGAAATGAGGAAATGATGTTACCAATTATAGTTGTAGTCATACCTTTTTTTTTTTTTTTTCCCTACTATAGGGCACATCTGCTCACTAGAGGGGGAAAGAAAGAGAGAGAGAGAGAGAAATCACTCTCCAGGGGAATGTGTCTTTCAAGCCACCAGGTCCAGGACTCAAACCACATAGTTGGCCATGTGGAGATCCAGCTACCTTAAGCTCCACACCACCTACTGGCCGTAATAATAGTCATACCTTATGATAGAATATCCAAGAGTTAAGTCATTAAAGGAAAAGTCAGTGTCACATATTCAGCTGTGCTTGTCTATATATTTCAATTATGTGTATATTTAGTGGATATATTCATATTTTAGAATCTTATTACATTTGATAAACTTGATTTTTTCTAAGGAATACATTAACAATATGACATCATATGTGATTTTTCTGGCAGATGATGACTTATGAGTGGTATTTACCCAAGATGGCAAAGCATTTACCAGGAGTCAACTTTCCCGGGAACCGGTGGAATCCTGTGGAAGGAATATTACCTAGTGGAATGGTCACATTTAATCTTTATCATTTTCTTGAAATAAATAAACAGTAAGCATTCTTTTCATATAATAGCTTTTCTAAAATCTTAAGCTTTTCTAAAATTGTTTCTGTAGCAGCTGTGCCTCATCCAAAAGACCAATTTTCTACACCTATTTCCCTGTCACCGGTGAGATTATCTTTGTAATTAAATTGAATATCTGTGTATAAATGAGGCCAGGCAGAAATAAATGTTATTGTTCTGGGTAAAGGAAAAATAAAGACAGATTAAGAAGAATGGCAAATAAGATCTTAGTACAATTCAGAGAAATTGGAGATGTGCCTGCCTACTTGAAATCATTGCAGGTGGATCGCAAGCAATTATAGTTTCCCCCGATCAACACCATGGCCTCCTTTTAAGTGTAAAGTAAATGTTTTCAGGAATAATCACTATATAAAAATAGTTTAAGGATTTCTGTAAAGGATAAGACATTTTTATAAATAAGAAAAGCACCTACAGTTTATGCTAGCTGAGATAAAATATTAGAATTGTGAATTCTATACTCGAGAACATAAAATTATTCATAGTTAAGGTCAAGACCAAATAACTCCTTCAGTGGTATAGTATTGAACATTTCCTCTGTCCATAAAGTGCTTGGGATTGTCCAGAGCTTGAAGAAGAAAGATTTATTTTATGATTTGTTTTTTTTTTTCCTTGTAAAGTAAATACGGAAAGTCTTTGTAAATTCCAAAGTTAAATGAGCTCATGCTAAGGACATAATAATGTGGTATTTTTGGTGTTCAGGACCTGAAGTTACATGGCTTGTGGAGTAATGTGGAGATAATGAGTATACATGTGCTATCAGAGTAACATTTATTTTTTCTATTCTAGAATAAAATAATAACAACCACAGCAACAAATTAGCATTTTTGTGAATTTTTAAAAATTCAACTCCACAAAAAATTACTAAATATCTACTATGTTACAGCTTTTATTAGGCTTTAGCAATAAAAGAGATGAATGACACTCAGTTCCAAATTCAAGGAGACCATTGTCTAGTTGCACATAGATAGATGTGCATATATCTAGCCTTTCTGTGATGGGGTAAGTTTTGTACTAGCAGTGCCTTGTAGGATGTCAAATGTAGTAAATGCTCCATATGTGTTTACTGGATGGATGATTTGACTGACAAGATAAGCCTAGTAGTCTAAGAACATGAATGAGAAGACCATTAATTCTGTGTAGGGCATTCATTCAGCATTTAGTTAATAAAGAGCAGGTGTCCAAAATGTTCCAAGAACAACATTATGGAAATATCGTATGCTCCTTGGGGAAACACTAGACAGTACAGAAAAATGTAAAGATGATGCTCATGCCAGCTAGTGGCATAATGGTTAAGGCAGCTGAGTCCCAGGAAACCAACTGGGCTGTTTGAGTCTCAGACCCAAAAGCCTACAAAACATGCCGGGTGCATGTGCATGAATGCCCAAAATCTCAAAAGGAGGGTGAAATGGAGAGAAAGGGATTGCTATGTGACTGTCTCCAGTGAGGGGGAGCTTTCTTATTTTCCCTCTCTCTGTCTCTCTTGGGCGAGTGCACACACACTCTGGCAAAAATATTTTTTTTTTTTAGTATTGCTTATTGATGTCAATTTTTAAAATAAAATTTTAATTCAAAAAATAGTCTGGGGGCCAGCAGGTGGCACGGTAGTTAAGACACTGGACTCCCTCTTGGCCAACAATGTTTGAATCCTGGACCTGGTGGCTTGCTTTCTCACTTTCCCTTTCTCTCTCTAATGAGTGCACATGCCTCATAGAAAATTTTAATAATAATAATAATTAATAAAATTAAATGAATAATTCTAAAAAACAGAAAAAGTAGTCTGTTAGGGGCAAGCCCCATTGCACAAAGGTTAAGTGGTATACTAGGGACTGGAGCCCACATGACCAAATGCAGTTCCAATCCTGGTCCTGACAGCTTGAAAAACACACAGTGTATCTGGGGGTGAGTTTATGTTCTCAAAATCCTGGTGTGATGGAGAAATGGAGGAAAAAAGTTCGGGACATGGACATGCCCCATTGGGGTTCTCTCTCTCTCTCTCGTGAGTGCATGTACTTTCTGACAATAAAATATGTATATATTACAAAGTAGTATGTGTTCATTACAAAATGGGAATTTTTTTCTTTTCTTTTTTTTTCAGATTTTTGCTGTAGGTCACATGTGCTCATCAGAGAGAGAGAGTGAGAGACAACAATAGAAAGTGAGAAATTATCCCCAGAGGGGATGACCATGCTGCAATCCTCTCTCCTGCAGTCCCTTCTCAGGATTTTGAGCACACATGCCTGGTATTATTTTTAGGCTGGTAAATCAGGGACTCAAATCATGGAGTAGACCATGGGAAATCCAGTGCCTTAACATCTGGCCTGAGAAAATTCTTTAAAAACTAGAAAAAATACAGTCTTATCATCCTAAAGCAACAAAAATACATTTCATATTATTTCTTACTCACATTTAATCATTGCACGTATCTATAGCACACAGACACCACACACACACACACACACACACACACACACACACACACACAACTAGCTTCCCCATTTGCCTGGCGTGTTCAGGTTGATCCAGGATTCAGACCTGGGCCTCCCTCGTGGCTCCAATATTGTGCAGCAGCTGTGGTGCCCTGCTGCCTGTGCCATTGTGCTGGGCCTCACCTTCATTCTTTAAGGGTATTTGTAGGTATTTATAGACTTCTGGGTTGATAATGCTTTTTTCTCTAGCACTGTAAAGGTGTTATTTTATATCCTTTTAACCTGCATAGTTTCTGATGAGAAATCCACAGTCATTGAAATCATTATTTCCCTAGGTAAAATGAAAATTTTTTCCCAGCTGTTTTCAAGACTTTTTAATTGTCCTTAGTTTTCAGCAGTTTGATTATGATGTCTCTGACATGTATTTCTTTGGACTTAACGTTTTTGGAGTTTGCCGAATTTCTTGAGTCTGTTCAGTTATGTCTTACACAAAATTTGGAGATTTTCAGACATTATTTCTTTACATAGTTTTTCCTGTCTCACATTCTTTCTCTTTTGAAATTCTGATGATACCAGTTTAGAACTTTTGATAAAAGTCTCAGGGACCTGACACTGTACATTTGTTTCAATAATTTTTAATTGTTTAACTTGCATAATTTTTCTTCATCTTTCCTCAAGTTTCCTGACATATTGTCTACAAACTTATATTAAGCCTATCTAGTGAACTTTTAATTTCAATTGTTGCATTTTTCAAGTTTGTAATTCCCATTTAGTTCCTCTTTATGTCTTCTACCACTTTGTTGAGACTCAATATCTTTTCATTCATTTCAAAAGTATTTGCCTATACTTCTTGGTATATGGTTATAGTAGCTGTTTTAAAGTGTGTGTCTGACAATTCTTTTTTTTGGGGGGGGGGAAGGTTTTGCTGTAGGGCACGTGTGCTCGCCAGACAGACAGACAGAGACAGAGAGACAGAAAGCGAGAAATCACCCCCCAGGGGGGATGGCCACACCGCAATCCCTGCTCCTCCATTCTCCTCTCAGGATCTTGGGCACGAATGCACACGTGCCCGGCGTGAATTTAAGCCACTGGGTTCAGGAGTCCAGTGACATAGCCATTACGCTAACTGCTGGTCCCAACAGTTCTAGTATTTGTGTTATCTTGTCTTCCCTTGTGACTTGTGATTTTTCTGGGTCTTCAAATGCTAAGTAATTTTGGGTTATATATTGGATTATATATTGGACCTTATTTACCTGAAAAGAGTGTTGATTGTTTTTTTTGCTTTGTTGACCAATGGCCAGGTTAATCTCAAATGCAAGTACTGCCTTCTGTGAACTGTGGTTCCAATGCTAGCTCTGTTTTCAAAGCATTTGCCATTCTATTCGGAGCAATCTTAAGTGTGTACTGCCCAGTACCCAGTTTGGACTTGGGTGATAGTTTGCCATGTGACTAATTTTACAAACCCATTTAGAGTCAGCTTATTGCATGCCCAGCTCAAAGATAAGCTAGGAGTTTGTATGAGTTTGTAAGACTGCTTTCTGGATCCCTCTCCTTTTGGTAGACATCCCCCTCCAGGACTTTACAGCTCCCTGGGGTCTTCCTTCTTATTTCTCTGGATGAAGAGCTGAAGTTTTAATTTCTCTCTTCTGCCATGCATTTGCCGTGATTGTGTCTCTTTGGAGCCAGGCTGGAAGAGGACAGAGAAAAACAAAAGGCCATGGGGATTTTCTCCATGCTGTTGGAACCACAGTTCCTCCAGTTAGAGAGGAGTTTTTCTTCCTCAGAGTCTTGGACACCTGCCCAGCCACTGTTGCCATCCCTGTTCTGCTGCCACAGTATTGCCTTGTGTCCAGGGAA
>NW_006159602.1:4100661-4113369 GCF_000334495.1 Tupaia belangeri chinensis | reverse complement strand
AAAGAGAAAAGGGGAGAAGATCTAGGGATTTCCCCAACCCTTTCCAATCCTTAGGAATCCCTTTCCTACTCCTTAGACTGGGGAGAAGGGGCTTTTCTTATAGCTCCTTTTGTCTTCATTGGTATGTACTTCATTGGTATGCACTTCTGGGTTTTGAGCTTCTTTTGAGTAGAAACCAGGTAATTTTGGAGGGGGCAGTGAACAAATGGTAAATTCACTACTGACTTGGAATTTCGAATTCTGGTCTCTTTTCCCAATCTTCTTTCTCCCATTTACTCGTCAGTCCTCAGTCTAGGAAGTGCAAGTGGCATGCAGTCGAGGAGCTATAGTAGTGTATCTACTTCATCTTTCCCACAGCAGAACTCTATTATGATTTAAGTCTGTGCTTTATATCAGATATCTCATTTAATCTTAACCAGCTCTAAAAGATAGTTATCAGACCTATTTCACAGGTAAAGAGACTAGACACAGTTAGTTAAGTAATCTTCCGAAAATCACAGATGTAATAAATGGTAGAAAAATCTAAAATCCAAGTCAGAAGTGTCTTATTTCAAAGTTCATGAAGTTATTATTTACTTCCAAGTAATTTCTCCTAATTTGCTTCCCTTTTTTTCATTCTAAATAATAACTGTTATGACCTAAAGCACAAATTAGATTGAAACTATTATTTAGTTATCATTTACCTGAACCAAAGCTTGTTTCAACCATTTCTATTATTAATTTTGCAGGACGTGAAGCTCTTTATCATTCTGATAGAATTAGTTTTGTTCAGCAAATATTTATTATATGTTAGTTATGCATCATGCTATATGGGATTCAGAGTAAATTCAGGGACAGAGAGCCTATCCTAAGCATGCTTCTGGGCTACTCAGAGATTTACAAATGTGAATAGTAAACACAACACAAGAATGACAAAGGAAATTTTAAAAAATAAAGTGCAGATATAATTTGAGAAAGAAAAGACTACTTCTAAAGTCGGGACACAAAGGAAGATTTGTATTTTTTTTTTTTTTTGAGAGATTTTTTTGCTATAGGGCACGTGTGCTCACCACAAACAGAGACAGACAGACAGAAAGTGAGAAATCACCCCCCAGGGGGGATGGTCACGCCGCAATCCCTTCTCCTCCATTCTCCTCTTGGGATCTTGGGCACGCACGCACGCACACGCGCCCAGCATGAGTTCTAAGCCACCGGGTCTGGGACGTGAACCGCGGTCAACTATGTGGGAATCCAGCAACATAGCCATTACGCTAACTGCTGGTTCCCGAAGATTTGTATTTTCACCAATAAAATAGAAATAAGTATCAAAGAAAATGAAATGTATATTTACATGTGATACAGTACCACAGCGGTTTTCCTTATAACAATGGCATTCCCCAAGTGATTTCTTGTAACATTATGGACAGATAAGACTTTTTTTCATCTGTGTCTGTTTGCTTCCCCCCAGTCCCTAAAAAGAGCTTGCTTGCTTTCTTTCTTTCTTTCTCTCTTTCTTTTTTGTTTAACACTAAGATAAATGTCAAACAGTCTATTGGGGAAAGATTTAAATAAACTAAAATGTTCACAAGTAGTTTATTGGTAACTAAGGCTTAAAGAATCAAAAATGACCTTTTATTAATTTAATTTATTTAACATTTAGGACCTTAAAAGTATATCATATATGTTTCTATTTTCAATAGAAAAGAAACATTTGTTTGCATAGGAATTCATGAAGGTGACCCGACCTGGAAAAAGAGCTATTCACTTTGGCCATGGGGGTCTTGTGACAAATTAGTTTCTTCAGAGATTGTATTCAACCCTGAGGAATGGATTAAATTTACAAGGAATATCTATAACTGGACTGAAGCATATGGAAGGTATGAACGACAGTTGGACCATTTTTTTTTAAGTTTATTCATTTTATTTCTTTCATAAGAGAGACACAGGTACCCCTGATAGGGTCTTATCACTCCATAATTCCACATCATGACCTTCCCCCCACCTCCAGGCTTCTAGGCAGCCAAGGCTATGGGCACCCTCTGAGCCCAACCTCCTCAAGTCAACCCAGAGTCTGAACCCCTGGTCTTCTGTGTGGCTGCCAGCATTTCAGAGCAGTGCCCCTACTGCCTGCACCACCTCAACTGGGTCAGCAGTTGTATTTTTAAGTTCAACATAACAATTTTGTGTGCCTAAACAAAGTACTACATTTGGACATGCCTTTTAGTTTTTTTGTTTATTTGTTTTATTGATTGTTAATATTGTTATTTGCTGCCTACAGAGTATATAAATCATATACAGAAAGAGAACATGTCTTTCTTATCTTACATTTTACAGAATTATGACAAAATAGGAGGCTACACATGTGGTTGAGTATGTAACGCAAAAGTTAGATAAATGACGTTTTCTACATTCAGGTCATTTAATGCTATGTTGCCTACTCTTCTGTTTCTCATATCCCAACGTGGAAAAGGTTCAGTAACTGAAATGAATCTTTTCTGGGGGCTAGCAGGTGGTGTGGTGGTTCAGGCACTGAACTCCCAAATGGCTGACTGCAATTCGAGTTCCAGACCTGGTGGCTTGACAAACACACTGGGGACATGTGCAAGCATGGCCAGAATCCCAAGAGGAAAATGAAAGAGAAGGGATTGCAGCATGGCCATCCTCCCTGGGGGGTGATTTTTCACTTTCCCTCTCTCTGTCTTTTTCTGTCTCTATCCAGTGAATACGTGTGCCCTGTGGCAAAAACCTTAAAAAAAAAAAAAAAAAGGCACTCTTCACTCTTGTCCATGGTAGTTTCCACATTAGCTTGTCATATCTTTCTTTCTTCAAGAATGACAGATAACTTCTGTGTAGGAAAGACCAGGATCTGAGTAAACTTTTCAGTTTTTTGACAACAACCTGATTATGTTATAGGGGCATTAATAGTCTTCCTTCACGCATTTCTACATAAAGTTTATTCTCCCCCATAATTAACCTGTTGCTTATAATTCAAGACAACTGGCAAGGTTATGTTAAAAATGCTAATTTTTTAAAATAATTATTTATTTAACTTTATTTATTCATTTATTTTTAATTTGACCAGAGAGATACACACACAGAGAGAGAGAGAGAGAGAAGGTGAGAAAGCAAGCCACCAAGTCTGGGACTCGGATTGTGCTCAGCCATGTGGGAGTGTCCAGTGCCTTAATCACCACACCACCAATTGGTCCCCCAAAATGCTAATTTTTTTGAGAGTTTTGTTGTTGTTGTTGTTGTTGTTTGCTGTATGGCGTGTGCGCTTGCCAGAAAGACAGAGAGAGAGAGAAAGCAAGAAATCACCCCCAAGGGGGGATGGCCACGCCTCAATCCCTTCTCCTCCATTCTCCTCTCGGGATCTTGGGCGTGCACCACAGCACACACACGGTGTGAGTTTAAGCCACCGGGTCTGGGACTCAAACCATGGTCGACTACATGGGAGTCCAGCAATGTAGCCATTATGCCAACTGCTGGTCCACTAATTTTTTAATATAAAAAGAAGTTTATCATTTTTTCACCAAGATAAACTCATACTTTAATTTCTCAATTGTTTTTCTTGAATCAGTTGAGCAGAACACATTGTATGTAAGAACCGGAGATGGGATCTGTGCCAAAACCAAAGCGCTCTGCAACCTAATGAAGAAAACTCAGAAAATAACATAGGCAAACAGCTGATAGCTTATACATGTGTACAGCATTGTTCACTATCTCCATTCTGTGAAATAAGTACATAATAAGAGAAACTTGATGTAAGAAAAAGAAAAATCAGCAATTGGTTTGACCAGCATTTTCTGAGCAGCATCATAGCTCCAGCAATGATTTGTCCAAGCCAGGAGTCCCCTCTCTTTGGGCTTATTCCCTGACCTCACGGTTCTTTGGCTCTTAACTGCGTCCGTGGAGTGCCTATGCTTCAGCTCTGCCCATTCACCATCTAATAGTTCTCAGGAACAGCTGGCTCCACAAATGTCTCCAGCCTCTTCCTATGAATCCTTTGTTTGCTCCCAGGAGGCACTGGGCCTCATTATTGCAGATTAAAAATACATTTACCAAAACCCAAGATTCCTTGGAATTGAACTGTTTTTAGGAGAATACATTTATTGTTTGGTTTGGTCATTATCAGTACTTCCAAAATCCAGCTTATTGTATTGGCCTTGTAAAATTATAAAGCAGACGTTACATGTCCACAGCAATAAATGTAGCTGACAGAGAGTTACTATTTTTTTTCGTAACTACAGGTTTGATCCTTCTTCTTGGGAATCTGTGGCCAATGAAGAGATGTGGCAAGCAAGGTAAGTAATCTACATTTTTGTGTTTGCATTTGGTTTTTAATACGGAAGAGAAATCATCTATAACTCTTCACTTTGGGAGTAATTATGAGCAATTATTTTGTTTGAGGTTTTGTACTCATTGGTTATTCATATATTATTCATTATATATGAATAATCTTATCTCATCCTCACAATAACCTATAAAGAAGTTGTTATTATCCCCGTATTATAAAAGAACAAACTGGAGGTAGAGAGCTTGCTTACTCAAGGCCACATAGTGAGGGAACCCAAAGCTCCTAACTGTCTGACCCTGAAATGCTCAATGGCTATGCTTTCCTGCCTCAACTAAACCCAAGAGAGTGTGGATGGAGTAGACGTTGAAAATCACTGTCCTGCCATCATTTGTAATGTGCCAGCTAATTTAAGCATTTCTGAGGGGAGGGGGTCTTCAAACAGTTCATGGGAAATGTGTATTACTCTAAAATTTATGCCTGAATTTCACTTTTTTCACCACGATAAACCCATACTTTAATTTCAATTTTCTACATGCTTTTTTGAAGTCCCCTCATATTTAATATTTACTAGCGGCCAGGCTCTGTACTAGGCATTGAAGCTGCACATGTAAATATGAGACCATTTCTACCCTCAGGGAGTTCATGGTCTGATGTAGCAGACTTGCTAACAGAAATCTGCATACTAATGTGGTGGGTGCCCTACTTTCCTGTTACAAGGAGGGCCGGGCTGCTCTGTGTGGAACACTCATACGCAATGCTCTTGCCTCTCTTGATTCCTGCCATTATTTTTAAATAACCAAAATAACTATCACTAACAAATTTTGGCTAATTGGTAAAGCCCTAAGTAATGAGGAAGGGACAGCTTGAACTTATGGAATGTTCCCTTCAGCAAAAATGCACTGAGGCCCAGTCTGTACCAGACACTGCACTGAGAACTAAGTAATAGTATAAGGGACTTAGGAAGTTTAGAGAGTTTTTAAAGACTTGTCAAGAAAATAGCTCCAAATAATAATTACAAAAGTAGCTATACTATAGATTAGGCAATGGTATTTCTAGAAAAGTCAGAAAATGGTGTATTTCTAGTATTGGTTCAGTTATAGGGACAAATGCTTTAAAGAACTGACCAAAGCGGGGAGCCAGCAGTTAGTGTAATGGCTATGTCGCTGGACTCCCATGTAGTCGACTGCGGTTCGCGTCCTGGACCCGGTGGCTTAGAACTCACGCCGGGCACGTGTGCGTGCGTGCCCAAGATCCCAAGAGGAGAATGGAGGAGAAGGGATTGCGGCATGATCATCCCCCCGGGGGGTGATTTCTCGCTTTTTGTCTCTATGTGTCCTCTGTCTGTCTGGCAAGCGCACATGCCCTATAGCGAAAACCTCTCCAAAAAAAAAAAGAACTGACCAAAGATACAGCATATGTTTGCACAGTTGTTCACTGTGATTAAATGAGAGAAAGCTGGGAAGAAATCAGATAAAGGAGGAAAGCAGGTCATTATTCAGGCGGGTATTGATTTAATTGGGTGCTGAATGCAATGTCGATGAGTTCATGTGGTCAAAGAGTCTAGCCATCTCTGAAGAACTGGTCACCTACCACAGAAGGAACAGCCGTGATAGAGACCTACAGGGGTGTGCTGACAAACTCCACAAGTCCCCCCGTCCCAGATGCGTCTTCCATAACCTACAGGGGTCTTCAGAAAGTTCTTGGAAAATGATATTATGAAAAAAACTGCATAAATTTCCAAAACTTTTTTTTTTTTTTTTAGAGGTTTTTGCTATAGGGTGCATGTGCTCGCCAGAGAAACAAAGAGACACAGAGAGACAGAAAGGGAGAAATCATCCCCGGGGGGGATGGCCACTTAGAACTCACGCCGGGCACGTGTGCGTGCGTGCCCAAGATCCCAAGAGGAGAATGGAGGGGACGGGATTTCGGCATGATCATCCCCCCGGGGGGTGATTTCTCGCTTTTTGTCTCTATGTGTCCTCTGTCTGTCTGGCAAGCGCACATGCCCTATAGCGAAAACCTCTCCAAAAAAAAAAAGAACTGACCAAAGATACAGCATATGTTTGCACAGTTGTTCACTGTGATTAAATGAGAGAAAGCTGGGAAGAAATCAGATAAAGGAGGAAAGCAGGTCATTATTCAGGCGGGTATTGATTTAATTGGGTGCTGAATGCAATGTCGATGAGTTCATGTGGTCAAAGAGTCTAGCCATCTCTGAAGAACTGGTCACCTACCACAGAAGGAACAGCCGTGATAGAGACCTACAGGGGTGTGCTGACAAACTCCACAAGTCTCCCCGTCCCAGATGCGTCTTCCATAACCTACAGGGGTCTTCAGAAAGTTCTTGGAAAATGATATTATGAAAAAAACTGCATAAATTTCCAAAACTTTTTTTTTTTTTTTTAGAGGTTTTTGCTATAGGGTGCATGTGCTCGCCAGAGAAACAAAGAGACACAGAGAGACAGAAAGGGAGAAATCATCCCCGGGGGGGATGGCCACGCCACAGTCCCTTCTCCTCCATTCTCCTCTCGGGATCTTGGGCACACACGCACACGCTCCCGGCATGAGTTTAAGCCACTGGGTCCAGGACTCGAGCCATGGTCGACTACATGGGAGTCCAGGTACATAGCTATTATGCTAACTGTTGGTCCCCCAAACTTTTGTACCAAATAAGCTCATACTTCAATTCCTTTCTTTTTCCCCACAAACCTTTTGAAGTTCTCTCATATATAGAGAGGAAAATGGTCTATAATAATGATAATGACATAAACTTTTCTTAATCAATGATTTGGTGGGCCACCTGGTGGCATGGTGGTTAAGGCAGCTGGGTCCCACATGGATGACTTTGCAATTCCAGTCCCGGACCTGGTAGCTTGAAAAACACTGGCACATGTGAGTGCCCCAGAATCCTGAGAGAATAATGGAGGAGAGAAGGGCTTGCAGTGTGGCCATCCCTCCTGGGGATGATTTGTCACTTTCTGCTCTCTCTCTCTCCAGCTCTCTCAGGTAAATGCATACACCCTATAGCAAAACTGGAAAAAGAAAAAAAAAAAGATTTGGTGATCAATTTGAATTCAGTCTTGGTGGTAGGGAAGAGGAGTTGCTGTTGGTTCAGGGCAAACTTCCATAAACATGGGAGAATTCAAAATAATGTACTAGAGGGTTGTGTACATTCTTCATCAATGTAAAAGCCTAGAAGATTTACCCTGAAATGTGAAATTGACAGCACAATTTTAATAAAGGTTCCCACACTTGCCCTCAGGATGAAAACACCGTTCTTCATCTTTAACCTGGCAGAGACTGCTAATGTGCCATCAAGTGTGAAAGCTCAGCTCTACGGTCTTGCATACAGTGTATGTTCTACTTTTATTGTATACAGGTATATTTGGTGGGAGGGCAGGGGTGCCTGTGTGGGGTGAAGAGAAGGGTGTATCACATTAGAGGTTTTATCGTTTCCTGACTAATTTGGGCTTTATAAAACAGCATGTATGAAAAAATACTCAGTTGTATCTCAAGCAATGTCTAAAGTCAAAAGCTGTGGTAGACATAATAAGGCACCCCCCATGAGGTCTACATCCTAATCTTCAGAACCTGTGAATATGTTACTTATATGGCAAGATGTGATTAAGTTAAGGGTCTTGGGCTAGGAGATTATCCTGGATTATCCAGGTGGGTTCAATGTAATCGTAGTCCCTTATAAAAGGGGGCACGAGAAGGAGATGTGACAATGCACACAGAGGTCAGAGAGACCTGAAGATGCTATCCTGCCGGCCTTGGATGGAGGAAGGGGCTATGAATTAGGGTATGCAAATGGCCTCTGGACGTTGGAAATGGGAAGGAGCAGCTTATCCTCTAGGGTTTCCAGAAGGAACGAAGCCCTGCTGATTGTATGACTTTTTACCTCCAGAAGTGCCAGGTAATAAATTTAGGTTGTTTTAAGCCACTATGATTGTGGTAATTGGCTACACTAATGCAATGGCTCTATAAAAAATGAAGTTCTGACAACTCACCCTCTATGAAAGCCATGTTGCTGGCTACACTTGAAATGATAGGGCTATGGCTGACTGAGATTTCCTGAGTAAAAGCAGAGGGTCATGGAGGGTGGCTCTCTTTTAACTGTGGCCCAGGAACCAGAACAAACCTTCAGAAGACACAACTGCACTGAGACTCTGGCCCTCTCTGATGGGAGCAGAGGTGGAGAGGCCTGCTGCAGCTCTATTTTTATAAGCCTCTGCTGTTCTGTTTTTATGACACTGTGCTCTTCAGACACCTGCAGAGATCAGGTGTCTGAGGACTCTTTTTTATGAACTCTGCTATGTAAGAAGCAAATACCCTAGCAAAGGCCACTGAAAAGAGGGCCTGAGACCTGTGTGTGAGCAGCAGAGGTATTTATGCTCTCTCTAGACTGCTGTGGATTTACTTAGCCAGGGCACTTGTTAGGTGCAAAGTCAAAATAGTATAGTGTCCAATCAGTATGACTAATTTTACTCCTAAATTTTAATAATTAGTTCTGTTTATTCATGTATTCATTAATTCACAGAGCATTTCTTTTTTTTTTTTTTTCCTTTTTTTCTTTTTCTCTTTTTTTGGAGAGGTTTTTGCTATAGAGTGCATGTGCTTCCCAGAAAGACAGAGAGAGAGAGACAGAAAGCGAGAAATCACCCCCTAGAGGGGATGACCATACCGCAATTCCTTCTTCATTCTCCTCTCGGGCATGCATGCACATGCGCCCGGCGTGAGTTTAAGCCACCAGGTCCAGGTCTTGAACTGTGGTCGACCACATGGGAGTCCAGAAACATAGCCATTATACTAACCGCTGGTCCCCACAGAATATTTATTGAGTACCCACTCCATACCAAATATTGGAGACAGTCAAACCTTGTCCCTGTATCAGAAAGGCAGTAGCCTTGAAAGGAAGACAGATGACCCAGTCACTGGTCACAGTTCAGTCTTGGAAGGGCTGAGAGGCCTGCAGAGGTGCTGTGGGAACAAGGAGCTGGACATTTGCAAGCTAAGAGGCTGGGGTTGGGTGCTGGTAGTCAGGAGGCCCAGGTTCTTGGCCCACTCTGTCATTAATTGTCAGCTATGAGTCAGTTAACCTTTCCAGGCCTTGACTTTTTTCCTAAAAAAAAGGAAAAAAACGTGGACTTTGAACTTTAAAAGATTATCTCATGTCCTGGTCATACCCTATCCTATCCATCTCTACTACCTTGTAAAAAACGCAGTTTTTAGTGGGGAGGAATCTGAGACTGGCTTAGGACTGACGTAGGCTTCTTGTTCTCATCAGTGGTCTCTTCCATGGTCAGTTGCTGGGCCATGACTGAAGCGAATTTACGGATTCACTGCCCTCTGGGCCAGCACACTTTGTTTTTTTCCAGTGGACACAGACTACTGGTGTTTCCTTTGCTTACGTCTCCAAAGGCATAGCAGAATTTACAAGAAAAATGAGGCCAGAGACTCGATTGTTTAACTTCAATCCACTCCCAGGACTGCTTTTTGAAGAATATTCTTGCTAGGTTTCAAAGGGTGTTTTCGTTAATATTTATATTATCCCACTTGATTGTTAATACAGAACACTAAGTTCAGGGGACATGAAGTTCACCTTGAGGTGAGAGTGCAGGGAGGAGCCAACTCTCTAGGAATAAACTGGATAAGGTGAAGGTGTTCCCAGTTAATAGAATGCAGTCTGCTAAGACTAATGTCACAGGAACACATGCATCGGGGAAGAAATGTAATTCCACACAATGAAAAATGACTGTCTTTTTGAGATATGGCACATGTAGCTCAAAAGGCCATCCTAAGTCAATGGCGCATCAGTAATGCAGTATTCTAGAAAAGAGTAAGCTAGATGGCTCTTCTGATGCCCGAGGACTACGCAGGCAGGTCATGAGTGAGCCTCTTACTCTCTTGAGCTGTTGGGAACGTGCTCCTTTATGTAGTGGTGTCTGTTTTGGACTCCAAAACCTTAGGAGGATTTAGAAAACTGAGCAATTCCTGAGTGCCTACTGCAGGTGAGGCAGCGTGCTCTGCACTTTACACACATTCTTGATTAAGAAGGCTTAAGAAGAGAAGCACTAAAAAAAAAAAAAAAACATGATGAGGAGAGAGTGGAGAAACTGAGTATTTTACCAAAAGTACTAAAGGGTAGGAGACTGACTTAATAGCTTTGATGTATATGAAAGTGCATGATGTCTCTATTTTATAAAACACAAGGAGCTAAAGAGAAAGTTGTTCTAAAAAGCAGCTTGAAGATAGAAGGCTATTACATATTGAAATGGTATCTTAAACACAGATTATAGATTTTTCACAAGGATACTATTTTAAAATAGGTATGCATTTGTCTGCTCTGGAGTAGGGGTTGGGAAATAGACAATATAATTTGGTCCCTTCCAACTAAATGATATCTGAACATAGTTTCAGTTCAAAGAGCACTCATCTTGGGAGAAAGCATTATTGCTTGCTCTCTGTTCAAGAATGTACTGGTAAACTCAGTTCTACAGGTAAATTCCTGCAACTCTGACTCTAACTTGACAATCCCCAATAAACCTGTGAAATTCCCAAATAAGCAGGTATAAGATTCTATTTTGCAGATTTGTATTTGCTTTTTGGTTTATTTGTTGAATTTTAGTGTATTTCCTCTGGAAAACTCAGTATCAAAAACTGTCCTGTTAATACTATCTCTGATGTTGAAAAACAAAATTTTAAATTTCTGTGGGCAAAGATTTCACTATAAAAGTTGTGAATTATAGGGTACTATGAAGATTTAAGATATCTCACTTTAATAGTGTCTCTTAAATTCTGGTATGCCCAACCTGTGTGGTGACAGGTTTGTTGGGATTGTTTTGTTGTTGCTATTGCTATTACCATTTCTAATGTGAGAGAAATTTATGTAAATAATGTGGAATAAAATTTAAATTCTTTCAAGTTTTTTTTTCCATGCAGTCTTCTAAAGAAAGCTATTTTTTTTCCCTCCAGCAGCTAAATTTAGTTGCAGTCTTTCTGCCTGTTGAGTAACTCGCTTTCCGTGAATTAGAATTAAATCCCTTTCCCAGAACATCTTTCTGGAGGAAGAGCATTTCTTCCTGACAGTGTGTCTTAGGTTCCCCCTGCAACATCCCAAAGCCCCAGAAGCAGTTTTAGATGAAGCATACTTGCCTCCTGCTACTGTAATAATTACAGGAACATCCCTGCGTTTTCTCCGTCACCTAGCAATGATTAGATTTTTACTGTAGGCTGCTTTCTTTTTTTTTTTTTCCTGTCATTAATTTTTCTATGTTTTAAAAAAAAAATGTAAAGGGATAACAATGGAATACCACCATTTTCGCTGTTTTCCAGCTTTACAAGGAGATTGTCTACTTACAAAAGGAGCACCCAGTGAACTGGCACAAGAACTATGCCATCGCCTGCGAGCGAATGCTGCGTCTTCGGGAAGGAGGTGCAGACCCTGAAGTCCTGTTATCTGAAATCATCAGACATTTCCGTCTCTACACTCAGAAAGCACAAAACGATCCACAACTAGCTGATATTTTAGTTGCCTTAAAGCACCTAAGAAAGGAACTGCAAAGTCTGAGAAATATGAAAAGTGTCTGAGGCAGCAAAATGTGAAAAACTTGCTTGTCATTCAGCTTCCAAAATTCTGAAGTCCAAAAGTTTTATCCTCCAAGAAAAGAAATTTTATAAAAAAATTTAGAACTAAAAAAAAAAAAAAGAGAGAGAGAGATGCAAATTGAAAGCTAAGTCATCACCAGGTATAAGTAACACCGTACATACAGCAGTACGGTTTAGCGGGTGTTTAGCGACTAAGATGCACTATTTACACAAAAATCTATTGATTAGCATTTCAGTGAGGAGCTTCCAAAAAGCCTTCCTACTTCCACAGTCTTTCACCAAATGACTCGGCTTGATTAGATTCCAAAAGAGAATGACCTATTTTCATATACCTAAAATATCGACCATGAATGTTTTAAGGGCGTACTTATTGGAATTAGCTTTAAAGGTTAAATTCTAAAATATTAATACCAGACCAAAGATATTTTCTCTTTCCCAAAAGTGAAAATAATTTTTTTGAAAAGTGAATCTTATTATGCTTCAAGTTAGAATACATTTGTTTAAAGTAACCATGTCTTATATAATCTCACACTTCAAACTAAACACCAGGTGGGTAATAGTTGGGAAAAGATCGGGTTTTTATTGTGTTAGATGGTTCTCGGAAGTCACTAAAAAGGAACGCTAATTTGATGTTTGCTTATTTCAGCTGAAGAAACTAACAAGTAAAAAGGATTTTGTATTTACTTAATTAATTTTATATTTATGTTTTACTTCTGTTTGGACTCATAGATCTAGGCCCAATAATTAGTAGACTCCTGCTGCCAAAATGCAAAAAAAAAAAAAAAAAAAGAGAGAGAGGGAGAGAGGGAGAAGAAGCGATTGGG
>NW_006159602.1:4086029-4098529 GCF_000334495.1 Tupaia belangeri chinensis | reverse complement strand
GTAGGATTTGGCTAGCACTCTCCTCACAGTGTCCCAGGAGTGCCCTAGGTTGGCAGGATGACAGGAATCCCATGAGGCCAACTTCTCAGTGGGAGCCAACAAAACTCCCTCCCCACATGCTGCAGTGCCCTGCTGCCTGGCACTGAGGCTGGCATTCCCTGGAGGGCCAGTGGAGAAGGGACTGTGGCCTTTAGGTTATCTAATAAGCCACTAAGGGTACTTGACTCCCTGACCCTGCCATTCCCTGATGCGGGTATGCTTGCTTCTTGGTATTTGGCTTCCTTTTTCCTTTTTTTTTTTTCCTTAAAAGGGACCAACGAACAAGCAAAAAAAGTTTTGTTTTATTACTCAAAATGCAGCCAAAATAGAAGAGAATCTAATACTAGTGTACTAGTTTGAAAGCTTCAAATAGAAATTGTGAGTTGTGATTTCTATGTGTATTCTTAGTGTTTTAGGATGATAAAACCATGATACTGAAATAAAGCCCATTTTGAGTACTAGGATTATTTTTTGATACTCTATTGTCTATCCTTAAGTCATCAGGGTAGGATATGAAGAAATTTTTTTTAATTTGTATTTAAAAAATTAAACATTGTGGGGATCAGCAATTAGCGTAATGGCTATGTCGCTGGACTCCCACATAGTCAACCGTGGTTCGAGTCCCGGACCCGGTGGCTTAAACTCACGTGGGGCGTGTGTGCGTGCATGCCCAAGATCCCGCGAGGAGAATGGAGGAGAAGGGATTGCAGCGTGACCACCCCTCCTGAGGGGTGAGTTCTCGCTTTCTATCTCTCTGTCTCTGTCTGGCAAGTGCACGTGCCCTCTAGCAAAAAAAACCTCTCCAAAATTAAAAAAGAAAATTAAACATTGTGAATCCATAATCATAGTTCTCCTCAATATCTTTCAGAAATTTTTGGATGTTAATGCTTTCAATATTCAGGGGAAAATATGAATACCAGAGGTTGAAAAAAGTGAATTCTGTTACAACAAATAGTTTGTTTTACTTTTAGTATATTTTATAAGTGCGCCAACATAGGATATTAATTAGAATTCTGTTCTAGCTGGCTCCAAGTCCTGTGTTTAGAAAACTATCCCAGCCCAGTAAGTTTTCACACTTTGTTCACCCTCAGACTTTGAAGAAGATGCAAAACCACTGTAAAGCTTATATTCATGAACAAATAAAAAATGCTGCCAGGGATTCTGGGAACATGTAAAGGCCAGGTCTTGGCCTAGCGTTGCAGAGTAAACAGGAGTGAACACTGTAGTAGTGATCAGACCCAGTGAAGACAGCATTGTCAGGGCCTTCTCCAGGCCCACTTGACTTGGATCAGCTGTATGGTATTTTTTTAAAAGCCCCAGGAACAGTACAGTGTGCTTACCTTGGTACAGGAAAAGAAACTACTGGAAACATTGCAAAAATGGGGATCCGAGGAGAAAAAAAAAATGTTCTTCAACAAAATAATACATACAGTGGAAACTGTATATACTGGAAAGATTAGTTCATGCCATATCAGGGGAGAAAAGGTAGTGGTGACAAGAAGGACAGGGAGTTCCAAAATTGTGAATGTAGCTAGCAATGAATTGACCAGTACATGGAGTTCTCTGGCTCTTCTCTGTAGATCCAAGGAGTGAGGTTAATTTGAGTAATACGGATATTTTAATGATGTTACAAAGTTGATGAGGTTGAGAAAGTTTCAAGATAAAGGTCAAAACCACAAAGTCAAATAATTGAGCCATATTCTTATTCCAGTGATCCAGCTCCACAGAGCAGCCAAGTAGTTTCGATCTTTCTCTCCAGAGTTGTCATTAGATGAAAGTAATGTTGTTGAGTTATGGTGTAATAAAAGATAAATATGTGGTCCAGCAGGTGGTGTAGTGGTTAAGATAATGGATCCCACATGACCAACAGGGCAATTCAAGTCCTGGACCCAATAGCTTAAAAAGCATACCAGGTACATGTGTGTGCATGCCCAAAATCCTGAGAGGAAAATGAAGAAGGCCATCCACTTGGAGGGTCATTTCTCACTTTCCCTCTCTCTCCATCTCTCTCTGTTTCTCTGGCAAGTGCACACATGCACCCTATAGCAAAATACTGAACAAGCAAATGAAAAAAAGATAAATAGAAATAAACACAATCTAAAGTTTAATCCTTTCATAAGTTTATTTAGAATTTGTTTTAATTCTGATGTAAGTAGTACTGGGGCAGAGGAGAGTATGTAAATGAAGTACAACTTCTATATTGGTAAATGCATCACGACATTATATGTGAAAAGTAAGTGGAGAATATGTTTTTTGGTGTTTTTTTTTTTTAAGCCATATCCATCTTCTATTTGGGAGTATTCTCTAGAGGGAGTTATTTTGTACCATAAACTTTTTTTTAAGACAGGGTCTTGGGGGACCAGCAGTTAGCGTAATGGCTATGTCGCTGGACTCCCATGTAGTCGACTGCGGTTCGAGTCCTGGACCCGGTGTCTTAAAACTCACGCTGGGTGTGTGGGCGCGCGTGCCCAAGATCCCCAGAGGAGAATGGAGGAGAAGGGATTGCGGTGTGGCCATCCCCCCGGGGGGTGATTTCTCGCTTTCTATTTCTCTGTTTCTCTCTGTCTGGCGTGCACATGCACCCTATAGCAAAAAATAATAATAATAATAAAAAAATTAAAACCCTCTCAAGACAGGGTCTTGGGACCAGCAGTTGGCATAATGGCTATGTCACTGGACTCCCATGTAGTCAACTGCAGTTCGAGTCCCAGACCCGGTGGCTTAAACTCATGCGCATGCCGGGGCACGTGTGCCTAAGATCCTGAGAGGAGAAGGGATTGTGGCATGGCTGTCCCCCCTGGGGGGGGGTGATTTCTTGTTTTCTGTCTCTCTGTCTTTCTGACAAGTACACGCACCCTATAGCAAAAACCTCTCCAAAAAAATAAAAACGATCTCACTATGTCACAGTCTTCCTGCCTCAGGCTCCCAAGATCACTGGGATTACAGAAGATATTGGAGATTTCTCTCATCAAAATGATACATTCCCCTTAGATGGTCAAACCTTTGGAAATATGTTAAATTAATATCTGTGGTTGTTACATGCAAAAGTGTGTATGATTAAAACCTAAAGGGAAAAACTACTTGGGAAATCAGACTGTCTTCTCAACTCTAAATTATGCTGTTATGGAATATAAATGGATCACTCATTGCCCTGGACCTTTGAGGGGCATCTAACACACAAGAATGCCCTGCGATGAATACTGTTCCTCTGACGAGGGATTAATACCCAGGATATACAAGGAACTCAAACAATTCAAGGCCAAAGAAAGCCTAGTGCCCCAATTAAAAAATAGGGAAGTGATCTGAATAAACAGTTCTCAAAAGGAGACATACAATTAGCCAACAAACATGGAAAAATGCTCAATATCATTTATCACTAGGGAAATGCAGTTTATCATCATGGTGAGATATCATCTCAGCATAGTTAGGATGGCTATTATCAAAATTACAAACAAAAAAAAAAGCAATTGCTGATAAAGATGTGGAGAAAGAGACATTTTTTACACTCCTGGTGGAATGTAAATTAGGATAGCCATTATGGAAAACATATGGGGTTCCTCAAAAACCTAAAACTAAAACTTTCTATAATACTACTAAGTATATATAAAAAGAAAGAAAATAGTATTTTGTTAAGCTTCCTGCACTCCCATGTTTACTCCAGCACTATTTGCAACAACCAAGATATGAAATCAGTCTAAATGTCCATCACCTGATAAATGGATGGAGAAAATGTGCTATCTCTATACAATGGAATACTATTCAGCCATTAATAAGAACAAAATCCTGTCATATGTTAAATGGACAAGCCTTGATATTATGTTAAGTGAAACAAGCCAGGCACAGAAAGAGGAGTAGCACATGTTTTTTCACATATGTGGACATTGAAAAACATGGCCTCACAGAGGTAGAGGGATGAAGAATGACTGCTAGAGGCTGAGAATGGAGGTGGAAGATAGAGGGAGGCTGATGAACAGAAATATAATTGCAGATAGACAGGAGAAACAATGTCTAGGTGTTACAAAATACAATGGCAACAACCTGTGTACATCAAAGTAACTAAAAGGGAAGGTTCTGAATGTCCCCCACATCCTGCCCACATTATGGAGATGCTAATCGTGCTGAAGGCATCATTACATATTGTATTCTTAGACTGTGAAATCACATTATGTCCCCACAAATATGTACAATTACTATGTTTCAATGAAAAAAATTTTAAAAGAATTTTTAGAAGAGAATTCTGTGGTATCCTGGTATGTCAAGGCTTCAACTAAAAAACTGTAATAGTGGGCCTATTGATGGTTTTACAAGAAGGCAAAAGATGAAGGACTAGAATCATCTTATAATGTCTTCCCTCAAAATAAGTTTTGAAAGTAAAAAGAAGACATTACCTAATTGTTTTATTAATCATAGTGCTTTTGAAAGCTAATATAAAAAAATCAGTGGGTCTTAGGACCAGCAGTTAGCATAATGGCTATGTCGCTGGACTCCCATGTAGTCGACCGTGGTTCGAGTCCTGGACCCGGTGACTTAAACTCACGCCGGATGCGTGTGCATGCATGCCCAAGATCCCGAGAGGAGAATGGAGGAGAAGGGATTGCGGCATGGCCATCCCCCCTGGGAGTGATTTCTCGCTTTCTGTCTCTTCTCTGTCTGTCTCTGTCTGGCGAGCGCACGCGCCCTATAGCAAAAAAATACTCTCCAAAAAAAAGAAAAAAAAATCAGTGGATCTTTTAAATTACTCTGGCAAAAGATACAGAATCTCTAAAGGGTGCTGTTAATAGGTGGAAGATTATCCATTTATCAAAAATCTAAGGTTCTTTGGATTGTACAGTCAAAAGTCAGTCTAAGGAGGCGAAAGGAAGTTTCAGAAAAAGTTTGCTTACAAGAGAATGAAAAAACAAAATTTAATATTCATACTATAAAACAGATAAAATTACTGATGGAGGGGACTTGTACTTAATGATTGTTTTCACCTAAGTTAGGGCATATGCATTCAATATGTGGACTAGTATTTACAGTTATGTTGTTCTTTCAATGATCAGAATTTTAACCTCTAACCTTTGTAATCACCTGTATTTACCTTGAGACAGTTCCTCAATGTGTTGGACCATGCCTAGAGTGATTGTCAAACCATGGGTCATGAACTCAATTTGCTAGGAATTGATCAGCTTTTTCTTTTTGCTTTGTCTTGTTTTGCTGCAGGGCACTTGCACTGGCAGAGAGAGAGAGAGAGAGACGTCACAGAGAGAGCACTCCCCCAGAGGTGGGCCATGCTGCAATCCCTTTTCCTGCATTCTCCTCTCAGGATTTTGTGCACACACATACCCATGCCTGAGTGATTTCCAAGCCACTGGGTCTAGGACTCGCCCAGTGCAGTCAAACACATGGGACCCAGCCACCTTAACCTCCATGCCACCTGCTGGCCCAACCACCTTTTCTGTAATGAGTAGAATTAAAAATATCATAATGCATCTGAAATACTGAGGGTAAGTACTGTTTCATGAAACTTTCAGTTTCATTTCACGTAAGTGTGCTTATGAATGGGTACATGTGTTTACAATATATATTCATATTATCTATATATGTATCTAGAGTTAGAGATACAACATGTTCATGCAAATCTATCAACGTGTGTACTGGCTCACAACAGCAAATATACTTCTCATTGGAGATCACAGTAGAAAAATAAATTTGAAAGCCACTGACTTATGAAAAATGAATGTCTAAAGGCTTAGTAAAGGACTATCTAGTATAACTATTGTAACTGTAGTCTAGCAAGTGAAGAAATGGAGGCCTGTACTAAATAAGTGACTTGATTAATGACCTACAGTTAGGTAGTGACAGAACTCGAACTAGAATCCACATTTTTACCCAGAATCTGTCCTATCTCCATCGCAGTTACGTGAAACCAGCTACCTTCCACCACCAATCTCTGACACATTTAAATCCTCAGGTAGTGCAGTCAAAATTAAAATTATGACAAACTTTTCTAGAGGGCAATGGTGTGAAAAATCAAGAACTATATTGTAGGAAATTGTTTAAAAGCTGTATACTGAGCTGCTGTTTCCTTCTCCAACCCTCTAAAATTTAACTTTCTCTCCTTTTTCTTTTCTACAAAACTAGTTGTACCCCTGGATTTTGACTGAGAATTTCCCAGTCTAGACTTAGGAATATATGCCCAAGTTAAAAGGTAATAAGAAAGAAGTGATTTTGAAATCCAGGAGTTTATTAACATAACTTATATTCCAGCTGAATCAGCTTCTGGACACTCCATTTGAAAAATGATGTACTAATTTATATACTCTAACCCCTCCTAAGCACAATCATATATGTCCCAACTCTACTGAAATTTTTTTGTAAAAGAATTATTTTATTTAACTTCATTTATTTATTTATTTTTAATTTGACCAGAAAGGGACAGAGTAAGAGAGAGAGAAACTGAGAAAGCAAGCCGCCCCATCAGCCATGTGGGAGTCCAGCACCCTTAACTGCCATGCCACCTGCTGGCCCCTGGAATGTTTCTTGAGTTCAGAATTATATTTAGCCTCCCAGAAACCGAGTCTGCATAGAGCTGGTTTTCATGATTGTTCTGTTTGGTTCATCACTTTATTTAAAATGTGAAGTGTCCAGAAGACAGAGACCTATTTGGAGACCTGTTTGAAGGCCTAAGAGTCTGCTTTCCTGATTTTGAAACGTACCAAGTCAGTGTGCAGACGACCATGATTTCTTACAGATTTGGCTCTTCCGTTTTATCTATGGTTTGCAAAATACAAATTATGGCAATGACAGCTATTATTATAACAATTTTGGTGGCATTTGTTATCCACCCAATTCTTTCAGTGGTTTGAAATCACCTAAATTTTCTTCACTTACTCTCAAAATTAGAAGGAGTTTGGCCCTTCATCTTTGCGAGGCAAATAAATTTGGTGCCTCTCAAGGAACAAAGACCTCTCATGGTGTAACTACACAAACCATGCCGTATGCACTTTGTGCATTTGGTAAAGACATAAAGATGAGGAGCCAGCAGGTGGCATAGTGGTTAAGGTACTGGACTCCAACATGGTCAACTGCAGTTCAAGTCCTAAACCCAGCAGCTTGAAACTCACTCTGGGCGCATGTGCGTGCATGCCCAAGATCCCAAGAGGAGAATGGAGGAGAAGGGATTGCGGTGTGACTGTACCCCCTGGGGGTGATTTCTCACTTTCTGTCCCTTTGTCTTTCTGGTGGACATGTGTGTTTACTATGAAAAAAAAAAAAAAAAAAAAAAAATCACCTGCTTCCCAGGGCTAGTATCTCATAGGACAATACATTTCCTTTTTTACTTGTCCCCTTATGGACAAATAAACAGCTAATTTAGATACCAGCAGATGCTGTAATGGTTGCGTTGCTGGACTCCCACAGAGCTGACCATAGTTCAAGTCCTGGACCCAAAGGCTTGAAACTGGGCACGTGTGTATATGCTGAAGGTCCCGAAAGGACAATGGAGGAGAAGGGATTGTGGCATGGCCATGATTTCTTGCTTTCTTTTTCTCTTTATCTCTACAGTGAGCTCACATGCCCTATAGCAAAAATTTCTCTTAAAAAGAAAAGCTAACTTAGAGTCTGGATCTGTTGATTACTGCAAGCTAGTTTGTACCTAGTAAACGTATGAACCTATACAAGAACTGAACAAAACTATGACTCAAGTTATTTTTGTTGTTGTTGTTTTTGTGGAGAGGTTTTTTCACTATAGGGCACATGCGCTCGCCAGACAGACAGAGAGAGACACAGAGACAGAAAGCGAGAAATCACCCCCCAGAGGGGATGGTCAGGCCGCAATCCTTTGTCCTCCATTCTCCTCTCGGGATCTTAGGCACGCACGCACACGCGCCCGGTGTGAGTTTTAAGCCACTGGGTCCAGGACACGAACCGCAGTCAACTACGTGGGAGTCCAGCGACATAGCCATTACGCTAACTGCTGGTTCCCGTATGACTCAAGTTTTAGAGCAATCCCATGAGATCCCAAAATAATTGCACTTACACAAGGGAGTCTTCAAAATGTTCATAGAAAATGTGTTATGAGAAAACTATGCACGAATTTCAAAACCTTCTGCCCCAAAATAACCTCACACTTTAAGTCCACTTTCCACAGATTTTTTTTTTTTGAGTTGTCATGTAAAATGGGATCTGCTTGAAATTTTGGTAACAGAGATTTCTGGGTTTGGGGGGTTTATTTATTTATGTTCTAGAGCACCTGGATTAAATAAATACCTTAACAAATACCTTCACCTCATCCCTTCAGGCTCCCAAACCCGTGTGCTGTCTCCTGCAAGAAGTCATTGTGACCTCCCACACTGAGGGACAGCTGTAATTCATATCGCCTGCATGAAGAAGCACACGCCGAGATGTGTGCCTGGTATGCTCACGCTGCCCCCCAAAGAGCAAAGAGCAGAGACCTAGTCCTTCTCACCCCCCCATTCATAACCTCAGGGTACAGCCACTCCAGAGACCACGGCCCCTTCTGGACTGGACCAGAAGCACAGTATCCGGTCGTGCTCAGACCGACGGCTAGCTCTGCCACCCACTAGCTGTAGGACTCAGAGCAACGTTTTAAACAGTTCTGTGTGTCTTCATTTCCTTTGCTGTAACGTAGGGATAAAATAGACTGTAGGATGAAACAGTTAATATTGTGAAATGCATGGAAGAGTAGTGCCTGGGACATGCCAGCTGCTCACAGTGTTAGCTGCTTTCATGAATGTCCGTGGAAACAGTTCTTGTCTGCTTTGTATTCCTTAGTAAAATAAGTATTTAAAGAATCCTAGTGCATTACTTCTTGTATGTTTAAAACGGTCCTCTGGGACCAGCAGGTGGTGTGGTGGTTAAGCACTGGACTTCCGCATGGCCAACGGCAGTTTGATTCCTGGACCTGGCAGCTTGCTTTCTACTTTTCCTCTCTCTGTCTGTCTCTGTTAAGTACATGTGCCCTATAGCAAGTACATAATAATAATAAATAAAATTAAAATAAATCATTCTTTTTAAAAAATTAAATAGTCTTCACTTAATATGCATATGGAAATTTAATTTTACATATTTTATTGCTAGAGGGTGTGTGTCCATCTGAAAATGTAAATAATTAAATTTAAATTATAATAATCATGAATAACATCATCTAAGTTATAGCGATAATTGGCAATTATAAGAGAATAATTGTAAAGCACTGGGCAGATGAAGAAATGAAATCAGACCCATCGATAAGGGAAACGTGTCTCAGTCTGCACATGCACATACATACAAGTAAACCCATGTGGTCACAGTTTATTCATGTGACCCATTACCGTGACATCATTCTCTTCTTTTACTGGCTTCTTCAAACAACGGCCCATCCAGAACAAGTCTTCAACATTATTACTGTTTGCTTCTTCTTCCCAAACTTAGATTTTCGCCATTTACACATTTTATTTTATTTTATTTTCACCCAGATAGTGGAGACTCTGTTGGTCACAGGAACCTCCAAAAGAACAGTCTTTTTCCAGTGCAGCTTCTCCTGGCACGTAGGGGACTGACATGGGACAGCAGGAAGCTCAGAGACCTGAGCCCAAGGCCACGACTGGGTTTTCCAAACCTCCTGAGGTATGAGTCACAGATTTCTAAATGGAGATGAGCAGAATGCGCGAGTCTATTTTGTAAATGAGTATTCTATTCACTCACTTATTTTTTTAAGAATTATTTTATTTTATTCATCATTATATTTTTTAATTTGATGAGAGAGAGAGAGAGGGAAGGTGAGAAAGCAGGCCACCAGGTCTGGGACTTGAACCACGGTAGGCCATGTGGGAATCCAGCACGCCTTAACCACCATATCACCTACCGGCCCTCATTCACTTATTTTATTTATTTGATCAATATGTATCTTTGAGCTCCTGCATTAAATAAGAACTAGGCTTCCAGAAGGACACCAGACAAGCGCCCTATTCCCTATAGATCTTCCATTCTAGAATGGGAGACAGCCAATGTGCAAACCTGAACACATCCAAGGATTCTTTTTCACCACTATGTTTCATCCAACCGAGGAAATCAAACCTGGTTTCTTATTGTTGAAACGATTGCTTGAGACCCAGCCACTGTGGCACAGTGGGAATGCTATTCCCTGCAAGGCTAAAGGCCACATACTCAGTGCACAGGTGGGCGCCCAGAATCCTGAGAAGCTGGAGGACCAGGAGAAGGGAGTCATGGTGTGAGGACACTCTGTCAGGGGCTCTTTTCTCTCTCTCGTGTGTATACGTGCACATGCATTCTTCATCATTAAAAAAATGCTGCTTGAGAAATATTTACCATGACCCTTTCAACACAAATAAGCAAGTCTCCCAGAGTTGAGGTGTCTACATCTCATGCTTGGGCTATCTGGAGTCCTACTGAATCCACAAAGGGCTGCCTGGACCCATGAGATGGTCCTTGTCCTCACACCTTCTTTTTTTTTTTTTTTCTTTTTTTGGAGAGGTTTTTGCTATAGGGCACATGCGCTCGCCAGAAAGACAGAGAGAGACATAGAGACAGAAAACGAGAAGTCACCCCCCAGGGGAGATGGCCACGCCGCAATCCCTTCTCCTCCGTTCTCCTCTTGGGATCTTGGGCACACATGTACACGTGCCCAGTGTGAATTTAAACCACCAGGTCCAGGACTCGAACCGTAATTGACTACATGGGAACTCAGCAACACAGCCATTACGCTAACTGCTGGTCCTCTCACACTTTCATTTTGATGCATGTCCCAACCAGCATCCAAACCACTCTGTCCTGGACCAGCCAGTGGCGTGGTGGTTAAGGCAGCTGGATCCCACATGATTGACTGCACAGTTCGAGTCTTAGAACTGGCAGCTTGAAATGCTGGGTACATGTGCATGTGTGCCCAAAATCCTCAAAGGAGAATGGAGGGGAAGAGATTACAACATAGCCATCCCCCCGCCCCGCCAGGAGGTGTTTTCTCTCTTTCTTCCTCTCTCTCTGTTTCTCTCTCTCTCTTTTTTCTCCCTCTCTCTTCTCTCTCTCTCTCTTTCCAGTTAGTGCATGCACCCTATAGCAAATTTTAAAAAGAAAACACTCTGCCCTCCTTGGCTACCTCTATCCTTCTGCCCATCTCAACAGCACTAGATTAAAACACTAGTACTAAGTATAGCAGAGAAATACTCCCACTTCTGTCTCAGCACAGTAACAGAGAACGGAGGCAGCCAGCAGGAGAAGCCTGTCACCGCCTGTAGGCTGGATGCTGACTCTTCTTGGAGCCACCACTCGGATTCCTAGAGGGGCAGTGATTTCATCTGGGCCCCGGCACGTACCCTGCCTAGCTCTGTCACCAGGACAGCAGGTCCTGCTTCCACAGAGCACTGAGGAGGAACCAGGGCTCACGTAGTATTGCTCCCCAAAACATACCACCTCGTTTTAATCATGAGAGGTCATGTATGACCACCCAGAGAGAGCCTACCAGACACGGACTGGTACTCGTCAAATGTTTCAAGGTCACAAAAGACAAGGGAAGATATGAGAGGGTGTCACAAATTTAAGGACACTAAAGAGACATGACAGCTACATGCAATGCAGAATCCTAGGTTGGATCTGGAACAGAAAAAAGACAGTAGAAACGTCGGTGAGTTAGTCTGCGGTGCAGTTAATAGTATTACGCTCTTAGTTTCTTGGTTTTGATAATTATACTACAGTTATATAAGGTATTAAAGTAGGTGAGACTGAGTGAAGGGTAGACAGGAACTTTCTGCACTATTTTTATAACCTTTCTAGAATTCGAAAATCATTTCATATTAAAGGACTCCTTTGCTTCCCTCCTTTTCATTCTTTGTTGGCTGCTTTAAGGTGAACAATAGGTAGGGCAGTGGTCTTTATTTCTTGGGTGCACAAGTGATCAAAGAGACAAGAGTGAAGGCCAAAGACTGCAGGCCTGCCACCCGCCTGGCCATTAGGGCTGGTGGTCCATGTTGGCCCTGGGCCTGATCCCCCCACCACAGTAACTGTCCAGTGAGACCTGGTGTGACTGGGCATCTCCAAGGGACCTGGAGCTCTGTTTCCGGCACCTTGGGAGGCTCAGGGAGGCCTGTGGGATTAAATTCCCCTCAAAGCCTCTGGACTCACACCCAGCATGAAGACAGCAGGCTCTAGTCTCGGATTATTCCTCTGGACCGGGTTTCTCTCTTCAGGCAGCCACTACGGGAGAAGAGAGAGTAGAGGCGAAGCACCCTTAATACCCTAATTCTTTCAAACGATGATTCAGGTTTTTGTAGCTTCATTAGCATTTGTAGATAAAAATAATTTTAAGTGGCATTATGCTAAGTAATTATTCTTACAAGATGTGAAATTAAACACATTTTACTCAGCATGAAATTATTCCTGCCACGTACTGAGTTTGGTGACAGCTTGAGAGTTTGGACAGTGGGTGTAAGAAGAGAAGAAGAGATCTATGTATTAAAAAAAAAAAA
>NW_006159602.1:4076104-4085684 GCF_000334495.1 Tupaia belangeri chinensis | reverse complement strand
ATTAAAAAAAAAAAAAAAAAAAAAAAAAAAAAAAAAAACCCAAAATATTCCACCAAAGGTAAGTCCTTGTAGCGAAATGATTTTGGCTGGATGGAATATTAAACCTGCTACTATAAATTTCACGCCTTGCATTCCTAAAGCAGATGCAGAGTGATGATGCCAAAAATTAATTGGAAGTAATGCGGCTTGCCTTGTGTACTCTATCCAGTAGAGGGCATAGCAGATAAGCATTGTGCGCCTTGGTGACTTAGCAGCCGCTGATAAGGCTTGTTTGTAATTGCTTCTGTAAAGATATGTAGCCGCATGCTTGGGTGCTTATTTACATTGAAGAATGTGGTTTGGAATAGGAAGTTTAGATTTAGAACTTTGGTTTTGTCTGTCAGTACATGGGAGACTTTTGGTTGTTGCGAGCATTATATTTACCAATGCGCAATGTTAAATTGCTGGATTTAATTGTTACAGTACAGTGAATTATTCTATTATTTCTTACTTTTTTATCCCAAGGAAAATTCAAACTTTCCAGGCTTTAGGGCAGGATAAAATGGCTCTGAGCATGTCAACGTCTCAAGAGCACATTATTTTCTTATTGGATTGTATTAACTTTACAGATGGAAATTTGAAGGAGAATTAGAAGGCTTAGAGATGGGAAATTTGGAGAAGAAAAGAATAATGTCTTAAGATTTCTGGAGGGGCTAACTGGTAAGTCATTTTGAAAGCTGCTGATGCTAATTCTCACAGCAAAAGACATAGCAGACCCTAAAATTATCAGGAACGAGGCACGAAATTGCTAAGAAGGAAGTGAATCTTGTGTCACACTCTGAATTGCCGAAGGATTATTCAGGTTCTCTCCCTCTCTCTCTCTCTACCTGTTACAATTGGCACACATTTCTCTTGTGTAAACTCCTAATAGGGCAACTTTCCATGATCTGGGCAGAGGGTGTTTGGCAGTTCCACTTAGTTTAAAAAACAAACACAGTCTCCTGCCTCAGATGCACATATTTATTCCCAAAGAGACGGCGACATGACATATATAAACAAACATTCGCTGTGAGCACTCTAATTTGCAGCTGGAGGAAAAACACAACATAATAAAACCTAACAGGCAATAATGCTAAAGAACAAGGTCCAGGCCTCCCTCCTGCCAGGGATCAGCTATTTCCTGCATATCAAGTGGCTGGGAGCTGGCTCACAGGCTGTGGTGACCCCGCCCTTGGCCAGGCACCAGCCTGGTGGGTCCGGAATCCTGGTTGTCAGGCCCCCGCCCCACTGTAGACCCTTCCCCTCCCTGCAGAGCTCTTCGCCACAAGTTTGGAGGCCTGCACCCCATCCTGGATCAGAAGCGCCCCTGTGTGAAAACCAGCTGAGGAGGAAGCTTGCCCCGGAGGCTGCTGCTGGCAGGGAGCAGGAGCCTCATGTGGTCTGCCGTGGCAGGAGACTCACTTTCCACCCTGCGCCCTTGCAGCTTCGAATTTCAGACCATGAGCAGGTATTACCCAATCTTATAGTAGATAGACTGGTGTTTTTTCTTTTTTTTGGGGGGGGGCGGGTTTGCTCCCTGGAGACGGAGAGAAGGAAAGTAAGAGATAGCCATGTTACAATCCCTTCTCCTTCATTCTCTTCTCAGGATTTTAGTCACAAATTCACACGTGTCTAGTATGATTTTCAAGCTGCCGGGTCCAGGACTTAAACTGTGGTCAGCCCTGTGAGAATCCACAACTTAAATCACCGTGCCACCTGCTGGCCCCTGTTTTGTTTTGTTTAAAAGCAAGCCAACTAAAGAGGAGTAGAGACTGGAGCAGTGAAGGAGGAGTGGCTTGCCCATCCCTCCACCCAATTCAGGTCAGCCGCTCTCCCTGCCCTTCCAATTGCTCTCTCGCTCCCTGGGTTTTCTCTAGGAACCATTACCCTTTCTCCCAGGGATAGGCTCTGCTGCGATCTCATTTCTCCTTTGAAACTTGAGTTTATTGCTTCTGTTTTACTGTGTTTTTGTTTGTTTGTTTTGTTTTTTACGAATGCCCTCTCCAGTCCCGTGTGTGTGTGTGTGTGTGTGTGTGTGTGTGCGCGCGCGCGTGTGTGTGTGTACACGCGCGCAGGTATCGATAGCTGGTGGCTGTGAAGCACTCCTAGGAGTGGAGGGGGCGGGAGAAACAGGGAGAGAATGAGTTGAAGCCATTTGTCATTAGAAAGATTGTGGCATAAGAATTTGACCTGCAGGATTGTAAGTTTAGGTTTTAGGATGAGTTCAAGCTTAATGTGACAGTTAGGACTCCAGAGCCCTGCCTCCTAGTCACCCTCAAAACTCTCCTGATATTTTTGTCATAGAAAGTTACATATGTGCTCGGATGGCAAGAGCCATGGTGTGGCTTCCAGAGTTGCAGCTGCGAAGAAAAAGGCTAAATTGTGCCTTTCTTCTTAGCTGCTTCTCTTGTTTCAGAATCTTTCCAACCCAAAGCTGTCTTCAGTATTACAGTAACTACTCCCATGGCATATTGGTCATGGTTTCATTGCAAAGAACAGAACCCATTCCCGTTTTAGTTTAAGCAAGAAGGGGCTTATTATAAAGCAGTCAATGGCTGGCAGAATTACTGGGAGAGCTGAAGAGATGGGCGCCAGGTTCGACCCTCCAGGATGGTTGTCAACACTGCTCAGCAGAAGCCAGCCCCTCACAGAGTAGTGGCCTTCTCAACCAGGGAGCTCCCTGACAAATGGGTGACCACTGCTTCTGTCTCCAACTCTGGAACCATGGCACCACCCTCAGGAAGTCACTATGGCCAGAAAAATCACTGCAGCTGTTCCAGGTAGAGCCACGCCAGTGCCCACAAGGGTCCACACCAACGAGATGGCTGCACTTGTCAGTAAAAAGGACAGACACATGGACCATCTTGCTGCCGACTTCCCAGCTCCACATGAGTACATCCAAATGGCTGAACCACGCTCACTTCCAGAATCCTCGATGCAAGGCTGTCTGGGAAACAGCCTTGGCAGCACAGAAGCCATTCTAGAAGGTGATCGCATTAAATATTGAACATCAATACAATGTATCTACTACTCTTTAAATAATACAAAAATGAAAATATGCTTTTCCTCCTTTTTTGAAGAATTATTTTATTTAACTTTACTTATTTAGTTAGTTATTTTAATTGGAACAGAGAGGGAGGGAGGAAGAGAGAGAGAGAGAGAGTGAGAAAGCAAGCCACCAGGTCCAGGACTCATACCATGGTCAGCCACATGGGAGTAGAGGACCCTTAACCACCATGCCACCTGTTGGCCCCGAAAATATGCCTTTTCAAAAAGTGTGTTTATAAACTGTACACAACAGCAAATAATTTCTCTTGATCCAAAAACAGAAACATATAAATAAATAATGCAGGATTGCTTCAACAAGGGTTTGAATAAAGGCATTGAGATCAGCACAGAATAAAGGAGAAAGGAATTCTACATTTTCTCTCCTAGCATATAGGACCTAGCAAAAGTCGATGCAATTGTAACTGCTTATATGTCGTCCAGAGCACGTTACTCAGTACATTGGTTAGAGCGGGGAAAGGAGCAAAAGAGAGCCGACTTTACTCACTAATGACATGAAACCTGGTGGGGGCTTCCTTGCTCTGAAGCCTAGAACCGAGAAGGGAAAGTATATCAACAATGGAATAGGTTAAAGAAGCTGGGTCTGCATGCATGAACAGGTGGGATCAACATGCTTCCAGAAAGATCAGAGGGCTTTCATACAAGACGGAAATGCAAAACAGAAACCAGAACATCTGCTGCCCTCTCCACTGTCGTCTGAGAAGCCATGCTGGGTGTGAGGTAAGCACATCCTTGGATGCTGCCGGAAGGCAGAGTAAGAAGTATGCGAACTGAGACCAAATGGCTTCTGCTGCAGGAAAAGAGCATCTTTTTAAAAAAATATTATTTATTCATTTTTAAATATCTTCTATAGGGCATGTGCACTCAAGAGAGTGACAGGCAGAGGGAGAGGGAAAATGAGAAAAATCTGGGACTCAAACCACAGTTAGCCATGTGCGAGTCCAGTACCTTAACCACCATGCCACCTGCTGACCTGGAAAAGAAAAGAACTTTAAAAAAAAATTTCCTGGGACCTCAAAATTAAATGACCCGAGAGACTAAAGACAGATACTGCTCCAAGGCTTCCAGAAGCTGGGTGACTACTTACAAAGCATACCCCATAACTGAAAAACAGACCACAGATAGCAGAAGAGACAGGAGATATACAGGGGCAGAAAGACACAGCAGAGATTACCCTGGGGGAACCCTCACAAAGCCTCGGGCAGCCTGCAGTGGGAAGTCAGAGGTCCAGTTGAGAAGCAGGGCACAGACAGGGAGCTGAGTCCTGGCAGCAACGCACTGTGCAGTTCCCTGGGTCACCTGTGCAAAGTCAACGGCGCTGTGCCTCGAGGGGAGCAGAGCCAACTCTTCTGAAGTTTTGAGCACAGGTGAGAGACGAGGTGCCCGCCATGCTGGAGAGCTGGGCTGTAAGACAGGGAAAGAAAAGAAGGAGCCCGGGGAGGTGAAGAAAGATGGAGTGACAGCTCACAACAAGCCTTTAGGTCTTGCTTACGTGCCTGCGAACAGACCGGAGTTTGGCTGATGTAGGTTGGACACACTGGGCTTGGCTTCAGTTTGTCCAGAGGGCCTCTCACTTTTCTGGGCCCAGTAGAGTATGTCCTTCTCACTGCAATGGCAGAGGCCAACCCAGGAAGCCCCACCATGCAAGCACATCTGTAACCTCTGCTGGGATTCGACATGCTGACATCCCATCAGTGGAAGCAAGTCACTTGGCCAACCTGTCAGGTGTACTCTCCAAGATGTACTCTGCTCAGGTCAGTCTGATTCATATTCTTTTTTCAGTTTTGCCAGAGGGTGTGCGCACTCACTGGAGAGAGAGAGAGAGAGAAAGCACCCTCTATAGGAATTCGTCAATCCCTTCTCCATTTCTCCCTCCTTTTGGGATTTTAGGCACATATGTTGGCGTTGTTTCCCAAGTTGCCAGGTCTAGGACTCAAACCGTGCAGTTGGCTGTGTGAGATATAGCCACCCCAACCACCATGCTATGGGGTGGCCCCCAGCCTGGGTTGGATTTTTTTTTTTTTTTTTTTTTTGCCAGAGGGTACGTATATTTTCCAGAAACAGAGAGACAGAGACAAGAGACAGGCAGAGATAGAAAACATCCTCCTCCTATGGCAAATGGTCCCACTGTAATTCCTCCTCCTCTGTTCCTAGATCCTGTCAGGATTTGGGGCACATGGGTAGCATGTTGCTTCAGCCTCGGAGTCTAGGACTGAACTGCATAATAGGCCATGTGGGATCCAGCTGCCCCAACCACCAGGCCACAAAGCCAGTCTACTCACCCTCCCCCAAAACTCTTGGCTGGCCCTTCCACTGATCCTCCTTAACCACTTCATCACTATCTGGAGTCTTCACACTTCCGGGAATTCATCCTGAACTCCTCGAGCACTTCCTCTAAAGTGCTCTAACAGCAATAGAGGGGCCAACAGGGGCATAGTAGTTGTTAAGTCACTGGATCCTGCATGACCGACTCTGCAGTTCGAGTGTGGACCTGGAGGCCTGAAAATCATGCCAGGCACACGTGTGTGTGCCCAGAATCCCAAGAGGAGAATGGAAGAGAAGGGATTGTGGCATGGCCGTCTTCCCAGAAGGCGATTTCTTACTTTCTCTCTCTCTCTCCTCTCTCTCTGTCTCTGTCTCTCTCTAGTGAGCACACACACTCTATGGCAAAAAAAAATCTAAAAACAATAGAGTTTCTATTATCTTGTAAAATTTGATTATATAGTAACTTAAATATAGTGATTTGAATGGTGAATACATTTTGTTTGTATGTTTACTAAAAAAAAAAAAAAAGAAAAGAAATTGAGTGGTTTTGGGGTTTTTAAAGCATCCACTTGTTGTTTAACTACCTACTAGTGATTGCCTTATTCCATAGACTGGGTGCTTCGTAGAAACCTAGCGGAGTCCTGTCCTTGAGGAGGACACGAGCCAACCAATAACAGCAGGACAGCCCGAGCTCCCCTCCTGCTCAGGAGATTCGGGCAGAGTTCCGAGGAGGGCACTCCCCCAGGCTGAAATGAAATGAAATCGCTTCCAATCAGGGCAGGATTTCATCTTCCTCCACTTTCCGAAGTGTTTGCAGACACCACCATTGGAGCCATTAGCTTGGCAGAGAAATCCGCAGGATCCCTCCGGTGCCCTCAGAGACTGGCAGTAACGGCAGTCCTAACCACAAGGCCACCCCTCAACATCGCTCTGTGTGTTCTGGGGGGCATTTGATAAACACCGTAAGAGAGAAGGACATTTCTGCGTAATGACGCTAAATCACTTGCATAGCCTGAGCCAAGGCAGGGCTGCCTGTGCTTCAGCACGTCCCCAGTTCTCAGGCCCTGCGCACTTGTCACTGCCTTTCTCCCCCTCCTCTGCCAGCAGAAGCAGGACCCCCAACATCCCAACATTCCCTTGGCCCCTCAGGAATACGTTTGGTACAAGTACTGCTTTTTGGCCAAAGTTTTATTTCTGTGCTTTCGGAGATTGGCAAGAAGCTTCCCATATAACTCCCTACCCACACATTCAGAATAAAGTGCAATTTTGGGGGGCCTGGGATAGTTCGAGGGGAGATCCATGAATCCCACTGGGCCTTCAAACGTTCCTCACTAAGTTTGTTGTCCAACACACCTTTGCATTTCGCAGTGATAACCTGTTTGCACCTGTCCCTGGTTGTTAAGGTGGAGCATGGTCTACCCAGTCTAGCCTTTGGATTTTGGGAGCCCCTACTCTTTGTATTTGAAGTCGCCCTCTTCCAGAAGCACCAGCGCTGGAGAGGAGCTGGGGTGTGGCATGTGTTTAGGAGTGTGAGCTCTGACAACAGTAGACTGGTGATCCCATCCCGCTTCTCATTCGCCATGGGAGGTGGGGTTGGAGGAGACTTGGGCCAGACTTGGACCAACCTTTCTGAGCCTGGTTCTTCATCTGTAAAGTATAGGCAACATAATTACTTATACATGCTTGAGAGGATTGCATTCTATAATAAATGCAAACTAGCCCATGCTAAGTATTCAGTCCAAATATTGCTGTTACTATACCACATCCCAGTGTTTTGGTCTGTCTTCTGTTGCTTAATAACCAAATACCACACATTGGGTAATTTATATAGAACAGCGATTTATTTAGTTCATGGTTTGAGAGGTCCAAGGCCACGGAGCTGCATCTTGTTGAAGGGGAGCCTTTGCAGAGTCCCAGGTTAGCACAAAACATCACACAGCGAGAGAAAAGGGCCATGTGTGTCTCTGTCTGTGTCTCTGTTCGGATAGCTCTCCCTCTCCTTATAACCTGCCAGTATTCAGTCATTGGGACCTCACCCTGATAACCTGACCTAATCCAAACCACCTCTCAAAAGCCCCACCTTTCGACACCATATTCAGATTAAGTTTCTACCCGTTTGTTTGTTTTTGTTTTTGCCATAGGGTGCATGGGCTTGCCGAAGAGAGACAGAGAGGGAAAGTGAGAAATCACGCCCCCTCCAGGAGAATGGCCATGCTGCAATCCCTTATCCTTCATTCTCCCCTTTGGGATCTTGGGCATGCACGCACACCCACTTGGCGTGATCTTCAAGGCGTGTCCAGGACTCGAATCGCAGTTGGCCATATGAGAACCCAGCATCTTAACCACCATGCCACCTGCTGGTCCTATGAAGTTTTCACCCTCTTAATACTCTCAAATAGCAGTCCATTTTCAACAAATGAGTTATGTTGAAACCACAGCACCAGGACTAGGCAGTGGTACTCTAGCTCTCGTTCCCTCTGTTTAAGTCATTTGGGCTACTAGAACACAGTGTCATAGACTGAGTGGCTGATGAACAATGGAAATGCATTTCTCTGGAGATCGGAAAGGTAAGGTGAAGGCCTATGGATTCAGTGTCCAGTGAGGACCCACCTCTGGTTCATGGATAGCTGTCTTCTTGCTATGTCCTCACGTGGCAGAAAGCACTAGAGCATTCTCTGGGGTCTCTTTTATGGGAGCATTAATCCCATTCCAAAGTCCCAATCATCTCCCCAAGGTTCAGTCTCCAAATATCATCACTTTGGAGATTAGGATTTCAACATGCGAATTTGGGGAACTAAAACATTCACTCTGCAGCAAACTTTCCCTATTCTGAGATGACTTATCTCCTTTTCTGGCTTAAATGAGATTCGGGGCACAGAGTGGACTCCGTTTGTGTGCCATTCATGTGCTCTTCTTACATCCTAGCCAGAGTGGTCCTCATGACAGCTCGGTCATTCCCAGGGTCACAGGAGTCTGGGTTGTTCTCGCGGGGGCTCTGCTTCCCTAGTGACTATGCAGAGGCTGGATACTGCACTCCACAGTGCGACAAAGTGAGCCACTTTGGTCAGAGTGGGGCAGACTCTGGTCAGTGGGAGACAAGGACAGGGAGAATTCTTGGCTTCATTTTCCTCCCCTTCTCTTGGACAAGCTCTTCTGAAACACAGGACTTCCCACAGCCTCTCTGAAGACATCCAACAACATGGAGCCATCAGCGACTCCTGCTTCAAAATTGGGACCCGCTCAGGAGCATGCTCCCATATTTGCCTCCTGCTTCTCGGCCTCATTCCCCTTTCCTTCACTTGCATCCTCCACCCCAGTAAAAGACAGGCGTGTAAGCTCTGCCTTTTAGAGAACCGGGGCTTAGACATGTAGGAATTGTTTTCCTAGGGTCAGCCCCTGGTCTAATTTTTAAGGGAAGCAGATATCACATGACTGACCACAGTTCTGATCTGGGCTTTGGCAATTTGAAAAACACACCAGGAATGTGTGCATGCTTGCCCCAAATCCTGGCAGAATGCAGAAATGGAGAAGGGATTGCAGTATGACCACACGCCACGGGGGGCACTTTCTCCCTCTCCCTTTCTCCATCTCTGTCTCGGGCACTTTCTCCCTCTCCCTTTCTCCATCTCCTGTCTCCACTCTGTGAGTGAGCACACACACCCTCTGGCAGAAGAAAGGAGGGAAGGAGAGAAGAGCGAGTCTTTGCCTAGCCTTCTGGCAGATGGGCATGCATGGGAAACAGAGACACACGAGGACAAGGATAACAGAACGCGAGGAGTGCACGAGGACAGCCCTTCCCACTGTGTTCATTTGGGTCTGAGCACTTTTTTCTGTGGATTGGTTTACTTTTTTGTACTTTGTTCATGATTTTGCTTTCTGGAACACACGATGTGAGTTCACCACTCCTCTACAAATAGTCCTTTCCGTACTTTATCCAAACTGTGGCCGGCCCCAGTCTTCTCCAAGTTAGATGCAACTCACCTCTTCATTCAAAAAATACATACATATTAGGGGGACCATGGCTATGTCACTGGGCTCCCATGTAGTCAACCGCAGTTCGAGTCCCGGACCCAGCGGCTTAAACTCACACCGGCACGTGTGCATGCGTGCCCCCAGGATCCCAAGAGGAGAATGGAGGAGAAGTGATTGCGGCCTGGCCATCCCCCCTGGGGGGTGATTTCTTGCTTTCTGTCTCTCTGTCTCTGTCTTTCTGGCGAGCGCACACGCCCTA
>NW_006159602.1:4073746-4076091 GCF_000334495.1 Tupaia belangeri chinensis | reverse complement strand
GCGCCCTAAAACAAAAACCCCTCAAAAAAAAAAAAAAAAAAAGAAAAGGAAAAATAATACATACATATTATAATAAGACAAGATTATATTATTGGAAAAGTCATGATGCATTTTTGCATATGAAAATACGTCATAACTTTTCTGATGACCAAAAAAATATATATATATAATTCATGTATTGTATAACATTTATGGTTTCCAGACTCACACCTCCCATCGTTGTCATCTTCCAGGGCCATGGTGTCCAAGGTCAGGGGCTGAATGTGCTGGGACTCGGACCCTCTCTTTTCTGACTGAGGCATCAGATCACCACCTCACAAGTGACCTCACTGACTCTCAAGCATTATCATCACCCTGTTCTTATTTAAATGGCAGCAAGGGGCCAAGCAGTGGCACGTGGTTAAGGTGGCTGGATCCCACATGGCCGACTACATGGTTCGAGTACCAGACCTGGCAGCTTGAAAACACACTGGGTGCATGTGCAAGCATGCCCAAAATCCCCAAAGGAGGAAGAAATGGAAGAGAAGGGATTGTGGCATTGGCCACTCCCCATGTCATGGTGCTTTCTCACTTTCTGTCTGTCTGTCTCTCCAGAGAGTGCATGTGCCCTTTAGCAAACTTTTCAAAATAAAAATAGCAGCACTGGAGCCAGATTTCATTCCAAAAACTAGCAGACATTTCATGGCACCCTTTCAAAGTTTCCTAACCTAGAAAAGTAGAAGGTAACCTGATATCAGAAAATAAATCCACAAATTGGATTTGAATCCAGGCTGTCACACCTCTTAACTTCGTGACCTTAGGCAGATGACAACTTTCGGAAGTCTACCTTCTCTTCTCTAAAATGGAAATACTGATATTACTAGTAAACTGTAGTGAGATAATACCTTAAATTAGATAATACTGTATTGGGTGCTCAATAAATACTAGTTTCCTTCTCTTCCCCCTGTTCTCGCGGAGCCTTTGTTTCCTGAAGGCTGGCTCTGAGACAGGGAAAGTGCTCTGGCCTGGGTTCGGAGAGACTGCAATTCTGGTCCTGACGGCTTTTCAGCATCACAGCATGAGAGCTATGAATTTTGATCTACATGGTTCTTGTAGACCATGTGTACATGAAAAAAAAAAGTACAGGTAAAAGTGCCTTCAAAAAGGGTTAAGTACCTGATAAGCCAGGTACTTACTTTGTTCTTACTTAGCTGATATTTAAAGTGCATTTGTTGGGACCTGCAGTTAGCGTAATGACTATGTTGCTGGACTCCCATGTAGTTGACCGCGGTTCGAATCCCGGACCCGGTGGCTTAAACTCACACCGGGCACGTGTGCGTGAATGCCCAAGATCCCAAGAGGAGAATGGAGGAGAAGGGATTGTGGCGTGACCATCCCCCCCTGGGGGATGATTTCTCCCTTTCTCTCTGTCTGTCTGGCAAGCGCACGCGCCCTATAGCAAAAACCTCTCAAAAAAAAAAAAGGGGAATTTGCTGTGCATGACCCACTGTGCTAGACAGAGGGTGCCATAGGGCAAAAGTGACAGCGATCTCTGCCACACTGGGGCTTTGAGGAGGCTGCGGCCAGTGCCTCCAATTATTCAGAGCAGAGGAGTTGTTTCAAACCTCCTGCCTCCTGTTTACGAACAGATCCAGATAAATTTCAGCTTGGCCTTTCTTTTTTTTTTTTTTTCTTTTTGCTAGAGGGTATATGCCGATCACTGGAGAGAGACAGAAACAGAGACAGAGAGGGAAAGTGAGAAAGCACCTCCCCATGAGGGATGGCCACACCACTGTCTAGTACCGTGGGGCAGACTGTGGCCACTGGGAGACAGGGACAGGAAAAAAAAGCTTTCCAGGCATACGAGCCTTCTGCAGTGAGCTCCCAACGTGGCTGCTTTCTGGGCTACCTGGGATGACGCCACTAGCAGATGGTGGGAATTCTGTTCCACCAAAGCCCCAAGTTCCTCCCAGTTTCCCCTATTAACATGGTGCATAGAGTAGTACATGTGTTACAGCTGATGAATCAATAGCAATAACAATATTTTTTAAAATTATTATTTAATTTCATTTATTATTTTTTAATTTGACTAGAGAGATACACAGAGAGACAGAGAGGAAAAACAAGAAAGCAAGCACCAGGTCCAGGACTCAAACCATGGTCAGCCATGTAGAAATCCAGCACCTTGACCACCACACTACCTGCCGGCCCCCAATAACAGTATTATTAACTAAAGGCCATATTTTACCTTAGACTTCACTCTCGTGTTGTACAGTATTATGGGCTTTGACAAACACATGTTATGTATCCACAATTATAGATCACACAAAATAGCTTCACTTCCCTAACAATCCTCTGTGTTCCAC
>NW_006159602.1:4068083-4073733 GCF_000334495.1 Tupaia belangeri chinensis | reverse complement strand
CCCTACCTTCCTGGGGACCCCTACCACCACTGGTCTTTTTACTGTGTCTATATTTTGCCTTTTCCAGAATGTCATACAATTGGCATATTAGTATTATAGCCTTTTCAGCACTTAAGGTCCTCTAAGTCTTTCCAAGGCTCGATAGCACATTTCTTTCTATTGCAGAATAGTCCAGTGTAAAGATGTACCTCAGTTTGTTTATCCATTCACCTATTAAAGGATATCCTGGTTGTTCTCAAGTTTATTTGTTTTTTGGTTTTTTTTTTTTTTGAGAGGTTTTTGCTACAGGGTGCGTGTGCTCGCCAGAAAGACAGACAGGGAGACAGAAAGTGAGAAATCACCCTTCAGGGGGAATGGCCACGCCACAATCCTTTCTCCTCCATTATCCTCTCAGGATCTTGGGCACGCATGCACAAGCGCCCGGCATGAGTTTAAGCCACCAGGTCTGGGACTCGAACTGTGGGAATTCACAGACTACATGGGAGTCCAGTGACATAGCCATTATGCCAGCTGCTGGTCCCTGTTCTCAAGTTTTTGGCAGTTATAATTAAACCAGGTTTTGGAGGCTGGACAGTGACACATTAGTAAAACACAATGCTCCGTGAGGCTGACCCACATTGGAAGGTTCTAGGTTCATATCTGGAGACCTCCTTTAGTATGCTGGGCACACGTGTGCCCATCACCTGGGGCTGTCTAAGCTGGGAGTGCAATGCAGGGTCAGTGGGAGTGCTGTCAGGAGCACTCTTTGCTCTCTCCTGCTGTCTATATTGCTCACTCACAGAAGAAAAGCAGTTTTTCTTTTAAGTTTTTTTTTGCCGTAATACATGCACTCACCGGAGAGAGAGGGAAAGCAAGAAATTCCCCCCTGGGGGGATGGTCACTCCAATCCCTTCTCCTCCATTCTTGGGATTTGGGGCATGCATGCACACATGCTTGGCATGATTTTCAAACCACCGGGTCTAGGACTTGGAGCACAGTTGGCACCTTAACCACCAAGTCAAATGCTGGCCCCCAAATACACTACTTTTTTAAAAGTCAAGATTTTGTGTAGACATAAATTTCAACATGGATTATGGTTTTAGTGTTTGTATCTAAAAATATCAAGGAAAGTAACTGCTGGGTCATATGTAGGGCTATGCTTAGCTTTGTAAGGAACTGCCAAGCTGTCCGCCAGAGTGGCGCTACCATTCTACATTCTCACCAACAATGAGTAAGAGTTTCTGTTGCTCCACATCTTCACCAGCATTTGGTGTTGTCAGTGTTTTGGATTTTAACTATTCTAATAAGTGTATAATGGTATCTCATCGTTGTTTAAATTTGTAGTTCTCTGATGACAGATGATGTTGAGCATGTTTTTATACGCTCATTTGCCATCCAAATATCTTTTTTTAAAATAATTATTTATTTAGTTTTATTTATTTATTATTATTATTTAAATTTTCTACAGGACATGTGTGCTCACCAGAGAAAGACAGAGAGACAAATGGAGAGAACAGAAAAGTGAGAAAGCAAGCTACCAGGTCCGGGATTCAAACCATAGTAGGCCATGTGGGAGTCCAGCGCCTAAACCACTACACCACCTGCTGGCCCCTGCCATCTATATCTTTGTTGGTGAGGTATCTTTTCAACTCTTCAGCCCATTTTAAAATTGGGCTGTTGTTTTCTTATTGTTGAGTTTTAAGTGTTCTTTGCATATTTTGAATTTAAATTCTTTTTCATCTACTATGTGCTTTGCAAATATTTTCTCCCAATCTGTGAAGAATCTGCATTCTCTTAACAGAGTCTTTTGCAGGTCAGAAGTTTTAAACTTTAATAAAGTTCAACTTAAGGGAACCAGCAGTTAGCGTAATAGCTATGTTGCTGGTCTCCCACGTAGTCGACCGCGGTTTGCGTCCTGGACCTGGTGGCTTAGAACTCACGCCGGGTGCGTGTGTGTGCGTGCCCAAGATCCCGAGAGGAGAATGGAGGAGAAGGGATTGCGGCGTGACCATCCCCCTGGGGGGTGATTTCTTGCTTTCTGTCTCTATGTCTTTGTCTGGCAAGCGCACACACCCTATAGCGGAAATCTCTCCAAAATAAATAAATAAATAAATAAAGTTCAACTTAAGGACTTTTTTTCCTTCATGGATTATGGTTTTGGTGAAGTATCTGAAGTCATCACCCAACCCAAGGTCACTTTGATTTTCTCCTATCTTAACTTCTAGCTTTAGAGTTTTGCCTTTTACATTTAGGTTTATGATCCATTTTGAGTTAACTTTTTTAGAAGGTATAACGTTTGTGCTCAGGTTCATTATTTCGCACAGAAAGTTCAATTGTTCCAGTACCGTTTGTCTTTCCTCCACTGAAGGTCTTTGCTCCTCTGTCAACAAGTAGTTGACTATTCTCTTAGGAGACTGTTTCGGGTCTCTTCCACTCCGCTGATCCATCTGTCTTTATCTATGTATCGCCAATACCACACGTCTCTCTTACTCTGACTGGCAGTCCTCTGCTCTTCTTCAGCACTGTGTTAGGGAAGTGTCGGGAGGCTTGCCTGCGAGCCACCCATCCCTCTGTGGGTGCTAAGTCTGGATCTTCGTCTCAGATGACATCACACCCCACAAGTAGAACTTGGTCACCTTGTTCATGATGGGCCCCCCAGACTGAGAACTTGGCATTTAGTTGGCATTTAGTAAATGTCTAGTGCATCAAGGAATGAATGGAACCCCTAAGAGCTAAAATTTGAATCCCATTTCTCTAGCTAGTCTCCTCCACTCTGTTTTCTCCCAGTAAGACTTACAGTTACTGAGTTGTGACTGGATTATAGCAAGAAATAGCTGTGAGAGCGCTTTCTGCATTTGTTATGTAAGAAGGCTGTTTAACACACTCTATGAGAAGTTCAGAGTTTCCTATAGCAAGCCACCTAAAGGAAGTTTAATGCCAGAAAACGAAAAGGAAAAAAAAAAAAGATAGGAAAGGAAAGGAACAATTCCCCTCTTGGAGAATTGTTCTGCTTCTCTCAAGTAGGATGTACAGTGTATCTAATTGGGTATTCCTTTTTGCCCTGGCTGCCAGGAAGCTCAGAGTCTAATCTGATGCTAAATCAGTTACTCTATTACATTTCATAGTCAGTACTTGCTTCTTCTTCCTTTCCACAGCTTTGCTTTTCTAATTTTAGTCGAATGACCTTATTGTGTTTGGCTTTATTGTAAGTTGCTTCAAATCCTTTTCAGAAAGAGGTGCATATAAAAAAAAATTAACAGCTCAATTCTAAAAAGCCATGCAGAGCCCAAGTTGGCACCACTTGCTCTTTGTAATAGCCTGGGAGGGCCCCCAAAGTAGCCTGGTGCTTTATCTTTACAAACACATGTCTGCTGGAGCAGCGGTGCTCACCGGAGATCTCTGGAGACAAGGGCAAAAATCACCCGTCATTTTCTACTGAATGGGTGTCTGGAGGACCATTCAGGCTCCTAGTGGCTGGATTTGGTGGGGAGGATTAACGTGGAGAGCCCTTGGAAAATCAGCATCGCCCCTGCCTGCACCGGCTATTGTTCCAGAGGTGAGTGCTCTGTGTAGTTTTGAAGATAGAATCTCTCTCCTGCCTGGCCCCCAGCCCTGCAGGCTTTGTACACAGAGTCCTGTGCCCTTTCCCCTGACTCTGGGCCACAGGCCTCTCCAGCCAGCCCTCTGTGCCAACTGGCAGAGGGTGCTCTTGTATAGCAGATCTGACTCCCTCCCCACAACTGCGCTCCCGATGCCTCTCTGCTCTAGCCTGCTGCCTCCACTTGCTGGAGACCCTGGGACCCTCCACACGTTGAAACTGTTAGGGTTGTTTTTGTTTTTCCCTCCCCAAAGGATGGCCTAGGCCTGGCCTGCAAACTGTCACTGAGCTGTCCCCTTTCACCTTCAAGCTCCTGTGCCCCTCTCTACACCCCAATTTCTCTACAGGTTGAACAAAATGAGGCTATACGTTGAGAGAGGTGCACTCACATGTGTGTGTGTGTGTGTGTTTGGTTTGCTTAGAAGTATTTGCAGGTGAGTGGGACAGGAAGAGAGGCAGAAAGAGGGACAGAGAGAGGGAGGGGAAAGGGAGAGATGCTGCCTCTCAGAGCTCTGCAATAATAGATTTCATGATTTAATTGGAAATTTAGTAAATCTGCTAAAACATTTAGTGGTTTAAAATTTTCCTGTTCTGCAAAGGAACAAAGGCTTCTGGTTTACCCTATGTCTTTCAACAACTTTAATTTCATTTGTAGATTACAGATGGAAGTAGCATTTCCACTCGATTGCATACTGGGCATTAAGGAGACAAAAACCTTCATTGTTTGCAGCCCTCAGAATTTTTTTTCAGACATTAAGCTGTAGGTGGCATTCTTTATACCTGACATCAGAGCACTTTTGTCAGGCGTTGAGTCGACAGGGTTTACTGCGAGCCCATCCTAGTGTGTGAAGCAGGGAAAACAAGCAAATGCTTCGCTCAGGTGGGCAGAGAGGAGCGCACAGGCCGATCAGCCCGATCGGGTAACCGCTGCTTTTCAAACTGTGTAATTAAAGATCTTTAGAGTTTTTCGAAGGGAATTAATTAGTAGAGAAAGGCTGTTTTGTTTACAGTCTTTATCATCAACATAATCAAAAGCAAGCCTTGATATTGGTGGCAAATTGGACTGAATTCTCCCGAAGCCAAGAATGCTTCATGCAGAGCTTTTCTTGTTTTCGGAGGTTTGTTCCATCTGTGTGTTAACTTGCCATTGAATGGAGAGACGACCGAGGGGGACATAGTCCATTGTGGGTGGGGTGGGGGAGGGGCACACTCAATATGGTCAAAGCCCACGGGCCCCACACAGAGTGCCCATCACTAATCACTCACCCGTGGATGGTGTGCGGGCGGGTTGGGGTCCATGTCTAGGTTCGCCTATCTGGATGGTTTGCCCACAAGTGACTGTTCTCAGGTCCGGACCACTTAGGAAGCCCTAAAGAACTCATCTGGTAGGACCAGCAGTTGGCGTAATGGCTATGTCGCTCGCTGTGCACGTGTATGTGCGTGCCCAAGATCCCGAAAGGAGAATGGAGGAGAAGGGACTGCGGCATGGCCATCCCCCCTGGGGGGTGATTTCTCGCTTTCTGTCTCTCTGTCTCTGTCTTTCTGGAAAACACACGCGCCCTATTGCAAAAACCTCTCCAAAAAAAAAACAAAAACTCATCTGATAATATATCACAGTGGTTGTTACTGCACCAGCATGGGAGCATCCGAAATACCTGAATGATTCATAATAAACGCAGATTTCAGGCTGACCCTATAGCCTAGTGATTAAGGAAGCCAGATCCCACATGGCTGATCATGATTCAGTTCTGGCCCCTGTGGCTTGAAAAATGAGCCAGCATGTATGTATACACACCTGTTCTAAATCCCAACAGGCTGGAGAAGAGGGAACTGTTACGTGACAGTGCCCATTGCGCGGCGCCTTCTCTCTCTCCCTCTCTCTGCTTCTGTCTGGTAACTGTCTGCACCTTCTGGCAATTAAAAAAATGTTTGGGGGGGTGCCAACAGGTGCCTTGGAGGTTATGGCACTGAATCCCAGATGGCCAGCTACACAGTTTTACTTCTAGACCCAGGGACTTGAACATTACACCAGGTACATAGGTATGCTTTCCCAAAATCCCGAGAGGAGATCGG
>NW_006159602.1:4048806-4068052 GCF_000334495.1 Tupaia belangeri chinensis | reverse complement strand
TAGTGGCATGGCCACTCCCCACCCCCAGCGCTGATTTCTCACTTTCCTTCTCTCTCTCTCTGTCTCTCTGTCTCTCTCTGGTGAGTGTATGAACCCTAAAGCAAATAAATAAAGTTTTTTCAATGCAGACTTCTGGGTTCTGTCTCGACCACAACCTCCTAGGATAGGGCTCAGTAATCTGCGTCATTAACTCACTGCCCAGGTGCTTCTGCTGTGCAGCTAGGTTTGGAAACTACCGATCTAAACCATGTAGTGAAAGGACATGAACATGAAGGAGGAGGATGCCCAGGGTGATGACCTCAGGCAGGAGAAGACCAACTCACAATGTATTAGACTGGTGGCCTCTGAGTAGAGGTGGCTGGGAGGCAGGGCAGGTTTCCAAAGTCTAACAAGCCCTCATCTTGAAGACCATCCTATTGTTTAGCCTGAGTAATAGGAGCTGTTCTCCAAACCAAGGGAGATTGGGTGGCAGGGGAGGTGCCGGCCCCACTGCTTCCCCTCCTGTGAGGATCTTACTTGACGGTGCTAGAGAATGTTCTAAAGGGCCAGTAGGCCTCATGGAGGGAGCCCCGTTGATCATGTGCGTATTCCGGTTGGTAAGAAGCAGCTCGTGGTGGGATTAATAGGTCCCATCGCATCGATTATCCTGGTGCTAATATTCTAGATTCTGTCTTGTCTTGGTCGTGACAAGGGCTCGGAGATTTCCCCAGCTACCCTAGATGTGTCTTTACCCAGCCAATATGCAATCTGCATCTATTTCCCATTCTCTCTCTCTCTTTGCCAGAGAGCACACATGCTCACCAGAGAGAGACAGAGAGAGAGGGAGTAATGGGATGTAGTCATGCCACAATTCTCCTTCCTCCATTTCTCCATCCTGTCAGGATATGGGACACACGCACACACTCACACAAGTGTGTTTTTCAAGCCACCAGAACCAGGACTCAAACCACACAGTTGACCATGTAGGATCTGGCCCCCTTAACCACTAGGCCACAAAGCCAGCCTGAATTTCCTTTTCAATGATGTTTATAGTATAAAAACAATAAACATGGGGACCAGCAGTTAGTGTAATGGCTATGTTGCTGGACTCCCATGTAGTCGACCGTGGTTCAAGTCCCAGACCTGGTGGCTTAAACTCACGCTGGGCGTGTGTGCGTGCATGCCCAAGACCCTGAGAGGAGAATGGAGGAGAAGGGATTGCGGCATGGCCATCCCCCCTGAGGGGTGATTTCTCGCTTTCTATCTCTCTGTCTCTCTCTGTCTGTCTGGCGAGCGCACGCGCCCTATAGCAAAAACCTCTCTGAAAATAATAATAATAATAATAAAAGTGTGTTGTTGAAAAATTTTATAGAGGGGCTGGCAGGTGGTGTGGTGGTTAAGAGCACTGGACTCCCACATGAACTTGACTGTGGTTTAAGTCTCGGACCTGATGGCTTGCTTTCTCACTTTCTCTCTCTCTCTCTCTCTCTCGCTTCCCTCTCTCCCTCTCGTTCTGTCTCTCTCTCTCTCTCTCTCTCTCCCTCCCTCCCTCTCTCTCATTCTCTCTCTCTCTCTCTGGTCAAATTAAAATAAATTAATTAAATAATTAAATAATTCTTCAAAAAAATTTTTAAGAAAACAAAAATAAGTAGAGGTATTTAACATGTGGAGTGAAAGTTCTCCCTGTAATCTCACCCTTCATAGATAACCCCTGTTCATAGCGACAACTGCCGCATTTTAAGGGTGTGAATGGCAGGCTTCTGGGAGTTGAAGTTGAACAATGATCTTGTGGCAGAGCAAGGGTAGGGGTCCCCGATCATTTGTCCAGTGCTTTTGCTCTTCATGAGAGATCTCTCCTAGCATTCCAGCCTGTCAGAAATGGTTTTTTTTTTAAGGTTTTTGTCATTGGATGTGTGCACTCACTGGAGAGAAACAGAGATAGTGAGAGGGAAAGGGAGAAATCACTCCCTGTGGGGATGGTTACACTGCAGTCTCTTGCCCTCCACATAGGGATTTGGGGCACACACGCACATGCCCAGCATCATTTTCCTTTTTCTTTTTTTTTTAATAATTATTTATTTTATTTTATTTTTTCATTCATTTATTTTAATTTGACCAGAGAGAGATACAGAGAGAGAGGGAAAGTGAGAAAGTAAGCCACCAGGTCTGGTATTTGAACCACAGTCGGCCATGTGGGAGTGCCCAGCGCCTTAACCACCATGCCACCTGCTGGTCCCAGCCCAGCATCATTTTCAAGTCACCACATCTAGGACTTGAACAGCTGTCAGTAATGTGGGAGTCCAGCACCGGAACCACTATGCCAACTGCTGGCCTCATGTGTCTCGATTTTTTTTTTTTTTTAAGGTTTTTCCAAGGAGCTTGTATGCTCACCAGAGGGAAAAACAGAGACGGTGAGAGGGAAAGTGAAAAATCACCCACAACGCAATACCTTCTCCATTCTCCTCCTGGGATTTTGGAAACACACCCACACACGTGCCCAGCATAATTTCAAGCCGCCAGGTCCAGAACTTGAATAACTATAAACCATGTGGGAGTCCAGCGCCATAACCACTACGCCACCTGCTGGCCCCTGTCGGGAACTTTTTGATCATCAACATGGAGGTGTGTCTAATTCCTCAGGCATCAGGAATGGTGATCAGCACACTGCTCTGGAAGCCTGAAGTCATATCTCAAAACTTGAGTCTTTCAGATTGCAGGCAACAACCCTGGGGCTGACTTCTCTTTGGCCTCTGGCCTTTACATCCATCCACTTCTCATCTCCAGGCTTGACTTTTCTGAACTGGTTTCCACCGGTTACACTTCTCACTGAGGAAGACAGATTCGAACATGCTCCATGCCATTGACCAGCTGGGAGCAACTCCTGCCGCCTTGGAAAATACCTGGGAAGAACTAAGAGGGTAAGGCAGGTTGAATTACAGCCGTGAGCAGGGCTCACTGTACCATACTGAGTTCTCCCAAAGGCCTTTTCATTTCTTCCCAGTGTTCCAGGGACTCAAGCCTACCCGTGGTTTCCATATTCTTCTACAACAATCTGATGGCAGGTGCGGAGTGAGCAGAGTTGCAGAATTAAGTATTTTTCTCAAATAATTAAACTGTCAAATAAAAAAAAAAATCTACAAACAGTATGGTTACAGTGGGAGGCTCTCAACACGCTGACACAGATGGGAGGCCGAGCTTTGAGCTGTTTTGTTTTGTTCAGTAGACCCAGCGAAGACACATGCGAGGTACAGGTCTCATGCTTGCAGAATCGCAGTACAACAGGTAAGTATCATTGTACTCGCCATCGTGCAGTAAGCACTAGGCTGTGCCAGGCACCAAGTACTTCACGTGAACTACTGAGTCTAATCTATTCTAGCAGACATTGTTACCATCACCTCCATTGGTTCTGTTTTGTTTTGTTTTTGCTATAGGGCATGTGTGCTCCTTGGAGAGAGACAGGGAAAGGGAAAGGGAGAAGTTACCCCCCAGGGAGGATGGCCATGCTGCCATCCCCTCTCCTCCATTCACCTCTTGGGATTTGGGGCACATATCCACACACGCTCAGAGTGTTTTCAAGCCACCAGGTCCAGAACTTGAACCATACAGTCAACCATGTAGGATCCAACGGTCTTAACCTCCACACTACCTGCTGGCCCTGTCTGCATTCTTTTCCTTTTTTCCTCCAGTTGCCAAAAGGCACATGCACCTGCCAGACAGAGAGGGAGGGAGAAAGCAGCACGCCCCCTTGCATAGGCACGTCACCACACAATCCCTTCTCCTCCACTGTTCCACCCTGTCAGGATATCGGACAAGCATCCACATACCTGGCCTATCTTTTAAGCTACCAATGCTGGAACTTGAAACACAGGTAACCATGTGGGACCTGCTCCCTTAACCATGAAGCCACAAGGTTGGCCCTCTCCATTTTTATAGGTGAAGAAACAAAGACTCAGAGAAGTGACGCAAGGGCACACAACCAGTCGCATGTAGAGTCAGGTTTGAAGCCAGGGTGCTTTGATTGCAAAGCCTGAGAGCTTATAGATATAAATGCTGTCCTGGGGTCGTCTTCGTCAATCTTTACCATACCCACAGACAAAGCTTATGGGGAAAGGCTAGGTTGGCTTCAGTGAGGACTGGTTTCCCACCCTGCACCCCAGCGAGTGGACACTGAGCAAGGCTCTCCACCTGTTGCACTGAGCACAACTCTTGGGGTTACCATTGACCTGAAGACATGACAAGTGCAGATTCGACTGGGTTTAGGAATCTGTTATTCTGCCTTGCTATTTATTTTTGCTTAATCTCCTTTTTCTTAGAAAAATTATCTCCCTCTCTTTTGCAATTCTTTACCAACAGTTCTATTGACTTCAGTCATGTATACAGACCACAGCAATTGATAAAGAAATAAAGGCTCTGTCAGATCTCAGGGCGGAAGAAAGTCAGGGGGCACTAATCCCAGAGAGAGATCCGGACAGTTCAGAAGTAATTTTCAGGGTAGCCAAGAGCACAAAGTAGTTCCTTTTTTTTTTTTTTTCTTTTAACGTTTCAAAATTCACAGTAGTAAAACTAGGTCCTTCACGTGCTCCTCTGATAAACCTCTTGCTTTTTAAGCTAAGTTTGAACCGCCTCTGTATTTGCTATGCCATTGTTGCAGAGACCTTAATTTTAATTCTTTTCTCTCCTGTGGGCCCCTCACTCCTCCCCAAATGTTTTAGCATCTGTTAATCCTGGTTGGAAACCTTAGCAGATAGAAGTGGTGTTCTGTGTAGATTGCTTCCAGAACAAATAAGAGGTGGTAGATAATTCAGCATTGGGTTTCAGGAGGGCTTAGGGTGGGAGCTGCAGAGGACAGCACCTCTTCCTCATAAGACATCCAGTAAAAGCCAAAGCAAAGTAATTCCCAAGCTCAGGCGGAATGCATGTAGATCAGGTTCATTTCCAGTGCTGCCACTGCCTGCGTGGAGGTGATATTAGAAGCCACCATGACAGCAAAGTAGTTTTATGCATAGCGGCTTAGCGAACACTTTGAGAACTAGTTTAGTGAAGCTATCAGGTTGAAAAATACCAAGTCACGAAGTTTTAATGAAACTAAGTGTGGATCAACGTATCAGAAAGAGCATCCAGGACGACTTAAAAGATCCTTGGGTGGAAATTAGAATGGATCTTTGGGATTTATTTGGCAAAGCCTGTCTATTCTGACCTTTTTTCCGTTTCATATTAAGGCTAGTGAAAGTGCGTTTTGTTTGGCCGCGGCTGGAGGAGGACAGAAGCCATCGGTGCTGCTGGGCTGCTGCTGCTGCTGAAGTTGAGCTGCATTAATTGGCTGATAAGGACGGGGCATCAAATAGCAGAGAGAAAGGCCATCGGAGATTTTCTTGCTTTATTTCTCTCTGCACTTCATTTACATCTTAAGCCATATTGGTGATCCAGATTTGAATAAAGCCACAGCTTAAGGAGTGATTAGATCTCAATAGCTTGGATTTTCTATGAAATTGCTGCATTTTTACTAGATGTATTTAGAAATACTGGTGAAAACTGACACCTTGGGTAACTTTATCATTTAAAATGGAGCTTCAGCTGGATAAAAAAAAAAAAAATTAAAAAAAAAAAACAGCTAAAATGGGGGTATTAGTTGCCAGGCCTTTGACTCAAGCAGTGTCAGGGGTTAGAATTAGACAAAAGCCAAGCTCAGCACGACTTGGGCAAAGGAAGAATGCAGATAAGTCAACCTACCACCTTCCTCTAAGCCTACTCTCCCCCAAAATGTTAATCGAAGCAGTGATCCCATAACCTGAAGAAAAATAAGGATGCCAACAGGAATATATAATGCAACAAGGAGCTTTTTTTTATTCTGAGACTTTTTTTTTTTTTAATCATAAAGCAATATTTTTAACTCTAAGGTTAACCTGCTAATCCTTAAGCTGGTGATATGACAGTGTCAAATGTGATGGGATTTTGTGATTCTCATTATTGTTATGTATTGTTCTTTCCCTGGTATTCCATATTAATATTTATAAATGCCCTTTTTATAGAACCAAGAGGACCAAAACCCATTATTAAATTTTTAAAATGGACAAACCGCGCATCCAATATAGTTGATTACAATTTAGAACAAAAAGGATTTGGGGAGTAATCCACTTCTTGTCTCCCGTTGTTGTTGATTTGTGTAGACAGCAGAGCTCCTGACGTTATTTTTTCTAAAACTACTGTTTGCACAAAGTAACATCCAAATGACAGAGAATAACAGAATATTGATTGTGCTCCTCAAGAAGGGGGTGAAACCCACCATGTGCAGGTGAGAGGGCGTCACGGCAGGAAGGTATGCGTTTAAAATGCTGAGGCACCCGGCAAGAGCCATGAGCAAAAGTAAGGAAGAGATTAAAATGATAAGAGGGACGCTGTCCGTTCCGTTTTCCTCCGGTGCCTCATTGTACTTGACGAGTGACCTCAGAGGATTCAGGGGGCACCCATGTGTGTGTAAAAGGAAGTCTCCAGGGGCCAGCAAGTGGTGTAGTGATTAAGGCACTGGACACGCCCACATGACTGACCACAGTTCGAGTCCTAGACTGGATGGCTTGCTTTCTCAATTTCCCTCTCTGTGTCTCTCTCTGGTCAAATGAAAATAAATGAATGAATAAAAAAATTAAGTAAATAATTATTTAAAAAAAAAAAAAGAGGATGTCTCCATAAGTGGCCAATCATGCCATGACCTAACCATAGAGGAGGGACAAAGTTGATGACTCATCTATCCAGCCTTTTCTCCTTTCAGCACCAGCAGATGCGATCAAACATGCTTCAAAGTCAAAAAAGAAGGGATGGGCCAGCCTCTGACGGGGTGGTTAAGGCAGCTGGATCCTACATGGTCAACTGCGTGTTTCAAGTCCCAGACCTGGTGGCTTGGAAAATTTGCTGGGTGCACATGTGTGTGTGCACAAAATCTCAAAAGGAGAAATGGAGAAGAAATTATGGCAAGACCATCCCCCATGAGGAGTGTTCTCTCTCTCTCTCTCTCTTTCTCCGGAGAGTACATGTGCCCTCTGGCAAAAAAAAAAAAAAATTAAAGGTGGAAAAACTTCTCTCCACCCACCTCATATTAGAATGTTCCCAGTGCTGGATAAAGGAATTTTATGGAAGGAAGTTGTCTGTGGCTGACATCCCGCCTCCAAAAGTTCCGAACAGCTCATTGTAATCAGCAGGAGAATGTAGAACTAACTGGCTGCGGGGGTGAAGGAGTGGCTGGGCGACTTGATTTGGAAGAGTAGTCGACGAGAAGAAAAAGTACGAGACAACTTCAAGTTTATAAGACAAATGGAATTGAAAGTGTGAGTTCATTTTGGTACAAAAAATTTTGAAATTCATGCTGCATTTTTTCCATTATACACATTTCCCATGAATTTTTAGAAGACCCCTTTTGTAATGTTTCTGCTGATGAGGCCAAGAACCGAGAGCAGTTATAACAAATGATTAGAACCGTCTCAACTTTTAAAATTTATTTATTTATTTATTTTATTGTTTATTTGCCATGAGCACATGCACTCACCAGAGAGAGACAGAGAGAAAGAGAGGGAGAGTGAGAAGGTAAGCCGCTAGGTCCAGAACTTGAACCATGATTGCTCATGTGGGAATTCAGTGTCTTAACCTCCATGCCACCTTCTGGTCCCCAAAATGTCTCTGGCCCCCAAAATGTCTCAACTCTTATTCTTTAAGAGAGAAGGTGTTCTCATGGGGCATATTTTTATTTTTTATGTTTTTTTTTATATTTTGTTTCATATTTTATTTTTTATACTTTTTCTCAATTCAATATCTGAAGTCTGGGATTCCAAATCAGAACTGATTCTGAGCCCTGGCTCGTCCCCTGCAAACCATGTGATCTTGGACAAGCTATCTGATCAAGTTTTCTTGATTATAGAGTGAGGAAACGTGTGTACTTCGTGCTGTGGTCATGAGGGGGAAATGAAATACCTGCGTCTCGTGTGCTCCCTGGCACACAGTAAGCAGGCAAGAACAGCCACACGGGGCCAGCCCAGGGGCACAGCGCTTAAAGCCCTAACCACAGGGAGCCGAATCCCACATGGCTGACTGCAGTTCAAATCCAAGTCCCTGATTCAAGCCTGAAAAACAGAAACGCATCAGGAGCATGTGCATGTGAGCCCCACATCCTGATAAGATGGAGAAATGGTGGCGAGAGGTTACGTTGTGACCATGCCCCATTGGGCAGTTTCTCTCTCATTCTTTGCCAGCAGTTGTGCCCTCTGGCAATTAAATGAAAAAGAAAAGTAGTAGTAGGGCTAATTAGTAATACATTTATGACTTTGGAGATTTGAAACTCGGTTTCTTGAGTTGCGGGTAATTTTCTCTATTTTATCCTCTCCGTGGCTTGGGATTTGCAGCCCCTGCATGTGAGTCTTTGTAACTACAGGCTTTTGCACATGCAAAAATTAAACCAAGTAAAATATCTGGGGGCCTGGGTTGCTTGAGGAATTCCAGACTATGTTTGACCATCTGGGATAAAATACTTGGGCATTTCGTTTAAACGTTTCTAAAGTATTTTCCAGCAGCAATTAAGGAAAGAGGAGGCAGAGTTGATGCCGAGTCGTTCTGACAGTGATTCCATTATAGTGCTGGGTTCCCGCCACAGAGGTGGTGTCTCAGCTCCCAGCTGAGGAGTATTGTGTGTTCAAAGCAGCGAAAGTGTAACTCAATGCCAATGAAACTCAAGTTTGGCGGAGTAATGAGAAGGCTATTCATCATGACCCATCGTTATAGAAACTGGCCTCGCCTTCTGGAGAAACGTGTCTTATGTTTCAAACGTGTGTAAGGGCCTGGGGTGGCAACGTGGCATCAGTTCAGCAAGTATGCTAGGATGCAGCTTCCCAGACAGCTCAGGGACATGTCAGCTTCCCTCTCCTCAAAGTCCCCGCTGCCTCCCTGTCCTACAGCTCCTTCGCCGGAGCTCCTCCCGGAAGACGTCTTCCTGAGCAGAGCTGAAGAGGTTCACCGTGGGTAGTTTTCTCCTTCCCAGGGGGCGCTTCGGGCTTCTTGCTATGTTATCCTCAGTTAGTGATCTGAGCTGGCCTCGTGGGTCTTCCATCTCCATCATCCCTCACTGTCCCCAAACTGTTCTCCTCCCACTGACTAGCAAAATTTGCCTGTCCTCTGGTCCGTTTCTTTAAGAGGACCCTTGACAAGCAACGGGCCCCCCTAGTAGAGAGTTCAATAAGTCCTTGATCAGAATTGAACATAACGGGAGCCAACAGTTAGCGTAATGGCTATGTCGCTGGACTCCCACGTAGTTAACGCGGTTCGCCTCCCGGACCCGGTGGCTTAAAACTCACGCCGGGCGCGTGTGCGTGCGTGCCCAAGATCCCGAGAGGAGAATGGAGGAGAAGGGATTGCGGCGTGACCATCCCCCCTGGGGGGTGATTTCTCACTTTGTCTCTATGTCTCTCTCTGTCTGGCGAGCGCACGTGCCCTATAGCGAAACCTCTCAAAAAAAAAAAAAAAAAAAAAAAACATTGAACATATCTACTCGAGGGGTTGGCACTAGTTTAATGGGGGAGTGGCTTATTGTCCCTCAGATAACATTGCCTTGATGCCATTAATGATTTTTCTAATATGTATTTCTTCGAGAGCAAGACAGAGAGAGAGACAGCACCTCCCTTCCCCCGCAGGGTGTTCATGCCTTAAGCCAGCTCCAGGTCTTGAGCAAGTGTGTGTCTGGTGTAACTGAGCCTGGCCACGCAGGATTGCCTCACAGAACACATCTTTTACTGCGGTGCCTCCTCACATTGACTCGGGCCGTCATTTAACTTCAGTTGTTACTGTGGCAACCACCTGGGCACAGATGTAGCCTGAGGGCACCTTTCCTCAGCTGTCCCTCCTTTTCCTGCTTCCTGTCCAGGGCCTCTCTTCCTCCACTGCCTGTGGGCGCCAGCTTAGCCAGCTGGTATAGGCACTCCTAGAGCCACCCTCGACCAGCAGACAAACCAATGAGCACAGTGCCACTTCCCCAGAGGCAAGCTCTGTAATGCACCCCTAAATTGGCTTTCCCTTAGTCCTTATTTGGTTCTCCCTGGTTTCCCCCAGGAAGTGACCCAGATCCTTAGAGTCACTTCTCAAACTACCAGCGCAGAGGCCCTTAGTTTAAATTCTACTTTCAGGGAGAGCCCAAGACCTCCTTTTTAACAGAGGACTCCTTACAAACTTTCCCTTAATCTGAGACAACGCATCTCGGTCAGTGGAATCTCCGTGCTGCGAGATGCAGGCTGGGGCAATGCTCTCCCTCTGAGCAGCCACAGCTACCAAGGCTCGGTCTTCCACGACGCTGGTCATGACTGGCTTTCTTTCAGTCTCCCCACTGTACTGTATTCTGGGACAGTATCTGCTTTCTGTGTCCCTGTGCCTAGTTCGGTGTCCTGCATGTAGTAGATACTTAACAAATAAAGTGTAATTTGAATGGGTGGATGGATGGATGAGGTAAATGCATAGGAACCACAGCTTCTCCCATATCAGATAGCAGAGTTAACTATTGATTCTACTTAAACCCATCTAATCCCAAAATAATTAAACATAATACAATATAAAAATAATGTAAAAGAATTAAGATAAATTCTAGGGGAAGCGGAAATACAAACCTAACGTAACCCTCCTCCCCTTCCCCCCCACACAAAGACTCCTTTTACCATGGCATGCCTCCTGTCAATGCCCCCCCCACCACCATCACCCACAAGCCCCTCGCTCTGCCTGCTGAGTGGCCGCTCCTCTCTTGAGCCCTTTCTCCTGCCTTCCCAGGTGGCAGGAAGGTATACCTGTAGGTATCATTCGGTATAATACACTTTCCCTCAGAGATTTCTCTAGGGGAAAGGTAAGGGAGTCTCATATCAAGGACATCATGCCCTTCCTATGAGGTTCTAGGACCACTCAGAGCTAGAGTGTCCAGGGGCTGGTTGGTGGCATCATGCTAAGGTGGCTGGATCTCACATGGCCAGCTGCATGTTCGAGTCTCAGACCCAGCAGCGTGCACATGCACCCACATGCATTCATGGGTGCCCCAAATCCCAAAGGAGATGAGGAGGAGAAAGAATTGTGGCATGGCTATCCCCCATGGGGAAGGGTGTGTGTGCTTTCTCTCTCTCCCTCTTTCTGTCCCTCTCACCCGTAGTGAATGCACAAGTGTTCTAGGGGAAAAAACAAAACAAAACAAAAAAAGAAACGAAACAAAACTAGACTGTCCAGGCACATAGTTCCCATACTTACCAAAACTCTCCATCAGAAACCAAGTCCTCTAAGGAAGCTGGCGCCGAGAGATTTATCTTAAACGTGTCGAGGATGCTAACGAGTTCTGAGTTCAGGTTCCCTTTCCCTCAGTCTGAAATGTTGCATGTGAAAGTGGTGATTTCCTTCTGCCACCGACGCTGAGACAAGGCAGTGGGAGCAGAACCGCTGAGGGAGAATGTCGCTCCCGCGATGAGCGCCAAGAAAGCCCCACACCTCAGCGTTATCCCCACAGCCGAAAGACACACTCTCTCCTTGGCTTCGTGGGATCTTTTTTTTTTAAAAGAATTATTTTATTTAACTTTATTTATTATTATTGTTGTTGTTGTTGTTTCAATTTGAGCAGAGAAAGACAGAGAGCGAGTGAGAAAGCAAGTTGCCAGGTCTGACACTCGAACTACAGTCATCCATGTGGGAGCCCAGCATCTGCATCTACCAGGTGGACCCTTAGTGGGAATTTTTTTTTTTTAAATTATTTTACTTAACTTTTATTTATTTATTTACTTCAATTTGACCAAAGAGGAACAGAACGAGAATGACAGCAAGAGAAAGACAGAGGGGAAGTGAGAAAGCAAGCCACCAGGTCTGGAACTTGAACCACGGTTGGCCATGTGAGAGTCCAGTGCCCTTAACCTCCACGCCACTTGCTGGTACCCCTCAGTGGAGTCTTAAAGAATTAATTACTGGGAACCAGCAGTTAGCGTAATGGCTATGTCGCTGGACTCCCACATAGTCGACCGCGGTTCGTGTCCCAGACCCGGTGACTTAAAACTCACGCTGGGCGCATGTGTGTGCGTGCCCAAGATCCCAAGAGGAGAATGGAGGAGAAGGGATTGCGGCGTGACCATCTCCCCTGGGGGGTGATTTCTCGCTTTCTGTCTCTATGTCTCTCTCTGTCTGTCTGGCGAGCGCACGCACCCTACAGTGAAAATCTCTCAAAAAAAAAAAAAAAAAGAATTAATTACTGTAAAGCATTTTGGCACAATTAGAAATTTGTATGCCATCTAATTTTACATAATTGCCAATTATATTAGAAGAGAAATGAGCTTTCAGCAACATTTCTGTTCCAAGAGCACTAGTTGCAGAGAACTGAAGGAAGTTTAATCTTGCCTTACTAAAAACCATGATTTAGCTGTTAGGATGATTATTTATTTATTTATTTATTTATTAAGAGAGATTTTTGTTATAGGGCATGTGTGCTCACCAGAGACAGAGAGAAACAGAGAGAAAATGAAATCACCCCCTGGAGGGATGACCATGCTATAATAGCTTCTCTTCCATCCTCCTCTTGGGATTTTGGCTACGCACACACAAACCCAGCATGAGTTTCGAGTCACAAGGTCTGGGACTCAAACCACTGTCAGCCATGTGGACTCCAGCAACATAACTATTACGCCAACTACTGGTGGCCTGTTAGAGGGTGCTTTTGGTTGCAAGTAATAGAAACTCCAAATCAAACCAGTTTGAACAATAAGGAAATCTATTATCATCTCACAGGAAGAAAAGAGGGGCAAATTGTTTCAGCTGCTCAAATAGATCATCGAGGACCCAAATTGTCTCTGCTCTGTCATATGAAGTATTAGTCTCAACCGGAAGCTGAGAGTGAGATGGCTGTAGCAGTCCCAGCCTCACAGACCCAAAATGCAAAGGAATAAGAGACCACCTCTTCCATAAAAAGATGACACTGTTTCCAAAAGCTTCCCATCAGACTTTATTTCACACCTCATTATCTGAAATAGTGTCATAGCTTAAGCTAAATTATGCTCTAGAAAGAAATAATCCCAAAATTTCAGTGACTTTATATAGCAAAGGTTTATTTCTTGCTTCCTGCAAAGTCTGCTGTGGGTCCAGAGACTTTCCAGGGAGCTATCTCCATAAGTTAGCACAGAAATATTTTTTAGGTTGATTTACTTAGTTCTTCCATGAGCAAGAGAGATAGAGATAGAGAGACAAAGAGACAGCACCCCCACAGGATCTTTTTTTGGGGAAAGAATTATTTCATTTAAATTTATTTACTTATTTTTTTTTTTTAAAGTTGACCAGACTGGGGCAGAGAGAGAGAAAGAGAGAGAGAAAGCAAGCTACCAGGTCCGGGACTCGAACTGTGGTCGGCCATATGGGAGTCCAGCACCCTTAACCACCACACCACCTGCTGGCCCCCTCATAGGCTCTTAATACCATGATCTACCCCTGACCTTGGCCAGCTCCAGATGATGGGCACACACATGCCTTGTACACTCAGGGAACTACAAAGTGAGAACCTGGAACTCCTTCATGTGGGTCAGCTTGCAGGGTGTCATGTTTTACCACTGCACCAGCCCCTGGCTCAGAAATCTTGTGGGCACCTGCATCTCCAAACATTCTTTCACAATCACTGTGGCAGAGAAGGAGAGTAGTGGAGGGTCGTGGGCAACAACTTGATGCTGAATCCTGAGGGACACTTGTCACCTCTGTTATCCATTCGTCATAGGGCCCGTTCGACTGCACATGGATGGAGAAACATGATCTGCCTGTGTCCTGGGACAGAAGAGTAGAAGCAGAAATGTGGGGCACTGGAGTCTCCACGGTGCGCAGTCCTAACCAGTCACCCAAGAAGGTGGTAGTGGGAGGGCAGTGGAAACTATCAGGCTCTTCTTCTAAGGTGAGATACATGCTGAGAGAAAATCATAAATCCACTCCCTGTCAGGCTTCTCTTCTAAGGTGAGACATATGCTGAGAGAAAATCATAAATCCACTTCCGTGTTTGACAGGTGGCGTAGTGGTTAAGGTGTGGGATTCCCACATGGCTGACCACGGTTCAAGTCTGGACCTGTGGCTTGCTTTCTCACTTTCTCTCTCTCTGTCTCTCTTTCTCTGGTGAGCACACATGCCCTGTAGCAAACTAAAAAAAAATTATAATAATGGTAAATAAAATTAAATAAATAATTCCTTAAAAAAATAAAGGAAACATCCAATGGAAACCTTTTAGATTTTGGAAGATAACACAGAAATCAAAGAATAGTTGATTCTGTATTGCTCATTTATTGATTACCCATTCTGTGATTTAATTGTCAGAAAAAAAGAGTAAAACGGCAAATTCTAATATGTGTTAAACTCTTCACTAAACACACCACCGCCTTCCACCTGCCTGGACGATTTGAATTTGGAGATACAGATGTTTTATGAAACATCAAGGTTCATTTGTACATCACGGTGGAGTATTCGAGGCTCCTAAAATGCTTTTTGACCCTGCATAGCAATCTCTATTAAATCAAAACTCTTCATCACTACACTCAGACTCTTGAGTATAAGGAAGAAACTAATAGGCAACTTCCGTAGACTCTTTTTTCCTACAAAAACACATGTAGAATATGAGAAAAGGGTTTTTCTTGTCCTCTCAATTTCTCAAAATGAAACCTAGCTTTCTATCTAAAAGGCAACCTTTCCCCCATTTCCAGAAACTGCATCCCATGAGCGGAGCATCAAACTCCCTGTGGAAGTTTAACATACCCATTTCCTTCCACCCTCCTGCCCTTCCAAAGAACAAAACAGGGTAAACAAATAAATATGAATAGAAGTGCAACTGAAGATTCTGCCTGAGTGACTACAATATGTGGCTCAGAATTCTGCATTTTCTTTTCTTTCTCTCTTTTTTTTGTTATTTTACTTTTTGCTGTAGGGTACTATGTTCACCATAGAGAAACAGAGAGAAAGGGAAAGTGAAAAATTACTCCCCATGGGGGATGGCCACACAGCCATCCCTTCTTCTCTATTCCCCTCTTAATATTTTGCATGCACATGTGCCCAGCATGATTTTTAAGTCACTGGGTCCAGGACTCGAACCATGGGATCAGCCATGTGGGATCCAGCACTTTAACCTCCATGCCACCTGCTGGCCCAGGAATCAGAACTTTTAGAAGGCTCTCAAGTGATCATGATGTCCTGCTGGGGGGTTTTCTTGGGGGGAGGTTTGTTTGTTTCTGGATTTTGTCATAGGATAAATGTACTCACCAGAGAGACAGTGAGAGGGAAAGTGAGATATCACCCCCAAGGGGGATGGCCACATCACAATCTCTTCTCCTCCACCCTCCTTCTGGAATTTTGGGCACACATGCGCACACACATCTGGTGTGATTTTCAAGCCTGGATCTTGAACTGAAGTCGACCATGTGGGAGTCCAGTGCTTTAACTACCACGCCACCTGCTGACCCCGTGCTGCCAGTTTTATAACACAGCCTTCTGTCAACAGGTAAAAGGCTCCCTATTGACCTTTTTCCCCTTCACCTGATAGTAAGTTTATCTACCAAGAGATGGTTTTCATAGTCTTTATTGAATCTAATAAAATGATAAATCCAGTCACAATCTCTGTATTGTGACCAAGGCAAGTAATTTTGTTCCTTGACACTTTTCTGATTAGCTGAATGAGGATGTCTCTGAACTAAACATTGGTTCTTCTTCCTTATTTCTTCTTTCAGACTATAAGATAGATAGATACATATCTGTGTATGTATTTTTTTTAACAAAATGGGAGCATGTATATGTCTCTGTGTGTTCAACTGTATGTCCTACAGGATGAGTTTTAATATAACTAAGCCCACCTTAATAAAGCATTTCTAATTGTAAGCAAAAGTGGTTGCTAGTGTTTACTACCTGCCTCTTACAGTAGCAAACGTTGTGTGATAAAAAACCTTGCTCTACTCACAGTACCTCAGTTTACCTATCTGCAAAGTAGAGACAACAATAGCTTCTATCTCAAACAACTGTTAAAAAATTGAACGAGACAGAATGGAGAATCCAAAAATAAACCCATGCAAATATGCCCAACTAAATCTTGACAAAAGTGCAAGAGAAATTCAACAGGAGAAAGAGAAACTTCAACGAATGGAGCTGGAGCAATTAGACACCCATAGGCCAAAAGAGCAAATAAAATTATTTTTTAAATTTAAAACCATGACGTTAGTCACACTCCCTCTATGTTAATAAAAATACATCACAGGTTTAAATGAAAAAAGTAAAACTATAAGTTTTTAGAAACAAACACAGAAGAAAATCTTTAGGATCTAGGATTCAAAAAGGAGTTCTTATACTTCATCATCAAAAGCATGATTCCTAAAGGTAAAAACTGATAAATTGAGCTTAGTCAAAATTTGACATTTTTCTCTGCAAAGGAGCTTAGTCAAAATTTGACATTTTTCTCTGCAGAGGACTGTTTATAATAAATAAATAAATAAATAAAAACAAGCTAGAGAGTGGGAAAAAATACTGACAATTATATATCTTATAAAGGACTAGTATCTAGAATACATAAAGAACTCTCAAAACTCAATAGAAAAAACATCAACAGCAAAAACGATGAACAATAATCCCATAGAAAATCGGCAAAGGACAAGAAGAAACATTTCATCCAACAAGATACATTAATGATACAAAAGTACGTGAAAAGATGTGCAGTTCCCTCCCTTTTTAGCCGTTAGGGAAACAAAATAAAACCACAGTGAAATATCAGTGCTGCTAGGTGTGGAGTTGCACGTCCTGAAAGTTTGCTCCCCTAGGTAACGATGTTGAGAGAGGAAGAAATCTTTAGGATGTAGGGCCTGCTCAGTGGTATTTGGATATGAATGGATTGATGCAGTCTTACAGGAGAGAGTTTTTACTCTTGTAGGCATGGTTAGTTCTCACAAGAGCTGGTTGTTATGAAAGTAAGGTAGCCTCCAGTAGCTCTCTCTCTGCACACACCTGCTGACCTTTCCACTTCTCTATGCCATGTTGTGATGCCAGTCCCACACCTTTGCAGGCATACAAATAAACCTGCTACTTACAAATCACCTAGTCTCAGGGATTTCTGTTTAGCAACACAATAACAGACCAAGACAAGCACATGCCTACCAGAATGACTAAAATAGAAAATTGTGATAATACAAATGCTAAGATGTAGAGAAACTGAATTGCTACACATTGCTGGTAAAAGTTTGCCAATTGTTTAAGAAACTGAACACATAACTATCATACAGCCCAGTCATTACAGTACTGGCAGTACAGTCCAGACAAAAACCTGTTCACACATGTTTATAGGCGCTTCTTTGTAACAGTCAAAAACTGGAAACAAACCAGACAGCTTTCAACAGGCGAGTTGTTCAACCTTTGTACATCCATACCATGGACCATTACTCAGTTTATAGAGGAACTGGGTCAGCCAGTGATGTGGTGGTTAAGGTGGCTAGATTCTACATGGCCGACTGCATGGTTCAAGTCCCAGACTCGGCAGTTCAAGAAACATACTGGTGCATGTGTGTGCATGTCCAAAATTCCAAAAGGAAAATGGAAGAGAAGGGATTGCAGTGTGGAGACCCCCATCAGGGTTCTCACTTCCTCTCTCTTTCTTTCTCTGGCAAGCATATGTGCCCTACAGCAAAGTTAAAAAACAAACAGCATGACTAGACCAGCCATGGTGATGCAGTGGGTAGGATGCTGCCCTAAGAGAGGCCCAAGTTCAAATGCTGGTTTGACCCGAACACACCAGGCATGCTAGCACGTACCCAGGAGTTTGGCTGGCTGGGAAGCTGGGGAAAGAATCACAGCAAGGCAGGGCCCTGCTGAGGGTACCCCTTCTCTTTTTCTTTCTCTCAATTAAAAAATAAAATAGATAAAATAGGGAGAAGGGCACATGCACTTGCCGGAGAGACAGAAAGTGAGAAATCACCCCCCAGGGGATTGGCCATGCCACAATCCCTTCTCCTCCACTCTCCTCTTGGGGTTTTGGGCATGCGCGCACACGCACCCAGCACGACTTTCAGGCCGCTGGGTCTGTGACTCAGACTGCAGTTGTCCATGTGGGAGTCCGGCGACATGACCAATATGCCATCTGCTGGCCCCACACACAACAATCTTAATAAATCTTCCGACAATTACACTGAGTGGGGGGAAAAACTCACGAAACATTACATGCTGCACAATTCCATTTTTTCTTTTTAAAGAATTATTTTATTTAACTTTATTTATTTATTTATTTTTAATTTTGACCAGAAAGTTACAGAGTGAGAGAGAAAGAGGGAGAGACAGGGAAAGTGAGAAAATAAGTCTCCACATCAAGGACTCAAACTGCAGTCAGCCATGCGGGAGTCCAGAGCCCTTAACCACCACACCACCTGCCAGCCTCATGCCCAGTTCCATTTATACACCCTTAAAATGACAGATTTATAGAAATGCAGAGCAGACAGTGTTGCCAAGGGTTAAGACAGGTGGAGGTGAGGGGGAAGGTGAGTCCACAAAAGAACAACCTGAAGGGTTCTGTGGCGGTGGAAACACCAAACATCTTGACTCTGTATGTCAGAACCCCGTTTCCGACACTATTTTAGGGTGCCGTAAGATGTTACCCTTGGGGAAACAGTAAAGATACACAGGGTGCTCTCTTTTTTATTTCCTGTGATTGCATGTGCATCCACAATGATCTCAAACTAAAAAGTTTAACAAAACTAAATGAGATCACCTCCATAGCAGGCACTAGGACAGCTTTAATCGATTTTAGTATCATGAATGGCACTTTCCCACAACCACTTACTTAACGCGCTTTGCCCTTCTGCCTCTGCTGAATACCCTGAGGTGATGTGGTGCAGGGGAAACACGGTGCTAGCTAGGAGTCGAACAAGTTCTAATCCTCACTCTGATACTGATGAATAGTTACGTGACACTAGGCAAGATAAAAGTCTTTCTCAAGCCTTATTTTCTCCATCAGAAAAGGAGGGTAACAATTTCCCTTTGTCCCCACTACGGAGCCTTTGGTTTGTTTGTTGGCTTGTTTAAGAATCAAATAAATGATGTACAGAAGAAAAAACAGCATTGAAAACCATTAAGGGCTATAGAAACGCTAACACATTCAATATACGTACATTTATTAAATACCTCTTACTCATCTACTACCGCTATTACTAATAAATATGACCATTTACTCGCTTGAAACGCATGCTGGAATTTGGCATGCAAATTTCCTGAGTGTTGCTCATTTGCATTGGAAAAAGGG
>NW_006159602.1:4040198-4043790 GCF_000334495.1 Tupaia belangeri chinensis | reverse complement strand
TTTGTTCCTTGACACTTTTCTGATTAGCTGAATGAGGATGTCTCTGAACTAAACATTGGTTCTTCTTCCTTATTTCTTCTTTCAGACTATAAGATAGATACATATCTGTGTTTGTATATATATTTTTTAACAAAATGGGAGCATGTATATGTCTCTGTGTGTTCAACTGTATGTCCTACAGGATGAGTTTTAATATAACTAAGCCCACCTTAATAAAGCATTTCTAATTGTAAGCAAAAGTGATTGCTAGTGTTTACTACCTGCCTCTTACAGTAGCAAACGTTGTGTGATAAAAAACCTTGCTCTACTCACAGTACCTCAGTTTACCTATCTGCAAAGTAGAGACAACAATAGCTTCTATCTCAAACAACTGTTAAAAAATTGAACGAGACAGAATGGAGAATCCAAAAATAAACCCATGCAAATATGCCCAACTAAATCTTGACAAAAGTGCAAGAGAAATTCAACAGGAGAAAGAGAAACTTCAACGAATGGAGCTGGAGCAATTAGACACCCATAGGCCAAAAGAGCAAATAAAATTATTTTTTAAATTTAAAACCATGACGTTAGTCACACTCCCTCTATGTTAATAAAAATACATCACAGGTTTAAATGAAAAAAGTAAAACTATAAGTTTTTAGAAACAAACACAGAAGAAAATCTTTAGGATCTAGGATTCAAAAAGGAGTTCTTATACTTCATCATCAAAAGCATGATTCCTAAAGGCAAAAACTGATAAATTGAGCTTAGTCAAAATTTGACATTTTTCTCTGCAAAGGACTGTTTATAATAAATAAATAAATAAATAAATAAAAACAAGCTAGAGAGTGGGAAAAAATACTGACAATTATATATCTTATAAAGGACTAGTATCTAGAATACATAAAGAACTCTCAAAACTCAATAGAAAAAACATCAACAGCAAAAACGATGAACAATAATCCCATAGAAAATCGGCAAAGGACAAGAAGAAACATTTCATCCAACAAGATACATTAATGATACAAAAGTACGTGAAAAGATGTGCAGCATCTTCCCTAACTAGCCGTTAGGGAAACAAAATAAAACCACAGTGAAATATCAGTGCTGCTAGGTGTGGAGTTGCACGTCCTGAAAGTTTGCTCCCCTAGGTAACGATGTTGAGAGAGGAAGAAATCTTTAGGATGTAGGGCCTGCTCAGTGGTATTTGGATATGAATGGATTGATGCAGTCTTACAGGAGAGAGTTTTTACTCTTGTAGGCATGGTTAGTTCTCACAAGAGCTGGTTGTTATGAAAGTAAGGTAGCCTCCAGTAGCTCTCTCTCTGCACACACCTGCTGACCTTTCCACTTCTCTATGCCATGTTGTGATGCCAGTCCCACACCTTTGCAGGCATACAAATAAACCTGCTACTTACAAATCACCTAGTCTCAGGGATTTCTGTTTAGCAACACAATAACAGACCAAGACAAGCACATGCCTACCAGAATGACTAAAATAGAAAATTGTGATAATACAAATGCTAAGATGTAGAGAAACTGAATTGCTACACATTGCTGGTAAAAGTTTGCCAATTGTTTAAGAAACTGAACACATAACTATCATACAGCCCAGTCATTACAGTACTGGCAGTACAGTCCAGACAAAAACCTGTTCACACATGTTTATAGGCGCTTCTTTGTAACAGTCAAAAACTGGAAACAAACCAGACAGCTTTCAACAGGCGAGTTGTTCAACCTTTGTACATCCATACCATGGACCATTACTCAGTTTATAGAGGAACTGGGTCAGCCAGTGATGTGGTGGTTAAGGTGGCTAGATTCTACATGGCCGACTGCATGGTTCAAGTCCCAGACTCGGCAGTTCAAGAAACATACTGGTGCATGTGTGTGCATGTCCAAAATTCCAAAAGGAAAATGGAAGAGAAGGGATTGCAGTGTGGAGACCCCCATCAGGGTTCTCACTTCCTCTCTCTTTCTTTCTCTGGCAAGCATATGTGCCCTACAGCAAAGTTAAAAAACAAACAGCATGACTAGACCAGCCATGGTGATGCAGTGGGTAGGATGCTGCCCTAAGAGAGGCCCAAGTTCAAATGCTGGTTTGACCCGAACACACCAGGCATGCTAGCACGTACCCAGGAGTTTGGCTGGCTGGGAAGCTGGGGAAAGAATCACAGCAAGGCAGGGCCCTGCTGAGGGTACCCCTTCTCTTTTTCTTTCTCTCAATTAAAAAATAAAATAGATAAAATAGGGAGAAGGGCACATGCACTTGCCGGAGAGACAGAAAGTGAGAAATCACCCCCCAGGGGATTGGCCATGCCACAATCCCTTCTCCTCCACTCTCCTCTTGGGGTTTTGGGCATGCGCGCACACGCACCCAGCACGACTTTCAGGCCGCTGGGTCTGTGACTCAGACTGCAGTTGTCCATGTGGGAGTCCGGCGACATGACCAATATGCCATCTGCTGGCCCCACACACAACAATCTTAATAAATCTTCCGACAATTACACTGAGTGGGGGGAAAAACTCACGAAACATTACATGCTGCACAATTCCATTTTTTCTTTTTAAAGAATTATTTTATTTAACTTTATTTATTTATTTATTTTTAATTTTGACCAGAAAGTTACAGAGTGAGAGAGAAAGAGGGAGAGACAGGGAAAGTGAGAAAATAAGTCTCCACATCAAGGACTCAAACTGCAGTCAGCCATGCGGGAGTCCAGAGCCCTTAACCACCACACCACCTGCCAGCCTCATGCCCAGTTCCATTTATACACCCTTAAAATGACAGATTTATAGAAATGCAGAGCAGACAGTGTTGCCAAGGGTTAAGACAGGTGGAGGTGAGGGGGAAGGTGAGTCCACAAAAGAACAACCTGAAGGGTTCTGTGGCGGTGGAAACACCAAACATCTTGACTCTGTATGTCAGAACCCCGTTTCCGACACTATTTTAGGGTGCCGTAAGATGTTACCCTTGGGGAAACAGTAAAGATACACAGGGTGCTCTCTTTTTTATTTCCTGTGATTGCATGTGCATCCACAATGATCTCAAACTAAAAAGTTTAACAAAACTAAATGAGATCACCTCCATAGCAGGCACTAGGACAGCTTTAATCGATTTTAGTATCATGAATGGCACTTTCCCACAACCACTTACTTAACGCGCTTTGCCCTTCTGCCTCTGCTGAATACCCTGAGGTGATGTGGTGCAGGGGAAACACGGTGCTAGCTAGGAGTCGAACAAGTTCTAATCCTCACTCTGATACTGATGAATAGTTACGTGACACTAGGCAAGATAAAAGTCTTTCTCAAGCCTTATTTTCTCCATCAGAAAAGGAGGGTAACAATTTCCCTTTGTCCCCACTATGGAGCCTTTGGTTTGTTTGTTGGCTTGTTTAAGAATCAAATAAATGATGTACAGAAGAAAAAACAGCATTGAAAACCATTAAGGGCTATAGAAACGCTAACACATTCAATATACGTACATTTATTAAATACCTCTTACTCATCTACTACCGCTATTACTAATAAATATGACCATTTACTCGCTTGAAACGCATGCTGGAATTTGGCATGCAAATTTCCTGAGTGTTGCTCATTTGCATTGGAAAAA
>NW_006159602.1:4036785-4040130 GCF_000334495.1 Tupaia belangeri chinensis | reverse complement strand
AAAGAGGTGGGAGGCCTTTTGAAGCCTTTTGAAAATTGAGCTCAGGGGGATGAATTCTTATCACTGGGCCCAAGGTATAATTGATTTTCTACACAATGGCTCACAGGTGCTACATTTAACACCCTGAGTAGTAGGAGGATGGAAATGTATCCCAAGGTGCAGCTATTACTTAAAATATCTACATAGTCAGCCCCTTCGCTCTGGGGAAGGCTAAGAAGCCTCCGGGCTTTCAGGGGGTACTCCACCCAGTTGGGAGAAAGTATGGAGACACCTGCTCCTTACTTAGCCCACTCAGAGAACTGGGCTTTGGCTTTCTTATTTTCAGTGGCTGGAAGCCAAAAACACCTCTTTTCAGACCTGGATCACAAGGTTAGGGAAGAACACAGGGCAAACCCACCATGAAATACATATTAATATTATAACAACCCTTTCAGAATTCACTGTTGCTATGTCAACAAAGCAGCTGGGGAAATTGGGTCTTTGGGAAATTGGGAAATGAGGTCGGCTTTGGCAACGTGGCAAATGTTTCCTTCTCAGAACAATTGGTCTGTGACACCAGTCAGCCTTTTCCTACCTGCTCTTTCTTTTGCTTATTTATATGAAAATGGAGACACGAAACAACGACCACTAAGGTTTGGGGTTAGAGGGCTTCTGTGCCATGGAAGAAGAAACTGATACTAAATGATTCCTCTCTCCCCTACCAGCGCCCCACCCCCGCCCCCGCCCTGTCACCTGTTAATGTCAATTTATCAGTCCCAACCTGGACTCCACCAGACTGAAAATGGATTTCCTGCGCAGCTCTGCTATTAACCAGCTCTGAGGCTGTAAGTGCATTGCTGACTTCATCTTAGTCTCAGTTGCGTCCTTTTCTGAAGAAACAAAGGCATATTCGCAGAACCGGCTACCTAAATTGGAAGGCCCAATACAAGATGAAAGTGTAGGGCCCCTTATTCAAAACTACTAAGAATTTCAGGCGGGCCACAGCGGCACATTAAACCAAGCGCAGTGCCCTTCTCAGCACATGGGCCCTTGTGACCGTATGAGTTGCACGCCCACCAAGCCGGCCTCTCTATTAGTTACGACTCTAGGTTTACAGAAGAGCCAAGTCAAGGCACACTCGTTCTGTGAAGATACTTCATTAGCAGGCTGCTATGGTATGTGGGATCTGGGGGAGCGCTGACCAAGGAGGCTGGTTCACCTGTATGTTAGCCTCAACTGGAGAGAGAAGCTCAACGCCCCGTGTCTGTTCCCCCACATGGGCTCCCCTCAGAGAGCACCTGGTTCTCTTGGTTTAGATCTCCCGGATGATACAACTCTAGCCAGGCAACTCCTAAGTTTTCTGTCTTACAGCTTCAGCCACCAGAGAGACTCAGCGGCACACTCACAGTCTCCTGAATGCAAAAATCCTGGGAAGGGGCTCCCTTCAGATTAGACTGGGTGCCCATTCTAGATCAATCTGCCAAGTGTACTTCAGAAGAGTGGCCGAGATGGGGCGGAGCAAGATTGGCAGATAAACCTACAGGTGCCTACCTGTTATAAGAACAGAGACAGCAGATGGCATCTCAGGGCTGCTACTCCAGGTCTACCAGTAGAAGGAGGCATGAAGAAGATGCCTGGGGCACGCTAGATGGTCAGGGGGGCAGGCCGCCTGCCATCGGCCAGGAGTGATGGCCCAGGAACCTGCATTTGCCCTCCCAGGCTAAGACTCTATGAGCTCCACGTTCTCTTACAGCTCTCACGCGCTACCAGTGTTTTCTCTCTGTGCTCACAGTCATCCCCCAAATCAACTTTCAGGAAGCCTTCTCAGGTAGAGTAATTTACTTCACTCAATAGATCTTGGTGTAGTGTGATGAGATCTTTTAAAAATAAATGGATTTATTTTAAATACACAAGAGACACCCTCTAGCTTAAGCAATCCTAAAGAGAATCTTTTTGTCAAGCAGATTCTTATTTAAATTGAGCAGCCACTTCGCTCCTTCACAAATACGAATTTTCATATAGAGTGCTTTGCTTAAGGGAGATAGACTGAGGGTCTGTCCACCTCGGGGAAGGCAACCACGGGAGAAAATGATGGTGGGTCTGCCGCTCACAGAAAGTGTTATCAACAGGCCTGCCTCTATCCTACTCCCATGTAAGTGGCAAGGGAGGCTTTTCCCTGCATCGCTTTCCTCGGGTGGCTTCTTCCCTTCAAGGATGCCTGAGTCTTACCTTGCACGAGTCCACTCGCAGAAGAATTTCTTCTCTAGGTAGGGGTGGGGATGGGGCAGGCAAGCAGCAACAGAGCTCCAGGCCTGCCTGTCCAGCGTGGGAGCCACGGCCACAGGTGGCTGTTGAGCACTGGCAGGAGTGGAGATGTGTTGTACGTGTAAGATACACACTGGACTTGGAAGGCTTAGAGTTAAAAAAAATAAAAGATGTAGCTGTTCTCAGCGGCCCAGTGGTTAAGAGCCCCAGATCCCAATAGGAGGGAGAAATGAAGGAGGGACTGCCATGCAACCACACCGCACTCGGGGGTGGGGGGCCTTCTCCCTCTTTCTCTGGTGAGTGTATGCGTCCTCTGGCAATTAAAAAAAATGTAAAATATCTCAATGACTATTATTTACTGATTACATGTTGAGTTTTTCTTCATACACAGGATCAGATAAAATTAATTATTAATTTCATCTTTTGGTTTTACTTTTTTTTTTTTTTTTAAGTTTTTGCCATAGGACATTTGTGCTCACCAGAGAGAGGCAGAGAGAAGTAAGGAATCACCCCTCAGGAGCTACGGCCACACCCCAACCCTTCCCCTCCATTCTCCACTGAAGATTTTGGCACGCAAGCACATGCACCCAGCATGATTTTCTTTCTTTCTTTTTTTCTGAGAGATTTTTGCTATAGGACATGCACTTGCCAGAGAAACAGAGAGACAGAAAGCAAGAAATCACCCCCCACCCCAGGGAAGATGACCACACCACTATCCCTTCTCCTCCATTCTCCTCTTGGGATTTTGGGCATGCACGCACATGCTCCTGGCGTGAGTTTCAAGCTGCCAGGTCCTGGTCTGCCCAGGCTCAAGAGGAGGGAACACAGGTCCACCTCCTGATGGGAGGGGGTCTCAAGAACTTGACTGAGGATCTGTAGACCTCTCTGCTTTAGGCTTCAAACAAAGCTCACAGCTCCCTGCTCCGCTCGGGCAGACCCACCTCAGACTGGGTACAGCCATCAATATTCAGTGATGGAGGCTGAGCAGGTGACTGTGGGGCAGGGAAGATGCCAGGCCAACGAGCAGTGAACCTGGGTCTGCCAACCGCTCTACTCTCACCCCCCATGCACAGGCGAGCCGCTGGCCCTTTTGAAAAACGA
>NW_006159602.1:4020823-4036501 GCF_000334495.1 Tupaia belangeri chinensis | reverse complement strand
GAGGCCCCCGGCCCTGCCTGTCCAGCGTGGGAGCCACGGCCACAGGTGGCTGTTGAGCACTGGCAGGAGTGGAGATGTGTTGTACGTGTAAGATACACACTGGACTTGGAAGGCTTAGAGTTAAAAAAAATAAAAGATGTAGCTGTTCTCAGCGGCCCAGTGGTTAAGAGCCCCAGATCCCAATAGGAGGGAGAAATGAAGGAGGGACTGCCATGCAACCACAGCGCACTCGGGGGTGGGGGGCCTTCCCCCTCTTTCTCTGGTGAGTGTATGCGTCCTCTGGCAATTAAAAAAATGTAAAATATCTCAATGACTATTATTTACTGATTACATGTTGAGTTTTTCTTCATACACAGGATCAGATAAAATTAATTATTAATTTCATCTTTTGGTTTTACTTTTTTTTTTTTTTTTAAGTTTTTGCCATAGGACATTTGTGCTCACCAGAGAGAGGCAGAGAGAAGTAAGGAATCACCCCTCAGGAGCTACGGCCACACCCCAACCCTTCCCCTCCATTCTCCACTGAAGATTTTGGCACGCAAGCACATGCACCCAGCATGATTTTCTTTCTTTCTTTTTTTCTGAGAGATTTTTGCTATAGGACATGCACTTGCCAGAGAAACAGAGAGACAGAAAGCAAGAAATCACCCCCCACCCCAGGGAAGATGACCACACCACTATCCCTTCTCCTCCATTCTCCTCTTGGGATTTTGGGCATGCACGCACATGCTCCTGGCGTGAGTTTCAAGCTGCCAGGTCCTGGTCTGCCCAGGCTCAAGAGGAGGGAACACAGGTCCACCTCCTGATGGGAGGGGGTCTCAAGAACTTGACTGAGGATCTGTAGACCTCTCTGCTTTAGGCTTCAAACAAAGCTCACAGCTCCCTGCTCCGCTCGGGCAGACCCACCTCAGACTGGGTACAGCCATCAATATTCAGTGATGGAGGCTGAGCAGGTGACTGTGGGGCAGGGAAGATGCCAGGCCAACGAGCAGTGAACCTGGGTCTGCCAACCGCTCTACTCTCACCCCCCATGCACAGGCGAGCCGCTGGCCTTTTTGCAAAACGAGGAGGATAGCACCTCTAGGTGAACCATAAGGACTATGCCAACTCTGCGTCTCAAATAAATAAATGTGAGTGTCTAGGACCATGGCTCCAAGAAAGGGCCCCTGTCACCACACCTGAAGCCCACTTGCATGTGGGAGAAAAGATGCCCACGGGAACTGTTCTAAATTGGCAAGCCAGTGCTCCCTTCAAGAAAGTACAGAGCTGTTCAGTGGGCACTTGGATTCCACGGATGATGGGAAACGAAAGCTTCCGTCTTGCCCTTCCTTTTCTGTTCTAACCGAAAGCTGATCTGATGGTGTTGCCTCTGTTTTCTCAAGGGCCGGTAGGAAGCAGCCTGCCCCACTCTTCTGGTTGTCCCATCAACCCTGGGCCCAGCCTGCCCATGCTTCATGACCTTCTCCTGCCCCTCCCTCCAGATAGTGCACTGAGATTTACTCCCTGTGTGGAAAATGCAGCAGAATGTGGCCGTGGTGCCTCACCTACATAGTAAAGAGGTTCGGGATGGGACAGCTAAGCTACACCTTTGCGCCCCGGGGCAGTATTTGAAAGTGATGTCACAGCCCACAGCCAATTAAAATTCGTACCTTTTAACCTCCACAATCATCGGGAGCTCCCGATCTGTTAAGTTTAATTCTGGAAAGATGTTTTGATATTCTAAATTATTTGTCAGCCTGGCACGGCAAATAAACATTCGTGAAATTCATTTCAAAAGATGTTAACACTGGTGAAACCCACGTGCCCCCAGAGGGATTATACAAATTTCCATGTCAAATATTTGAGGCAAAGCACTTGTAGAGAAACAGTGTTTTTTTGTGTTTTGATGCCTTTCATTTCCATAAACTAGATTACTTTCTGAAATTACTTTCACACAGAGAGCCGTTTCTATTGAATTCCAGTCAGTGAACTCCTCCGAGTGTGAGGTGAATAAAATATCTCGGGCCGTGGGGCTTCCTGGATGCATATACACTGAGTTGTGTAAGGAGGGCAGACCAAGTTGAGATGTTATCTTTAGAGAGCTCATGTACCCTGATCTGCTGTCTTACGGTAATTGCTAAACAACCGATTCATTTAGAGCCTAACAAGGAAGCTCTCGGGCTTTCTCTTCCCCCCATCGCCCCTACCTGGCTAACAATGACTCCGGCTCTGTTGTTCACTGGAGATTTGCTGGCAGGCAGCTGCTTGCTACAGCAAGGTTCTCCAACAGTCAAGTTTTATCTGCTTCTTGCAAACACCCATTCTGCCAAAAAAATTCACACAAAAAAATTTGATCCGAGCAAACATTGTCCTATTGTCCTAGTTCTGTCAAGCCCACAAAATTAAAACGGACTTAATTTTTTTTAAAAAAAGAAAAAAAAATAAAAAGGAAAAAGTATTTGAGGAGCCAAGTAGAAGAAAGCTGCTGGGTTAAATGTTACTTGAAACAGGGTTTCCTCTGGGGGAGGGCTCTGAACTGCAGCAGAGAGACAGAATGGTAATTCCATATGGGTGGGGACAATCTCTCCTTAGATAAAGTCACTTGAAGTTCTTATCTTCCAGGGCGAGCAGGGAGAGTTCTCTGATCCGGGAAATACCTTTCTAGCAAATCTAACCTTGACCAACTTTAAAATTTCTGATTACCGTTTGAGGACAGTGCCAGGGACAGCCAAGTGTAGCCCTGGGAACAGCAGAGGCCCTGGTGCTCCCACTTTAGAAAGGTAAGCCCGAAGGAGGGGGCTAGAGAAAACAGGGCTTGTTTGTTTCTTGTTTTTGTTGGTGAGTTGGTATTTTGTTTTATTCTTTTTCCAAAGAAAAAGAAAAGCTCAAGGCCAAGAGTTTCAAGTTTCACTCCTCTTCTGAGTGAGAAGGAAGCCACTGGAAGGTGTGAAATGATCTACTTATCTTTTTTTTTTTGAGAGAGATTTTCATTGTAGGGCGCGTGTGCTTTGGTCACGCCGCAATCCCTTCTCCTCCATTCTCCTCTCGGGATCTTGGGCACGCACGCACACGCGCCCGGCGTGAGTTTTAAGCCACCGGGTCCGGGACACGAACCGCGGTCGACTATGTGGGAGTCCAGCGACATAGCCATTACGCTAACTACTGGTTCCCGAAATGATCTACTTATTAACAAAACCATTGTGGCTACTAAGTTAAGAGTAGGAAGAGGGACCAGCAGTTGGTGTAATGGCTATGTCACTGGACTCCCAGGTAGTTGACCACAGTTCGAGTCCCAGATCTGGTGGCTTAAACTCATGCTGGGCGCATGTGCGTGCATGCGTGCGTGCCCAAGATCCAGAGAGGAGAAGGGAGGAGAAGGGATTGTGGCGTGGCCATACCCTCGGGGGCGGGGGTGATTTCTTCTCTTCTGTCTCTCTCTCTGTCTTTCTGGCGAGTGCACTCACCCTATAGCAAAAACCTTTCCAAAAAAAAAAAAAGAGTACGAAGGAAGAGGTAGCCTTAGATAAGCAAGGCTGGAGATGATGGTAGCTTGAACCAGAGTGGTTAAAAAAAGGTGAGTTAAGGTTGAATTTTGGATTTATTTGAAGGAAAAGTTAAAGATGACCCTAGATGTATTGTCTTGAGCATCTGGAAAAACGAAGTTGCTATGTAACTAGATGAAGAAGGCTGTGGATGGAAATAATGAGTTGAACATATAGTATTTATTTTGGGGACCAGCAGATGGCACAGTGGTTACGTTGTTGGACTCACATAAGGTCGACCACAGTTCAAGTCCTGAACCCAGTGGCTTAAAACTCACACTGGGCAGGTGTGCATGCATGACCAGAATCCCAGAAGAGAATAGAGGAGAAGGGGTTGTGGCATGGCCATCCCTCTGGGAGATGATTTCTCACTTTCTGTCTCTGTCTCTCTCATGAGCACGCATACCCTATGGCAAAAATCTCTCCCAAAAAAGGGGTATTCATTTTGAGATATCTATTACATTTCTCAGTCAAAACATCAGACAGACAGAAAGGATGGTCAGCAAGGGAATATAATATGAGAGTCAACTATTTATAGGTATATTTAAAGCCCTGTAATGGGTGAGATCACCAAGGAGGGGAAGTAATGCTAAGAAGAGGTCCTGGGGCACTTCATCTCTAAAATACCTGCAGCCTATCAAAATGTAAATACAACATAAAATCACATCGTTTAGTATAGAAAAACTAACTGGGCACTTAATGGGTCCTGGGGGATTAAAACACAGAGCATGCACCTTTGGAGGACATAAGGCAAGGTCACCAGGAAAATTATCAACATCCCAAAGGATGGGATGGAGGAGAGGGTATCTCTTACTCCAGGAAGTAAAGAATATGGCAAAAGTGAAGGTCAACAGTTCACAGTTGAAGAAAACTGACTGTGCAAGGAAATCACTGAAGAGTTGAAAGGAAACATAGAGAAATAGACCTTGTCCGAGGGACAACACCTGCTTTGGAAATTGGACTTGGGCTCTCTGTTCCTCTTACTCTGCTCCACTGTCTTCACTGCGAGCACCCGTGCAGAGCAGGTGCAGGTGCATGCCCACGTGTACTCCCACACGTTCCCTCCTTCTCATCAGGACAGAGATTAGTAACACAGGGAACTCTGCTGGAGATGCCCTACACTGAATGGACAGACACTCGAGGATGACCTGGCCACCCTCACCCTCTCTCCACCCTCTCACCTGGCTTCATTTCTCATCATCTCTTTATCATTGCCCAACATTGCAGCGTATATTGGTTTTCTACATTCTCAACCATCATACTGGGGACTCCATGAGGGCAAGGACTTCACTTTGTTTATTACTTTATCCTTAGTCCTTGGAACTGCCTAGTACACAGCAAGTGCTCAATGAAATTATGTATTGGATGAAACACATGATGTGCTGAAAGGCAGTGAGGGTCTGCCATGCCGACCTACCAGTTACATAACTTAGCACAAGTTTCATCATTCCTCCTAGCCTCTGTTATTTGAGCTACAAAATGGAAATCATAATTACCTCAGAGGCTGCAAGAATGAATATTAAATGGGATTGTTTTTATAAAGCATCTGGTCTACCGTAAGTCTGCAAGGAAAATTTCTCCTTATATGTTCTCCACTCTAATCTTAAGAGTATCAAGCCAGAGAATTCCAACTCTGGTCTTAGTAATGCAAACTAGCTTCTGGTATCAGGAGTTCTCTTTAGTTCCCTATGAAGAAAAGTTTGGGGCCAACCAGGTGGATGGTGGATAAGGTAGCTGGGTCCTACATGGCCAACTGCATGGTTCGAGTCCGGACCTGGTGGCTTGAAGAACACACCAGGTGTCTGTGCACGCATGCCCAAATTATCGAGAGGACAATGGAAGAGAAGGGATTGCAACGTGATCATCTGTCATCCCCACTAGGGCATGCTTTCTAACTTTCCCTCTCTCTGTCTCTCTCCAGTAAGCACATGCATTCTGTAGCCAATTAATAAAACAAAAATCTATTTAAAAAAAGTTTGAAGTGGCAGAAAATAAGTTTTCATGATAAAACTACATTTTAGAAAGTGCTTTAACAATGTAAGATAATGAGCCGGTCCTATAGCCTGGAGGTTAAGAGACCTAGACCCTGCATGTGAGTCTTAGCCCTGGTGACTTGAAAAACATGTCAGGGGCATACACTTGTGTGCCAAAAGTCCCAGCAGGATGGAGAAATGGAAGGGAAGGGATTACGGTGTGGGCATGCCTCATGAGGGTGCTCTCTCTCGCTCTCCGTTTTCAGCTCTCTCTGTGTGTCTGTCTCCAGCTAGTGCATGTGCCCTCTGACAACTACCGAAAAATTGTAAAATATATGTATAAAATAACAAGATGGGGGCAAGCAGAAAACATGGAGGTTAAGGATCCCACATGGCCTCCTGGGTCATTCGAATATCAAACCTGGTGGCTTGAAAAACATGCTGTGCACAGGTGCACGTGTGTCCAAAATCCTGGAAGAAGAATGGAGGGGAACGGAGGAGAGAGGACGGTAGCATGACCATCCCGTGGTGGGGTACTTTCTCACTTTCCCTTCTTCTCTCTGTCTCTGTCTGTCTTCTGTGAGCACATGTGCCATATAGCCCCCCCCAAAATCAACAAAGGAGACCCTCAGAATAAAACCATATAACATTTTCTAAAATACAACTTTGTACATAATAGACCATACTTTAAAATATTTTTAAAAATGATTAAATAAATGAACAGTGAGGAATACGAAAAGTTAACCCAAACATAAAAACGTTCCTATAATATTGTTCTCGATAATCACTAAATTTCAATTTTCACAGTGCCCTAGGCTGGGCCCAGCCACGGTGGTGTGGGAGATAGGGCACAACTTCAAGGTGCTGGAGCGGTGCAGGAAGGCTTCGGTTTCAGCCCGGGTCAGCCTGAACGTGCTGGGCACACGCAGAGACGTACCTGTGATCCTGGTGAGGGGGAGGCAAAGTGTAGGACAGGGGTCACAGTGTGATAAGACCCTGTCAAAAGTCCTTGTCTCTTTCTCTTTGTTATGAAACAAATAAAATGTAGGTTTCACTGTATTTTCAAGTGCTCTCTCTCTCTTTTTTTTTTTTTTAGAGGGAGATTTTTGCTAGAGGGTGTGTGCACTCATGACAGAGAGAGACAGAAAGCAAAAAGTCACACACACACACACACACACACACACACACACACCCGGGGGAGGGGTAGCGATGGCCATGGTGCAGTCCCCTTCTCCTCCATTCTCCCCTCAGGATTTTGGGCACATATGCCTGGCGTGAGTTTCAAGTCACCAGGTCCAGGACTTGAGCCCCAGTCGGCCATGTGGGAGTCCAGTACTGTAACATTATGCCACCTGCTGGTCCCAAGACCTTTCTTTTTTCAGCAACAATGAGAGAGTAACAGTGTGCTCAGGAGAGGCTGTAGAGAAGCTCCTTTGGGCTTAGTGCCAGAAGGGAGGGTTGAGGACATTTAAAGAAGCCGTTGGTGGTGCTATTGGGTTGTTAGGAAAGTCACGAAACATTTTTGCATAGAAAAATATGTCACGACTTTCCCAATGCCCTAATAGAATTCTCCGCCAGAAGTTTCAAGGATAGAAGGGGGAGTTCTACTTTGAGAAGACTTTTCTAGGTTAAAATTGACTAAATGACTGGAATTCAAAAATCTGTCAAAATAATAATAATAATAAAAATGCGTTTTCTCTGCTTCACACATTCCTTGTCAGATTTCTGCCTGCAGCAAATTTTCATGGCAAAGGAAGGAGCTAGTGGACATAAGGCCACACTACGGAAAATGACAGCCATGGAATGGTGTTCCAAATGCAGCTTCAACTTCAACAGGCAATTGGCCAGTCCAGACCCCATCCAGAAACGCTGCCCACTCGGAGTGTCCTCTGTCCAGCACCTCCATCCTCCACCCACAGCAGCCACATACACACCCCTTCCAGTCTGCTGTACCAGGACAGGCTCTCCAGGAAAATCAGCGTCTGCGAATGCAGGCCTTGCTCCCCAGCTCAGGAATGCTGGAAAAGCCTGGAAACTGAAGAGCTCACGTGGATGGGGGAGGAGGGATAGAACAATAATGATACAGTCTCTGACAAGCACGCAGTCTGACAGACAGTGGGTTTGATTCTTCTGCCTTAGTTAGGGCAAGAGCCAGGGCATCCTAGAGAGTTGTGTGTAGAGATGGAGGTTTTCCTCTTCTCTCCTCTCCTCTCCAACTTCTTTCCTCCTTCTCCTTCTCTCCTCCTTCTCCTTCTCTTCTACATTTTTGCTTTCCTTTTTCCTTTCCTATTTCCTTTCCTTTCCTTTCCTTTCCTTTTCTCTTTTCTCTTTTCTCTTTTCTCTTTTGTTTTTTTTTTAGAGATTTTTGCCATAGGGTACAAGCACTCACAAGAGAGACTGAGACAGTGAAAGGGAAAGTGAGAAATCACCCCCAGGGGGGATGGTCATGCTGCAATCCCTTCTCCTCCATTCTCCTCTCGGGATCTTGGCCATGCACGTGCATATACCTGACATGAGTTTTAAGCCACTGGGTCCTGGACTTGAACCACAGCTGACCCTGTCAGAGTTCAGTGACATAACCACTATGCCATCTGCTGGTCTCAGGTTTTTCAATGGCAGACGCAATCTGTCTCCCCAAGGGGTGCCTTCTAAGAAGCAAGGACTGAAGAGTACTTTGCCTGGTTCATTCACTGACAAAGTTTTAGTGGCCATGGTTTGGGGATGACAGTGTTTTAATAGCTTTGTATTAACAGTTTTATCTTCATTATATTTTAATCTGTGGAACAAATATCTGAGACACAAATTGACATTTTGCCAGGCTGCGGAAACCAAATGCATGGAGACTTTCAGGGACTTCCCAAATCACAGTGGCAGAAGACCCAGGACTCAACACATGAATCCATTTTCTGTGCTGTAAATAAATTTTTTTCTCCCCATCCAGCAGTTAAAGAAACAAAACAGAGTTAGTAGTTTTCTTTTTTAAATAATTAACTTTATTGTTTATTTATTTATTTGTATTTTACCAGAGAGGGACAGAGAGAGAGAGAGAGAGAGAGAGAGAGAGAAAGTGAGAAAGCAAGTTGCTAGGTCCAGGACTTGAACCATGGTCAGCCATGTGGGAGTCCAACATCCTTAATGAATATGCCACCTGCTGGCCCCAAGTTAGTAGTTTTCAAACAGAAAGAGGCTTGCCAGAAAGAACATCTGGCAGCCCCTGTCCCACTTCCTACTTTTTTATTATTATTTTTTAGAGATTTTGCTATAGGGCACATGTGCTCACTGGAAAGACAAGACAGATAAAGAGAAATCACCCCTCAGGGGGAATGGTCATGCCCCAATCCCTTCTCCATTTCCCTCTTGGGATTTTGGACATGCACACACACACACACACCACACACACACACACACACACACACACACAAGCCCAGCATGAGTTTCAAGCCTCTGGTTTTGGGACTCAAACTACAGTCAGCAATGCGGGAGTCCATCTGCTGGTCCTGCCAATTCCTATTGCCACTCAATTCCAATCCCAATATAAGTAGTGGTCGTCGCCAAAGTTAACCTGTCCCCACAGAGCCCTGTGACTCTGTCTTGCTCTATGCCCTATGATTATGATTTATACTTGACCCTAGTAGAGTCAGAGAAACACCTGAGAGGGACACAGTCACAGATCGTAGAGTCACCTACCTGGCCTTTGTTATTCTTAAGGGGAAACAAGGCTATCCGAGCTTTTCTCCATGAAGGACTCCATGAGAGGCTGCTTGGCTAACCTTATTGGCCGGGAATGTTGACCTTATCTGGGTCATTCGTAAACAGGATTGGTTTTCTAGTTTCTGAGGTCACGTGGAAAGAGAAGTCATCTAGAGAAAGCAAGTAAACTCTTTTTCTGGCTACCTCAACACCGGGAGTTAGGAACCTCTGACCTCTGATTTTTGTGGTCACATGGAAGACATTTCTGACAGAGTGGCAAAACCCCAGGCTTCTGGGTAAACAAACTACCCCATACATCTAAATAATATCACTTCAGAGCACTTTAGCAGTCAGTGCTTGACTGACTCAAAAATATCTTTCTTTTTTCTTAAGAATTGTTTTATATTTAGCTTTATTTATTTATTATTAACTTTGACCCGAGAGGGACAGAGTGTGAGAGAGAAAGGGAGAGAGAGAAAAAGTGAGAAAGCAAGTTGTCAGGTACAAGACTTGAACCTTGGAAAGCTATATGGGAGTCCAGCACACTTAAATCACATCACCTACCAGCCCCTCCACAAAAAATGTCTTTCAAAACACCTGTAAATGTAGCTGACAACAAGACAGCCCATGAGGCTTTTTTAAAGGCAGATTTTCAGCCACTGGTACTGTAGTTCACTAAAAGTGACCAAAAATGGCAAAGCTGAGGTCTAGCTCAGAGACCGGGGCAAGGGCAGAGACGGATCTGGCTACTGGATCTGGGTTGGTACTGTCTGCAACTTCCCATTTGCTCCCTGGATGGGATTATGCCTTGCGGTACCTGCTTGCGAGGTCAGTACGGTCAGCTCAGGAGGGGTGCTCTCACATCAGTTCCCAGCTCCGTTCCCCATCCTGCCCTGCCCCACGGCCCCACCTTCCTTCCCCTCACACCACCCTCAGCCTCAGATTTTATATCCAGGATCTTCTATTCATTCTGCAACAGCAACATCACCTCAAGAGGAAGCATTACACTTGTCTGAGAATAAAAGCATCTGAAATCTGTGTCCTAATCACTTGCAAGCACTTACTGGAAATGTGAAAAGGAGTAAGAGAACTTGGCTCTCGGCTGGGCTTCCACCACCCATAGACAGGAACCATGGGTGGGGCGCTGGCCCGGAACTACCACAGAGCCCACTGGTTAATGAACTTTGCTGTCGGGGGGCTGCCTGCCATCTGCTGTATTTAAGCAGAGGCCTAGTCTCCATGGTATCTCCTTGAAGGAAGAGGTAACACGGGAGAGTACAGTGGGGCCACCGCTGCTGCTCCCCCATGGACGGTGTGGGTGCCCACCCCATCTGCCTGTGTGGGGGTTAAACTCACATCCCGCAGTAACACAATGGCTACTCCTTCCCAGGTAGTGTGCGGCCGTCCTAACTCAGTGTCATATCTGGAAGCTCGGCCTATGTTTTCCAGATCATTATTTGTTGTGAAAACAAATATCTAGAGAAAGCAAACTTTTCTCAGGGATGCAAATAACCGTGGATGTTCTGTGTTTTGTAAAGACGGCTCACCACCGCTGGGTTCATGAATGGCTTTATTACATGTGTGAACCATCGGAAATTCAGCCTCCCTCCCAATCAACATGAGTGATTTGTAATCACAAACTTTGTGACAGAAAGACAAATGCAGAAATCTCAGGACCAAATTAGGCATAATTAGTATCCATACAGGAAACTCTCCAGTAACCTGGCAATTTGCAGCCGGGGGAGGACACATGCGGCATTGTCTTAACAACAAGTTCGTCAAACATGTAATTAGCCACCGGCCACCAGCCACCTTTGCAAACCGAATCTGAGTTGTTGCCAGTCAGGGACTGGCCTGTGGACGCTTCTTAGCTGGGAACAATTTTAAGCAGAAGCTGAGGTGGATGTGCAAATTCAAAGTGCACCAGTAGGGGCAAACAAGTATGCCTCGCTGGTATTTTATCTGGTGGACTCACAATATCTGTTCTCATTTGAATGAAGTTAGATTTCAGGAGTCAGTTTCACTGAAGTTGCTTTTTGAAGCTCGGGGGGCGTCTCTTCCTGTCAGAGTTTAATGACGCTATGAAAACTGTGGCCTATAGGGGCTGGACACAGGCCCGGAAGTAGTGCGAGGTCCTGTGGGGCTGACTAACAAGGGAGGCCCCAGTTTTGTATCTGGAGACCCCTCTGAACACTCCAGGACAGACCGAAACTGGGAGGGGATCAGTGTGAAGAGCCTATTAGGGATGCTTGCCTCGTCTCTCTTGCTGATGGAAGGACAAAATATACATAAAAGATAGTTAACCTAATGAGGATAGCCTTGGTTCAGACAACCTGATTTTCCATCGTAATGTGAAAAGGAGTAAGAGCTGATTCCATTGTAAGAAGGTGATTTCAAATACTTCCAAACAGGAGAAACACTTAGCACCCCGGTCCTCATAGCTCATACGACCAGTTCAGAAAGGATCCCCAGCTCCCCATTCTGGCATTACAGAAAGAATTAGCTGAAAAATATTGTCTCCACAAATAAAAAGTAATAGTACATCCAATTAAGCATGACCAATAAAGATTAAAGTCAATAGCTTTTCTTTCTGGACATATCTGTCAATTCACTCTAGGACCGATATAGACTATTTCTCTCAGGAGGTAAGATTACAAAGGAAGGAAAATGTTCTCAGAGCTCAGTTGGTAATTAATCTTTGCATATGACTTCCTCATAGTTCCCATTAATTATCAATATTCAATCATGCATTAAAAATGGATTTTTCTTTGACAGAATTTAGCTATTTGTAAGACTTACGATATCAAACTAACTTTAATATAATTACAGTGCTTGGTCTTGCAAACCTTTGTTCCATTTTTACAAATCTTTTAGTGGAAAGTTACATACAAACAGATTAATAGCCGTTTCAGCAAAAACAGCGTGCAAAAGACAATACCGAGAGCAAAACTACATGTATCAACCAACTGCAATGTGTGGACTTTATTTAAATTCTGATTCAAAGTAAATTTTTTACATTATGACATTCTCAAGTTATTGAAATTTGAACACTGCATATTTAATATTAAAAAGTACTTATTAAATTTTAGATGTTATAATGATATTGTGGCTAAATTTAAACATTTATGGATGAGATCATATCCAGGATTTACTTCAAAATAACACGGAAGGATGTGGGTTGAAGGTATAGATAAAGCAGTATTGAATATCAGTCGATAAATACATATGGGATTTTTTATATCCTCAGCCAGATATTATAGTTTAAAGAAAAAAGCAAGTACATAAAATGAACACAACCATTGTCTCTCTAAAGATCATCAGGTAGTAACTGCTCAATAAAAATAGAAGCACATTCTTTTTCTTAATTTCTTCTTATTATTTTTTGATTTGTTATGCAGCACATGCACTCACAGGAGAGAGAGAGGGAAAGTGAGCAAGCCTCCAGGTTCAGAACTTGAAACACAGTCAGCCATGCGGGAGTCCAGCTCAAACCTTTGTTCCATTTTTACAAATCTTTTAGTGGAAAGTTACATACAAACAGATTAATAGCCGTTTCAGCAAAAACAGCGTGCAAAAGACAATACCGAGAGCAAAACTACATGTATCAACCAACTGCAATGTGTGGACTTTATTTAAATTCTGATTCAAAGTAAATTTTTTACATTATGACATTCTCAAGTTATTGAAATTTGAACACTGCATATTTAATATTAAAAAGTACTTATTAAATTTTAGATGTTATAATGATATTGTGGCTAAATTTAAACATTTATGGATGAGATCATATCCAGGATTTACTTCAAAATAACACGGAAGGATGTGGGTTGAAGGTATAGATAAAGCAGTATTGAATATCAGTCGATAAATACATATGGGATTTTTTATATCCTCAGCCAGATATTATAGTTTAAAGAAAAAAGCAAGTACATAAAATGAACACAACCATTGTCTCTCTAAAGATCATCAGGTAGTAACTGCTCAATAAAAATAGAAGCACATTCTTTTTCTTAATTTCTTCTTATTATTTTTTGATTTGTTATGCAGCACATGCACTCACAGGAGAGAGAGAGGGAAAGTGAGCAAGCCTCCAGGTTCAGAACTTGAAACACAGTCAGCCATGCGGGAGTCCAGCTCCTTAACCACCATGCCAGCTGCTGGCCCTGAAGCACATTCTTTTTAAAGAATATCTCTACACCAGAGATATCAAATTAGAGACCTGTCCATTGAATCTGGCTTGCCATTATGTTTTGTTAGGCTTGCATAGTGTATAATCGAATTTGAATTTGTTACTAACAATCAGATCAAGATTTGGAGCAAGCCGATGGTGTGGTGGTTAGGGTAACTGGATCCCACATAGCTGACTGCATGGTTGAGTCCTGAACCTGGCAGCTTGAGAAACACACTGTGTGCGTACATGCATGGCCAAAATCTTTAAAGGAGAGAGAGATGCAGGAGAAGGGATAGGGGTGTGACAATCCCTCATGTGGGGTGCTTTCTCACATTTCCTCTCTTTCTCTGTTTCCTTCTCACAAGCGCTCTCTAGCAAAAATGAATGAATGAATGAATGAATGAATGAACGAACAAATCAGAATCTTTCCCCAGATTCCTGACTTTCCTTGGAAGGTCACAAGATGCAGTAACCCTGGGCCCACATTCCACTTGGCAGTTCCCATCGATGCTGGGAACTGAGGGGAAGGGCAGAGCCCTGAGACCGCCCATCCTCACCAGGCTCACTTAACTGGCTTGTACTAACCCTGTGTTTGGGCTTTGGACTTGCTCTTTGATCAGCCCCAGCTCAATCCTCTGTCTGAAGGCAAAGGGCTTTAAACCAGCATTTCAGCAAATGTCCTGAGTGAAAATGAACCACCTACAATTTCAAATCAAGTCTCTTCTGTCAAAAAGAGCACATTCTTCTTAGGGACTAGAGGGGACCTTGAAGACCATTGTGTCCCATGGTTCCCACTCCCATCCACACATTAGAAACACCTGGGGGGCCCAGTCATGGTAGCACATGCTTCTAAGATGCTGTGCTCTGCAGGCTTGGACGACATGGGAGACCCCAGTTTGATTTCCAGTTCAACCTAAGCAACTGGCATGATGGCATGCACCTGCAGTCCTAGCTACTCAGGAGGCTGAGGCAGGAGGATTGCAGCAGTGAGAACCTATGTTTAAAAAGAATAGAGGAGTGGTATAGTGGTTAAAGTGGCTGCATGGCACATGACTGCCTGGGGTTAGAGTCCTAGACTCAGATGCTTAAAAATCATGCTGGGCTCCTATGCGTAGGTGCAAAAATTCCTACAAGAAGAATGGAGGAGAAAGGATTGTGGTGTGGCCATAACGTCCATCCACTGTGGAGGGTGATTTCTCACTCTCTCTCTCTTTCTCCCTCACAGTCTCTTTCTGGCAAGCACATGAGCCCTATCACAAGCTTAAAAAAAAAAAAAAAGAATAGGAAAGAAAGAAATTATTCAGAAAAATTTGAAAAATGTTGATGTTCAACTTCAACTGAGGCCACTACTTATTTTTTCTTTATTTCTGATAGAGAACACATGAAAGAGAGAGAAAGAGGGGTGAGCACCTCTCACAGGGTCTGGTCATGCCCTGGTCCCCTTCCTCCAGTCCTCCAGCCCGATGGATCTTGGGCACTTGCACAGATGCCTTGGCATATTTCAGTCTGACTGGGCAGGGGATTTGAATCTCATTTCCCTGTGAGATCCAGCTTCTCTTGAGAAGTGCTTTATCCCTGCACCACAGAGCCGGCCCTCAAGAGACCTTTAAATCAGACTGTCCAGAGGTGACATGTAAATTCTTCTGGCCCTGCCCCAGTCTGCCATCCACTGCTGGCCTACAGGGGTCTACTTTTCAGGCAAAAAGATGTTGCTCATCTAAATGTGCCCCAGATTTCCCTTACAGGTACCGTTCAAACCTTGAGAGATGTCCTCTGTCTATTGTAATTCTTTTGAGGTTTCAAATGCCATCTCCTACATGATGCCTTCCTTATCTCACCCTTCAAGAAAAATGTATTTCCCTCTTCTGATCACCTCCCTTCCCACAGCAAGTACTTTATAACTTTCATAAAACATTTATTCTAGGGTGCTTTCCCACTATACAAGATAGCAGGTGAAAAAGCTGCAAAGCAGGATACTAAGGAGAAGAAACCTGAAGCCAAGAAGTCTGATGCCAGTGGCAAGGTTAAAAAGGGTGACCCCAAGGCTAAAAAGCCCAAGAAGGGAAACCCCATTGCAGCCAAAACCCCATCCTGGGCCCAGGCATCGGCAGATACTCCCGGTGTGCCATGTATCCCAGAAAGGCCGTGTACAAGACGAAATACTCAGCCACCAAATCCAGGATTGAAAAGAAAAAGAAGATTCTTGCGACTGTCACAAAACCAATTGGCGGAGACAAGAATGGTGGTACTCGGGTGGTTAAACTGTGCAAGATGCCTAGGTATTATCCTACTGAAGATGTGCCTCGAAAGCTGTTGAGCCACGGCA
>NW_006159602.1:3987164-4020802 GCF_000334495.1 Tupaia belangeri chinensis | reverse complement strand
TGTTAGAGAGCTGCGGGCCAGCATCACTCCTGGACCCATTCTGATCATCCTCACTGGACACCACAGAGGCAAGAGAATGGTTGGTTTTCCTGAAGCAGTTGAGCAGGGGCTTGCTACTTGTGACTGTACCTCTGGTCCTCCATCGAGTTCCACTGCGTAGAACACACCAGAAATTTGTCATTGCCATCTCCATGAAAATTGGTATTAGCAAAGTAAAAATCCTAAAGTACCTTACCAATGTGTTCCTCAGCTCCAGGGCTACCTGCGATCCGTGTTTGCCCTTACAAATGGAGTTTATCCTCACAAATTGGTGTTCTAAATTTTTTTGCCAAGAACCTAATTAACTGATCATATATATATAATAAAATAATAAATTAAAAAAATATTCTAGGGCCAACAGGTGGCATGGAAGTTAAGGCACTGGATCCCACAGTTCAAGTTCCAAACCCAGTGGCTTGAAAATCATCCTGGGCACTGTGTATGTGCACCAACACTCCTGAGAAGAAACTGGAGGAGAAAGAATTGTGGCATGGCCATCCTCCCAGAGCCAGGGTGGAGGGGAGGGCGGTGATTTCTTTTCCCTTTCTCTGGAGAGTATACACACAACAAAAAAACCTAAAACTCTAAAAACATTTATTCTACCCTGTGTAGCAGCTATTTTGTACCTTTGTTATTCTAGATATTAGTCTCCTTGAGGCCAGAAATTGTGTTTTCACTATTGTATTGCCCTAGCATGATGCTTCAAAAATAAGTACTCCGAGATGTCAATAGAATGAATTAATTCCAATAGCACTAAATGATTGGAATCTTATTAGATTTATACTTTGGATTAAAACCAACATTAAAAAAAATAGTTATTTTTATTTAATTAATTATTTATTTTAAGTTTTCTATAGGGCACATGTGCTCACCAGAGAGAGACAGAAAGAGAGATAGAGAGAGAAGGAAAATGAGAAGGCAAGTCACCAGGTCTGGGAGTTGAACCATGGTCAGCCATGTGGGAGTCCTCATTAAGCCTGGACGTAACCACCACATATATTTTTTAAATTGTGCTGTGTGTATTGCAGTGTTAATGTTTATGATGACTCCCCGACTGTGTCCCCCCTTTTGATGTGATGCTCTGCCCCCTACTCTTACAGCATCATGTGCGCACAGTATGTCACCACATTCATTTCATTGTCCTGCAATGCTGGTTTCAACAACTGTCCCCGAAGGTGCGCAGGTAAGCAGCACAGTGACAAAGGCTCCCAGTACCTGATCTGGTGCTTTTCCATACGGCAGGTGCCCTGCGGATGTGTCCTGAGTGAACCAAGGCAGCTGCTTCCCTTGCAGAAGTCACAAGATGGAAGACTGCATTAAAAACATCAAAAAGGAAACATCAAATTTAAAGAAAGAAAACCAAAAATTGTCTTCAAGAACAGGGAACAAAGCAACTCCTTGAGAAAGAGTTTGCATCTTAGCGATCACATTTATGGAAGGGTTGGAGAAAAATGAAAATGCCATTTAGCCTAAGAAGTTTGAGTTATCTGCAAATCAACTCATTTCAGGAGTGAATCATCAGATCATATAAAAATGTATGCATGTTTCTCTTTTGAAGTTCTTGTACACTTAAAGAGGCAACTGCACAGTCTCCTCTTTTCCATGCAGACTAAATTCTTTGTTTTAGCCAACTTTCTTTTTTTTTGGAGAGGTTTTTGCTATAGGGCGCGTGTGTTCACCAGACGACAGAGAGAGACAGAGAGACGGAAAACAAGAAATCACCCCCCAGGGAGGATGGCCACACCGCAATCCCTGCTCCTCCATTCTCCTCTCGGGGTCTTGGGCACACACACACACGCGCCCGGCGTGAGTTTAAGCCACCAGGTCTCGAACCACAGTCGACTACGTGGGAGTCCAGCGACATAGCCATTACACTAACTGCTTGTCCCCAACTTTCTTTTTTTTAAATAATTATTTTAGGGGGCCAGTAGGTGGCGCAGTGGTTAGGGTGCTGGACACTTCCACATGGTTGACCACGTTTTGAGTCCTTGGGCTCGTGCGGTGTGTTCGCTTTCTCTCTCTCTCTCCGCATGTGTGTGTGTGTGTGTGTGTCTGGTTAAAATAAAATAAATGAATGAGTAAATAAAATTTAAAATAAATAATCCTTTAAGAAAAGAATGATTTAAATTTAATTTATTTATGATTTATTTATTTTAATTTGACCAGAGAAGGAGAAAGTGAGAGGGAGGGAGAGAGAGAGAGAGAGAGAGAGAGAAAGTGAGAAACCAAGCCACCAGGTCCAGGACTCGAAACACAGTTGGCCATGTGGGAGTCCAGAGCCCCCAACCACCATGCCACCTGCCAGTCTGTGTTTTAGCCAACTTTCAGTGAAGGGCCAACTAATAGAACATGATTTCAGCAGTGGGGCAGAGAGCACTGGAATACTCTGTTTTGGTGACTCACATATCTCGACATGTTTCTTCATCAATCTCTGCAGTAGGCACACTTTCTTCCACATCTTCCTATACTGTGTGTGAATGTTGACCATAAGCATGTGATCCGCCTTGAAGCTCTCGACCATTTCTCATTTTCCCATGAATTCACTCATCCAGGCTGAGCCTGATGAGACACAGGGGCTCCTCTGTGGTGTTGGTAGTCTGATGGTCCACGTAATCTACGTTTCAAACCCTGCACCCTCTCACCTCTTGCCATAATGCACCAGTGCTTCTGATCCTTTGACATATTTTTTAAGTTTGATCTTTGTTTTCTTGATTTACTAAGAAGAAGAATGGTGCCAGGTGTTAATTTCATTTTAGAGATGACGATTTTATAGTAACGAGTATTCTGCTTAAAGACTTTTGGAGGGGTCAGTAGGTGGCATGGTGGTTAAGGTGCTGGACTCCCACATGGCTGACAGTGGTTCAAGCCCCAGACCCGGCACCTTGAAAATCACACTGGGCATGTATGTATGTCTGCCCAAAATCCCAGCAGGAGAATAGAGGAGAAGGGATTGCAGTATGGCCATCCCCCTGCAGGGAGTGACTTCTCGCTTTCTGTCTCTCTCCAGCATCCTATGACAAAAACCTTGGAAAACAAACAAACAAACAAAAAAAAACTTTTTGGAGTTGAGAACCATAGAGAAACTAGAACTCCAGCTTGCTCCTCGCTTTCACCTCAGCCTTTCTTCCTCTCAGCTGCAGGGCCATTAACATGGGCAGGGTTATTCCAGTCAGGGTGCAGGGAACAGGAGATAGAGAAGGATTGCCTGGAGCCCTCCCCCATTCAGCGGCTCTGTTCCTATCACTAACCAGGCAGAGTTGAGGTCTCTGAAAGGAATGTGCTGCCCTCTCCCAGCCCCTGCTCCAGCCCAAAGAATGGATGAGCGTACCCCGCAGAGTCAGCACATAGTAGGTTGGCAGGACTAACAGCACTTGTTACATTATTGGTGCTGTGGCCAAGCCCAAGTTCAGCACAGGCAGCACGAGTGTCAAGGGCCCCAAAACAATCAACCACTGCTCTTCCTGGAAAACCCGGGGCAGTAGTCCTTAAAATGTTTAAATTGGGAGCCTTTTCAAAAAGCCAAAGCTGTATATTCCTCCTCAAAAAGGTGCACAAAAATACAAACTTTGCATTCCATTTCAGGGTCTTGGTGGCTCATCATCGCCCAGGCTTAGAAAGCTCCCCACAATGGAGTGACCTTGCACACGAAAGCTTGAGAGGACACGAAGTGCCAGCACCGTGGGCCACGTGGCCGTGTGCGCAACGCTGACCAGCCATGTGGCGCATATCCTCTCTGCTTCTCACTGTTCTCCATGTAACATGGAGTAGTACACCCTTTACCCATCAGATTTTTGAGGAGATTGAAAAGGAAATACTGTTGTTTTTTTAATGCCTGGCACATTGTAGGTGTTCAATAATGGTTATTTCCATCTCCGCAAGCAGAAAAAACCAGCACCCTAGCTAACTGATTACTAGGCCAAGAGAACGTGAACGGTCAACATATTTTACTTGTCTTTTTAGCGAACCCAAAGTCTAATCAAGTAAGGGGACTTGTACCACATCCTGAAGGTCGAGCCCTGAGCGCCTGTCAGCCTGGGGTGGAATGATCTGCTTTCAGAGTCTGACTTTTCTTTTACCACGGACAGACATGATTTGGCACATTTGAATTGCAATTGAAGGTAAACAGAGCGCTGTGAGTCACGGGAGGATATAGCTGGGTGCCTGGTGGGTGTGCGAATCCTATTTTTACATTACACTGTGGTCCTGCTCTCCAATACCACACTCCAAACAAGGAAATTAAATTAAGCATTGTTTAAAATGCCTCAGACAATAATATAAATTTGTATTAAATGAATTTAGTGTCATTTTCTTGTTTGGAGTGGAAGGTAGGAAAACACTGGAGTGGTAGAAAGAGTAAATAGCTAACTCGATTAATCCTATTGAAGGAGAGGATGGAGACACACGAGTGACTTTTGTGTGTGTTTGGTTAATATTTTATTGAAAATTGCTATTAGCTCTAACTGATCCGAATCAAAACCCGCTGTGTAATATAGCCAACAACTTAATAGCGGAAGTATGGGATGGAAGGCTAGACATGGTACAGCACCGTTCAGGGACATAGAAAGAACGGAAAAATAGAGGGAGCAGGGGAGGGCAGCAGCTTGAGATGAAAAGCCCACAGAGAGGACATTCAAGCCAGCGGGGAGGTAGAATGGTCGAGAGACAGGGGTAGAGGCCAGCACCAGGCCCCCTCTAGGGGAAGACTGGCTATTGTAATTTGAAAAGTACAAGTTTAGAGACAGGAGATAAAGAACCTCAAAGTAAAATCCCAGCCCCATCACACAAGACCTTTGATTAGGACTGGCACTGGGGCCTAGTAATTTAGGGAGCCAGATTCTGCAGGGCAGACTGCATGGTTTGAATCCCAGCCCTGGCAGCCTGAGAAACACACCGGGCACCTGTGCATGCATACCCCAAATGGAGGAGAAGGGACTGCAGTGTGACCATGCACCACTGGGAGGTGCTTTCTCCTCTCTCTCTGCTTCTCTCTGTCTCTCTTTGTCGCTCTAGTGAGTGCATGTGCACTCTGACAAAAACAAATTTTAAAGCATAGTTATAGAAGCTAGTAGGTGGAGTGGTGGTTAAGGTGCTGGACTCCCACATGGTCAACTGTAGTTCAAATCTCAGACCTGGCAGCTTGCTTTCTTACTTTCCTTTTCTCTCTCTCTCTCGTCAAATAAATAATAATAATAATAATAATAATAATAATAACAAATAAAATTAAATAAATACTTTTTTCAAAGAAACATAATATGGTTATAGTAGCTGTCATTTAGGGTCCAGGGGATCCCCTTCTTTTGGGGAGAGGAGAGAAGATCTCCATGCTGTCACCCTCAGCCTACAGGATAATTTTCTTGGGAAGGCTGTTTTACCCTTAACCTGAGGAGGAAGGGTTACTTTTCATTTTCTTCTATAGCAGGATAGAGGGAGGCTGAGTAGGGGCCCAGGGGAGTCCACCATGTTGAGCCCTTGCCTCAGAAGCCAGGTCACCTTAGCCATTCCCAGGGTGCTAGGCCCAGGAAGGCAGATTCACCGAGAATCGAGGAAGACATTCAGAAGGGCCAGTGGGTCTCAGAGCCTGCAGCTCTCCCCCTTCCAGGGACAACACGGCCAAGAAAATGAGGGGCTTCTGTTCACTCTATTGTCCCACTCTGGCTTTGGAACGTGGCCCTTTGTCGCTGGAATAATTTTGCCAGTTATTAGCTGTGAGCAGAGAATGAGGGCCATGGTGGAGGACTGAAGAAGGTGCCATCTGTAAAGTGTACCGGGAAGTGAATGTCCGCTTTTACTGTTACTAGTATTTCCAGAGATGCTCCAATTCCCACCCCAGGAATGTGAGCAAGAAGAATTGGCCCCACTTGGCTGTTCACACTATGTCACATATTCCAAAAAGGCTTCCAGGTGACTTGCCACATGAAAATAGTATCAAATGGAACTGCTAAAGATGGAGGGAAAGCAGAGACCATCTGGGAAGCAGAGGAAGTCGGTCTTCCAGGAACTCTCCAAGAGGAGTTAATTAGTGTTGCCAGGGATTGATTTTGGCTTTAAGTCTCTAGGTAACTAAGGCAAGGTGGAAAGTGTGTTGAGTAACTTGTTTCCTTCCTCACCGCCGCCACCTCCCCCACCACACACACACACACACGTCTGACTAATTTGACCAACGAGCAATTCTTTCCTGGGAACTAATTTCTAGGAGAAATTTATGATGTGGTTTCTAGAATATGGTATATTGAGTAACAGGATAATGTTTTCTACTATGGCTTTAAATATTCAAGAGGACTCTTCCACTCTCCCTTATGCACCGTAAGTCTTGATGCGCAGATAAATTATGGCTCTGGAGCCCAGCCACAGTAGCGCATACTGGATTTGGGGGCAGGCTGAGGCCAAGCAGGAGGCCTGGGTTTGAATCCCCAGCCCATCCCAAAAGCTGGTCCCAGCTACTTGGGAGGGTAAGGTAAAAGGATCATGGCACAGTGAGATCCTGTCTAAAAGACCACACATGCAGGGAACCAACCAACCAACCAATCAACCAACCAACCATGTACGGCTTGGCGAGGGGAGAAGTGACTGAAACAATTTAAGGCTACATATTTTGTTTTCTCCTGATTTTACTTGATAAAGAGCCAGGATATGAAGGATCTAGGAGAGTGGATAGTAAACATGCCCAGAGCCGCCCCTCTAAATTCTCTGGCTGGTACTGAATCACCATCAATTCAGAGAGAAATCTGCAACTGTCTACAGTGACAATATTTGAAGGTAGTAGTTCCACTGAGAGCCATTTGCGTTAGTCACCAGACGTGAGGGCAGTGGGGAAACATTCCGCAGGTCCAGTTTCCTGTTACTTACTAGCCGAATGCATCGAGGGCGTTAGCACATTACCACAATGTGAGTAAAAGGGAAACGAGGGGCCACAGGTGGTGTGGTGGATAAGGGCACTGGATTCCCACATGGCCAACCATGGTTCCAGTCCTGGACCTGGTGGCTTGCTTTCTCACTTTCCCTCTCTCTCTCTCTCTCTCTCTCGTCAAATAAAGAAAAAAAAAAAAACAAAAAACAATAACAAATGGAAATAAATAAATAATTAATTAATTATTTTTTTAACAAAAAGGGGAAACAATGGGAAGCAAAACTGAAAACATGTGTTTGGGTCTTCATTTTGACAGGCTCCATAAAACCAGCTAAACGAAGCAGTAGCCATTCCACAGGAGATCAGAGAGCAGCGGCACAGGCAGAGTGTACTAATCTGCAGTGCTGCAGTGTCACGGTCATCCGTGGCTTCAGATCCCGAACTGACCCGAGACACACTGGGCACTCCCATGCCCCAAGTCCAAACTGTCTGGAAGGCTGAGTGTGGGAGCTCGCAGGGTGATGAGAGCAAGTGGAGGGTGTCCCGCTCTCTTTCTCTCTAAAAAAAAGAACAAAAACGAAAACAAACATACAAAAGCCCTAAAAAGTAAAAGGTGAAAATGAGTCTAATCAACTAATTTAATGGTAGCCACTACGATAACATACAAACTCCAGTTAATCACTGCAATGATTTTGAAATGTGGAGCCAGCAAGAAACAAAAGGCCATGGAGAGCTCTAGAACAGCGTGATCAAGAGGGCTTCAGACCTGCTCCAGCTCCCAGCCCTGCAGTAACTGGCCTATGGCTCTGACTTCTCATTTCCATATATTGGGGATAATGAATTTATTGCCACATAGGATTATCGTGTACATTAAGTGATTCAGTAAGGCACTTAGTGCCAGGAACATAAAAGTAAGTCATGGTTCTTCCCAACTCTCCACAAACGAATCCTGAGTTCTATTGTGTTTACCTCCCAAACAGCCAGCAAATCTACCTGCTTCTCTCCTTCAACACCATCATTCTAATCCAAGCTACCTCATCTCCCCTGGTTTAAAATACCACAGTAGCTTCCCTTGCTCTTTGCATAAACAAAACTCTGATGTGATCAGCCAGGCCCGGCGCGGTCATGCCAACCTCTGCGCTTCATCTCACAGGTTGCTCCTGGTTACCCTCCGACTTTCCCGTTCCTCGACCCAGCTTCTCGCACCCACCCCCGGGCCTTTTCCTATGGATGTTCCCCAGCCTCCTTCACCTGGCAAATGTTCCTCACTCTTCAGATCTTGGTCGCTTTTCTCAGCACCCCTTTCTCCAGGAAGTCTTCCCTGAGCTCTCGATGGAATCAAATCCCACGTCCCACAGGTGGTCTTTACGTTATGTGCTCTTCATAGCACTCTCCCAGGAGCTGGTCACATCTCTTTCCTATCAGGCTGGAAGCTTCCTGAGCACCATGCCCGTCTGTTCCCACTGCTGTGTTCCCAGTGCTGAGAACAGCCTGGCCCCTGGCAGAAATGCTCCATCAACACTCACTAAAGAGAGTCCCAAAATGACTGTCACCAAGGATGTTTGAATCGTTCATCCGAGGGCACAGTCCTCAAACAGGCACCATGAAGATACAACCTTTGTTTTGGAGGAACTTGAGTCTAGCTCACTGAACACAATTATCCAGCTAGAAACAACATCAACAGGACCAATCAAGACAGTACAAAAAAATAATTAAGGGATCAGAAATCATTGTTCAAATAACATCAAGTAAGGTTTTTAATGAAGGAGTAGAGTTTGACACAGGTTTTTAGAGGTGGAGCTGAAAGGAGAGAGGCGAATATCTTTACTCAGAATTCAGTCAGTATTATCTTTTATTTTTTTTCTTAGAGTGATTTTTGCTATAGGGCATGTACACCAGAGACATAGAGAGAGAAAGAGTGAGAAATAATCCCCCAGTGGGGATGGCCATGTCACAATCCTTTCTCCAGTCTCCTCTCAGGATTTTGGGCATGCACGTGCATATGCCCAGTGTGAGTTTCAAGCCACTGGGTCAGGGATTCAAACCACAGTCGACCATGTGGGAGTCCAGCACCACAACCACCACGCCACCTGCTGGCCCCAGTCAGAATTACTCTGACTCAGTATGATTCAGTCTAGGACACAGTCTCTGGAGCCACATCACTGCATTCGAATCTGTGTGACCTTAGAAAAGTTACTTTTCCTCTTGTGTCTCAGTTTCCTTAAGTGAAGGGAATAACAGCACCTACCTCAAAGAGATATTGTGAGGATGAAGCTAGCTCATGTGTGTACAGTGCTCAGAAAAATACTCGGCATGTAGTCACAGTGCAGCTGTGTTTGCAGCTGTGTTTGTTGGTTGTTGTTATATGATTATATTTGGTAGAAAGAATGGACGGGACAGGGGCAAAGAGGTGTTAATTAATGGATTTTATCACATCCTGCTAAAGTTTTTCCTGGGAAGACTAAGTGCCAGGAGAACAGAACATTCAGCCTGCTCTTTGTCAGCTTTAACCAATTAGCCCAATATCTGGCACCATATGTCTGCAACAAATACCTGTGGTAGGGCCAGCAGTTGATGTGGTAGTTAAGACGCTCAATGCCTACATAGCCAACCATAGTTTGGGTCCTGTACCTGGTGGCCTGAAAATTATACCAAGCACATGTGTGTGCATGCCCAAAATCTTGAGATGAGAATGGAGGAGAAGGGATTATAGAGTGGCCATTTACCCTAGGACTGATTTCTCACTTTCCCTCTTTCTGTCTCTGTCTCTCTCTGGGGAGTGCACATGTCCTATGATAAAAATCTCAATAAATAGGGACCAGCAGATGGTGTAATGGTTATGTTGCTGAACTCCCACAGAGTTGACTGTGGTTCAAGTCCTGGACCCAGTGGCTTGAACCTCACACCAGGCACATGTGCATGTGTGCCTAAGATGCCGAGAAGAGAATAGAGGAGAAGGGATTGCAGTGTGGCCATCGCCCCTTGGGGGTGATTACTTGCTTTCTGTCTCTCTCTGCCTCTCTGGCGAGTGCAAGTATCTCTAAAAAAAAATCGAAATAGGGAACCAGCAGTTAGCGTAATGGCTATGTCGCTGGACTCCCACGTAGTCGACCGCGGTTCACGTCCCGAACCCGGTGGCTTAAAACTCACGCCGGGCGCGTGTGCGTGCGTGCCCAAGATCCCGAGAGGAGAATGGAGGAGAAGGGATTGCGGCGTGACCATCCCCCCTGGGGGGTGATTTCTCGCTTTCTGTCTCTATGTCTCTCTCTGTCTGTCTGGCGAGCGCACGTGCCCTATAGCAAAAATCTCTCCAAAAAAAAAAAAAAATAGAAATAGATAAGTTATCTATGGAACACTTTTTTTTAACCATATATTGATAATGAATAATATTCTTGGCACTGAACTGAGCACTTTACAAGCATAGCCATATTTAATCCTCTCAGTTAACCTAGGAGGTATACTACCTTCTTTGCTTTTCACATGAGATTTACTTACCCAAGGGCACACAGTCAGTACCTGGGATCTAATGGGAACACAAACAAGCTGATTCCAGAGTCCTTAATGGGTACTCCAGAATGAATGAATGATACATTAATAAAGGATTTGAGTACTATCAACAGCAAGAATCATTCATAGCCATGGGTGGAAAATACAAAGGTATTGCTTCAATGTTTAAAAAGGCTCTTCAGGGGCAGACAGTAGAGACAAAGAACCTACTTAGAGCATATGTGGAATACAGGCAGCACACGAGTAGAGCCTGGAAGTGAGATGAGTACAGTCTGGCCGCCTAAAGACCACACCTAGGTTTCTCAAGTGCTCCTTTGCCATAGGGAACGGATGTTGTGCTCAGTACCCTCTCATGCTTTAAAATCCATTGTTCTAACTTTGGGGAAATGTTGTGAAAAATCTAATGAAAACTCGGAGCCTGCTCTTTACAAATACACACATATATGTGTCCATATATACAAGTGTTAGTATTTCTAGAGGAGGTCAGGCCTCTTGAAATCTACCACAGACCCAGCAAGAAGCCCTCCTGGTCTAAATCCAAACCCTCAGTAAACTTAGGGTGCCCACCAAGTCTGCAAGCTAATGTCCAAGGGAAAGAAAAGCAAGCCCTCTGCCAATGTGTTGTTACCAAGAGCCAAACCTTACTACAGGGAGACAAGGCCCATGACATTTCCGGGAGAAAAGAAGAAACCCAGTAATCTTGGGGTGAAAACTGCAATGTTATTCATTTATTTAGAAAAAAAAAATTAATTTGCTAGAGAGTGCATGCACTCACTGAAAACAGAAAAATAAAGTAAGAGAAGCAGAAAGTAAGAAATCCTCCTCTAGGGTGGATGGCCACACCACAATCTCTTCTCCATCCTCTTCTCAGAACTCTGGGTGAGCATGCATATGTGCCCAGCATGCTTTTCAAGCTGCCATGCCCAGGATGTAGTCAGCCATGTGGGATCCAGCCACCTGAACCACCAAGCCACCCTGGCCAGAAAACCACTTTTCCTCCAGGAGTGTGAGAATGGATTATCCTTAAGCCTTGAGTTTTTCTTAAGATAAGGAGAACTCAGTGTAAGGCCATTGTAGGTCTGGTAAAAATAAAGGAGTCACTTCAAGGACAGCATTCTCTCCCAATAAGATGATTACTCTTTTGAGTTTATAAAGTTCACGATTAGTTTGATATTTTAAAATGAGCATCTAGAGGCCAGCAGATGGTGTAATGGTTACATAGCTGGATTCCCCCATGGCTGACCACTGTTTGAGCCCCGGACTCGGTAGCTTAAAATTCACGCTGGGCACACGTACATGTGTGCTCAAAATTCCAAGAGAAGGGAGGAAAAGGGATTGTGGTGTGGCCATCCACCCTAAGAGGCAAATTCTTGCTTTCTATCTCTTCATCTCTCTCTGTCTCTTGGCAAGCACAACCACCCTGTAGCAAAAATATCTCTTAAAACAAAACAAAACAATTGGGACCAGCAGTTAGTGTAATGGCTATGTCTCTGGACTCCCATGTAGTCAACCACAGTTTGAGTTCCAGTCGAGCTTAAACTCATGCCGGGCGCGTGTGTGCGTGTCCAAGATCCTGAGAGGAGAATGGAGGAGAAGGGATTGCAGCGTGGCCATCCCCCCTGGGGGGTGATTTCTCCCTTTCTCTCTGTCTCTCTCTGTCTTTCTGGTGAGCACATGTGCCCTATAGCAAAAATCTCTCCAAAAAAAAAAAAAAAGAAAAGAAAAGAAAACAAACAAAAAAAAAAACAAGCATCTAATGATCTCTACAATAAACACCTGAGTTGATATTTCTTAGCTTATAGTGATATCTTCAACCCAATTACAATCATAGGGCAATTTTAAATGTAAAAAATAAGAGCACATAGAATTGCCCCAGAATTCAATAAGGATAAGAGACCTCAGTGAAAAATTCTGGGTGAAGAAAAAAGAAAAATCTAAAACATCTTATACATTCTATACCACTGCAAGGAACAGACCATTAAGTACTTGGGAATTGCTTTGTTTCACTTACCAAAAAAATTAGACATTTAATTTTAAAATTTAAATTTAAGCTATAATGTTTTCTAACATGCATTCGCCTGATGCTGAATATCACATTTTCTTTTTTTTTTAAGTTTATCTATTTCTTTCTTTCTTTTCTTTTCTTTTTTCTTCTTTCTTTCTTTTTTTTTTTTTTGGAGAGGTTTTTGCTATAGGGTGCGTGCGCTCACCAGAAAGACAGAGAGACAGAGAGACAGAAAGCGAGAAATCACCCCCCAGAGGGGATGGACATGCTGCAGGCCCTTCTTCTCCACTCTTCTCGCGGGATCTTGGACACGAACGCACACGTGCCCGGCGTGAGTTTAAGCCGCTGGGTCCAGAACTTGAACCACGGTCGACTGCATGGGAGTCCAGCGACATAGCCATTACTCTAACTGCTAGTCCCAAGTTTATCTATTTCTTCCACAAGCAGAAGAGACAGACTGTACCTCCAATAGGTTCCTATTGACATGATCTATACCCAGACTCTGCCAGCCCCAGATCATGGGCAAGATATGCTTAGGATACTCAGGGAGGTTTCCGTACTTGAACTGGAAACCTTTCCACATGGGATTGTCTCACCAAGTGTCGTGTTTTCCCAGTTTCACCATCTGGCCTCTGAATATCACATTTTCTATAACCAGATGTTCAAAGACATTTTGGACTCTTAAAAGATAAAATAAATCAACAACTAAGAATAAAAACTTTTAGGGGGCCAGCAGGAGGCATGGTGGTTAAGGGCGCTTACTTTCTCACTCCCCCCCCCTTCTTGCTCACTCTGTCCCTCTCTGGTCAAATAAAAATAAAATAAATGAACAAATAAAGCTTTTAAAAAAAGAATAAAAACTTTCACATTTTTGTCCATCACTAAGATATTCCTTCCTATAAGTCATACAAATAAGACTTGACACAGGGGCACCTAGAGCGTTAGAATCCGAATCTTTTTATTTTTATTTATTTACTTTTTTTTGAGATATTTTTGCTATAGGGCTTCTGCACTCACCAGGGAGACAGAGAGACAGAAAGTGAGAAATCATCCTCCAGGGGAAGGGCCATATCGCAATTCTTTCTCCTCCATTCTCTCCTTGGGATTTTGGGCACTCACACACACATACACACACACACACACACACACACACACACACACACACACGATAGCATGAGTTTAAGCCACTGGGTTCAGGACTCGAACTGTGGTCGACTACATGGGAGTCTAGCAATGTAACCACTGTGCCATCTGCTGGCCCCCAAATCAAGTAAGTTCAACAGAGAAAGCAGGAAGTGCATAACTGAAGAAAAAGTTTACAGAATCAAATTTTATTTTCAACAACCTCAAGAGCCTTTAGGTTTTGCTCCCTTTCCCCCCCCCCCTTTTCCACTTCTGTGTAACCAACTGGACGGTGGGAAATAGAAATGTAGGCAATTTAGTGGCCATGTGTTTTACTTGGCCCCTAGAACTTCATCAATGACTGATTATCCACTGAAACGACTGGGTAGACCACCCTGCCTTACTGCTGACATGCCCGTGGTGCAGTGTGCATCTGCCGGCTCTGCATACAACAGGGACACTCCCTGTCTCTGGGACTCCTTGTCTCCCTCTCCAGTGGGAGTACCTGGCTTTCCTTCTTCTCAGGCATGCTCTGGACACTTTATGTTTCGGACTTTGCATAGCCAAGAAGAGTTTACCCCCTAGCCTTCTCAGGGTTCACGACGTCCTTTATCCGTTAGAATTTTCTAATAGGGAGGAGAAAGGACTCCTGGGAAATCCAAGGTAGAAGGTGAACTAGACAAACCAATACCCTGGGGCAACCCTGATGTTCTGAGCCATGCCAGGGAGAAGCAGTCGCTGTGTGGACATCAGGCCAGACCTTCATGCTCCTTAGAATGCTTGGCAACTCCTAAAATGCATGTTTTGTTCTTCCTGACAAACAATTGTTTCTACCGGCTACCTCCTTCCAGGTGTGCTTTTGGTCCATGGATGATAATCCTAAAAATCCTCAGCCTCAAAAAATGTGGTTCCTGGGTGACGAGTGTCCAGGAATCTGGGCAGCAACAGGGGCACTGTTTCAGAAAGCCGTCGGCAGAGAGGGGACCATTTATCTCGACGCACTCCAGTGGAAATTGTCATGCTTTATATTGCCATGAAATAACAATCAGAAGCCGGGGGAAGGCACGCCATTTCCCCTGCCCAGTTGTCCCAAATGGCAGCCCTGCAGAAACCAATTATGCTAATAATATTTTCATACTAAAAAGGAAATGTGCGATTGCTGGTTATTTTGTTTTGAACGGATGTCATTTTTTCCCATTGGGGAAAATTTAAATGCAATTTTGCTGTTTCCCTTTCCTCAAAAATGGATTTCAAATGGCAATAAGCCCCAGTTACAAGAATCTTCCAGTAAATGTTGAGGGCTAAAGTGTAGGTAACGGTGTTTGTCCCAAGCTGTTTTAAGCCTCTGGCAGGTTAGCCTAAGTACCAAGAATTCAGCTGCCCACCCAGTCCTGCTCTAGCCTCATCAAGCTCCTTAGTCATTTTTAGTCTGTGTACAAACTTCTAAACCAGATGGGGTCTTCTGTGGCTCAGCCTCTCATCTCCCACACGAACTTTCTGCGGAATAAGCTTTGGATGGTTCTGGCCCATGCGTAACCAAGGAGGAAGCTTTCTCCCTGGTCCAGGTCATACCACTTTAAAATCAAAGCAAACCACCCCAAGTCCAACACAAAACAATCTCTGCACTCTCCTCCACGTTCAGCCCACTCCCACCCCCACAGGAGCAGTACGGTCAAAAGCCCTTCCTTCTTCAGAATGATTTCTAGTAACCTCCAGAGCCGTTTTTCTAATTAAATAAACCTCATCTTGTCTAGCTTCCTGGTCAGCATTTTGAACCCCCTACAGATGGGTCTGAAGGATTAACAGCAAATCCTCCTCGACCTAGCTCTGGCAGATGGGCGGCATGTGTCTGATAAATACTCGGACTGGGCTTGCTTCCTCCTGTTTCTAACAGATAGACAGAACACCCAGCAAATTAATTTTAAAATGGTGCCCCTTGCAACCCTCAGAATGACAAAGGAGGCCAAACACAAATGATATGAATTTCATATGTGGAACACATTATCACCTCCCAATAACTGAGAAAAAGAACCTGTTGGGTAAATAGGACCTCAGGGGAAGGTTGGGTCCTCCAGCCTGCCCTCGGCCTGGAGAGCAGACCACATACACACTTGTGGACTCACTTTCTTGTCCCACGTTCATCTGCATGTAGCCCTTTCCTACTGTGAAAATGCCTTCGTGTTTCTGCATTTACTCTGGTTTATCCAGGTGCCTCTGGAGTTTGAGGGTAGGTGTACCAGCAGATGCAACTTGTGTGGTTTTCATGTTTATAAAACAGGCAGCCATGGACACAAGGGAAAACCGAAACATCCTCCCCGGTTGTTAGAGGTTTTTACGTATCAGGGTTGACAGCCCTATCAGTCAATTTCTACTGGAAGAGTCCTCTCTTGTTCCCTGACTGGGAAACCCAGAGCCTCTGTGACTCCATTTTGTAAAATGTAAGAAATACTATTTCAACTTCCTCCCCTAAAAAGCCCAAGCTGGGGACCAGCAGTTGGCGTAATGGCTATGTTGCTAGACTCCCATGTAGTCAATCGCAGTTCGAGCCCCAGACCCGGTGGCTTGAACTCACGCCGGGCACATGTGCGTGCATGCCCAAGATCCTGAGAGGAGAATGGAGGAGAAGGGATTGTGACGTGGTCATCTCCCCTCAGGGGTGATATCTAGTTTCCTGTCTCTCTATCTCTTTCTGGCAAGCGCACGCACCCTATAGCAAAAATCCTTTAAAAAAAAAAAAAAAAAAAGCCCAAGCTGGGTTTTTGTTGCTGTTGTTTTGTTTTTAGAAATCATTCGGTGTTAGGAACTGTGCTTTACATTCCTAGTAACTGGACAAGACAGGTGGAGATTTTTTCTCAATCTACACAGATAAGAACATGCTTTCTTACTGAAACATATGAGGGGACTTCAAAAAGTTGAAAAATGGAATTAAAGTGAGAGTTTATTTTGGTGCAAAAAATTTTGAAATCCAATTCATAATACATATTGTCAGTGAACTTTTTGAAACATCCTCCACCTTCCCCAATAGCTATTGCTCAGTAAATGGTGTGTAAAGGATAAAGGATAGAAAGAATGAAACTGTCACAGAGACAGCCTCCCCAAGGACTCACAGCTACTTTCTGGAAGAGACAGAAGTAGAACCCAGGTTTCCAGACTGGGCACCTACAGTGATGATGTAACTTCGCAGACAAAACTCCTTGCACACCTCCGTGGTACAGTTAACAGCTTACTCACGACTACTTCATAGCTGGAGAAAATTGGCATACACCCACTGTAGTTACTGACCAAAGGTAACCCCGAAATTCCAAGGACAATTCCGACCACGATTGCAAGTCTCCTGTCTCTTGCTCACGCTCAGGTATCACCATACTCTCCATGCACTTATTAGCTTTCTTTTATTATTATTTTTTTAGAGAGATTTTTGCTATAGGGCACATGTGCTCACTGGAGAAACAGAAACAGAAAGTGAGAAACACCCCCCCCTGAGGTGGGGTGGGGGGGGAGGCCACGCTGCAATCCCTTCTCCTTCATTCTCCTCTCGGGACCTTGGGCATGCATGCACGTGCACCTGGCATGAGATTTTTTAAAATGCTGGATCCAGGACTTGAACTGCAGTTGACTATGAGGGAGTCCAGCAACATAACCATTACTCCATCTCTGGTCCCAGCTTTGTTTTTTTGTTTGTTTGTTTGTTTTTGTTTTTTTTTTTTCACACCTAGGGTGACCAGATGTCCACTTTTGCTTAGACAAAGTTTATACTTGTAAACTTAGACAAGTTTACATTTGTCCCAGAGTAATTAATAATTCCCTCTTTCATCTTCAAAAAAGAAGTGACTTAAATGATAAAAATTACATGGTAAATTGTCACTTGACCTATTTTTTGTTTAGAATGGCAGCTCCATGACATCAGGGACTTGATGTGTCTTTTGCTTTTCTCTAAAGAATTATTTTATCTAATTTTACTCCTTGTCATTATTTTACTTTTTTTGTTGAAGTTGACCAGAGAGACAGAGAGGAGGAAAGTGAGAAAGCAAGCTGGAAAAAAAATAAAAATAAAAAAGCAAGTAAGCAAGCAAGCAAGCAAGCAAGCTGCCAGGTCTGGGACTTGAACCATGGTCAGCCATGTGGGAGTCCAGCCACCCCAATCACCAGGCCACCTGGTGGCCCCCAAGGGCCTTGATGAGTTTTGTTCAGTGTTGTATCTTCACTGGTGAGGACATATTGTAGGTGTTTTATACATAAATATACGTAAATATTTGTTGAACTAATTTTTTTATATATTTTAAATGAGTGAGATTTATGGCCTCTGGTAATATTAAGGAGACAACACAAAGAAACGGGCTTTAGTTTTAGCTACGACTCTGTGTCTACGTGTTCTTTGCATAAGTCCCCTAATCTCCCTGAGTTTCAGGGTCCTCCTGAACAGAAAGGGGATAATAGCAATACCAGCTCTGCCTACCAAAGGTAGGAGCAAGAAAATGGCTTAGAAACTCTGCCATGCACTTCCAAATTGCTGTTTGATTTTACTTCAACGGTTATAGAACACTGACTTCATTAGAAACGAGATGGAGTGCAGGTGAAAATAGAGGTGGTAAGGCTTATATTCCGACCATTTTTTTTTAGAGGATCTAGTACACTGGAACTTTACAGCCACTTGTGCTAAAGTTCAATACGCTAATGCCAGCTCTGCAGAAGAATATTTTACTGGGCCGTGTTTAAAAGGCAACTTTTTGCAGATTCCTTTTAAGGAAGGAGGAAGCTGGGCACGCTCTTAAATGTATTGCTCCCAGGCCCAGCTGGTTCCCTACCACTGCCACTCTGGGAGTCCCAGGGCAGCTCTAGAGCCTGACTGCTACAGGCAGCTATGTGGGTCCCGCTCTCTACGGGCCATCGCTCACACTTAAAGCCAAACCACTGCAGGTCCAGGGCTTTCTACCCTCTCCCAGGGAGTTCCCAGAGCAATTAACAAAACAGAAGGCCTAATTAGGAGCAATTGGGATTTACTGCCGACTTTAAAGTGATCCTGAGACCCTTTTGAAGGAAAGTGAGGTCTTTTCCCAGGATCCTCCAAGCAGGAATTTGTCCAAGATTTGTCTAAGGTGGCAGGCTGGTAGCTAATTCTCAAGCCTCTCCCAATGGAATCTTTACTCTTTGAAGGGCTTTCCTCCTATCTAGAAAAAATCTGAGTAGTGAGGCAACTTGAGGCCTCACCTGTTGCAAATGACTTTCCTTGCTGTTCATTTCTGTATTTCCTTCAGTTTTGCCTATGACTTTTTTCTTTTTTTAAAGACCTGACAATTCAGAATATGTTAAGTGTGCCTACATCATTCTTCCTTCACTAATCCTTCAGTGTACCATTAGATTCCTGTGTGCTTTGCATCATGAGGCACACTGAGAAGAGTAAAATCGATGTAAATTGCCCTCTCTGCCTCAACATTACTCTGTGGAAGGGAAATGCAAATTCAAATTATACTGAGAGACAGACCTGTTTTCACTTTTCAGATGAACACATATCAAAAACTAGATGGTGAAATAGCAGTGAGTATGGAAATAGGCACTGTCTATTTTTGCTGGGACATTTAAGTTAGCGCAGGCTCTTTGGAAAAGTTTGGACATATCTATCACTTAGCTTTGACCAGGGAATTCTACTTCTAGGAAATTTTCCTACAAACTGTTTGTGTACAAAGTTACTTCTGTATGTCCATAGGAAACTAGTTAAATGGATTATTAGTACAGCCATGAAAAAAGAGGAAACTATATGTATCAGTATGAAGTGATCTGGGCCAGTCAGTGGCGTGGTGGTTAAGGCAGCTGGATCCCATATGGCCCATTAGACGGTTCCAGTCCCAGACCTGGCGGCTTGAGAGACACTGGGCATGTGTGTATACGTGCCCAAAAAATAGGGATTGCAGTGGAGCCACCTAGGTGGGGGCAGAGGGAGGGGTGTGCTTTCTCACTTGCCCTCTCTCTTTGTCTCTGTCTCTAGCAAGCACATGCACCCTATAGCAAACTAAGAGAAAAGTGATCTGCCAGACATATTGCTAGGTTGGAAAAACAAAGGGAGAACAACGCATATAGTATGGTACTATGTTTTTTAAGTTGGGGATGACAGACTGAAGAAACACAAAAATAACTAAAAATAAAATTAAAATATTTGAAAATAGATAAAGTGCCTCTGAAATGTACACAGGCAAGAGAACACTCTGCCTTCGAGGACGGGAACTGGGAATCGGGACCAATGCAAAAGGAACCGTCTTTGTATAGCCTTTTGTTATCTTTTGAGTTTTGCATTCTGGGCAATTACCTTTTTTAAAATAAGCGTGTAAGTAAAGTACCGTAATTGTCATTTGTACTTTGTATATGCTCTCATGCAAGGCACCAAGGTCTGCTCGGTCTGCTTGCTGTAACACATTATATTCCCAGTTTCCATGATTTTGTCTGGATAGATTTGGAAATTTTTTTTGGAAAGATTTTTTTCTATAGGACGAGTGTGCTCTCCAGAGAGACAGAAAACAAGAACTCACCTCCTGAGGAGATGACCACTCTGCAGTCCCTTCTCATCCCTTCTCCTCTTGGGATTTTGGACATGTACACAATGTGAGTTTCAAGCCTCCGAGCCCGGAATTCAAACCGTAGTTGGCCACGTGAGAGTCCAGAGACATAACCAGTATGCCATTTGCTTGTCCCCTCCGTTTCTGTAGTTTTAATGGAAAGAGACACCGTATTTCTTTTCTGAAGTGATTTCAGGTACAGGATTAATGTAGACGTTTTAAATTGGTTAAGTGACATCTCTCAATAGTTCATCTAATATTTTCATTCTGTAAGAAAAATTAAAAAAAAAACACCCAGATGAATTTAAAGTGCCTGAAATAAAAAATACATCTCTAAAACCAGACCCTAATATTTGATCTAGATGAAAAGCGAATACCAGAAGACTGGGTCCCTAAAGCAGAAACTATGTTGACTTTGACATCTTTCTCCCCTTTAAAACCATCTCACGAGTAACCCTCTTCATTCTCTGACTTTTGTGACTTTTAGTTTATACTTTATTAGGTAGCCACATAGTGTATATTGAGCACTGTTTCCTGTGGCTAACCTACATTTATAAGCCTTAGAGTAAGGCAGATTAGGTTCCGAGCCCAGTGCCGCATCTACTAGCTATGTGACATTAAGCAAATTACTTAATCTCTCTTAGCCTCTGTCCCTCATCTATAAAAGGAGATAGCCCTAACACATATGCGTAGAGAGTTGCGAGGATAAAGTGAGATCATTCGTTCAGAACAGCAGGTTGGTGCAGTGCCTGTGGTACAGTAGGCTCTCTCCGAGCGATAGCTGTCATCCCTGTCATTGTTTTAGCTCTTGGTCTGTCTCCTTAACTTAATTGTAAATGATATCAGGGCTGCCACTTTTGAATCAGCTCTTTGCTCTCAACATTAGTACTCTGCAAAAATGACTAGTGCTAAAGAGGCTGACCAGCTTGTAGATCTTAGAGATAGGGACCCTCAACAGACCCCCTGGTTTAAGTCCAACCCTTAAAACTACCAGCATATACTTCATAGAGTGGGGATGTCTACTCTTAGAAGAATGCCATGTAAATACACGCACTCCATACATACCGACTGTCGTTCTCCGTAAACCTAAGATTCTGCCCTTGCTGTTCTATACTTAGCATACTCACTTGCCATACGTGCCCTTTTGCCTTTCCCTCATCCTTTAGATCTCAGTTTAAAAGTCAACATCTGGGGGAACCAGCAGTTAGCGTAATGGCTATGTCGCTGGACTCCCACGTAGTCGACCGCGGTTCGTGTCCCGGACCTGGTGGCTTAAAACTCACGCCGGGCGCGTGTGCGTGCGTGCCCAAGATCCCGAGAGGAGAATGGAGGAGAAGGGATTGCGGCGTGACCATCCCCCCTGGGGGGTGATTTCTCGCTTTCTGTCTCTATGTCTCTCTCGGTCTGTCTGGCGAGCGCACACACCCTACAGTGAAAATCTCTCCAAAAAAAAAAAAAAAAGGCAGCAGCTGGGTCAGCCCCATAGCCTAGTGGTTAAGGAAGCTGGCTTCCACATGGCTGAATGCAGTTTGAGTCCCCACTCTGGCTGTGTGTATGTGCCCAGAATCCCAACAGGATGAAGAAATGGAGGAGAAAAGATTGTGGGGGGACAGTTTTTCTCTCCTTTCTCTCTCCACCTCTTTCTCTCCAGCAAGTGCAAGGCAAGTGTATGTGCCCTTTGGCAATAATGTAATTTTTTTTTGAGAGGTATTCGCTATAGGGTGTGTGCGCTCACCAGACAAAGAGAGACAGAGAGATAGAAAGCAAGAAATCACCCCCCAGGAGGGATGGCCATACCGCAGTCCTTCTCCTCCATTCTCCTCTCAGGATTTGGGCACGCACCCACACGCACCCGGAGTGAGTTTTAAGCCACCGGGTCCAGGTGCTCCTGTTTGGGAGGATTTGTGGATTTCATCTGTCAATGCATTAGTATAAATATGCTAATTGTCCCAATAATGTAATTTTTAAGAAAAAATTTTTAAATTATTTTATTTAACTTTATTTATTTATTTACTTATTTTAATTTGACCAGAGAGGGACACAGAGAAAGAAAGAGAGAGAGAGTGAGAAAGTAAGCCACCAGGTCTGAGACTTGAACCATGGTTGGTCATGTGGGAGTCCAGCACTCTTAACCACCATGGCACCTGCCAGCCCCAAGAGAGGAAGCAAGCCACTATATCTGGGACTTGAACCACAGTCAGCCATGTGAGAATCCAGTACCTTTAACCACCATGCCACCTGCTGGCCCAGGAAATTTTTTAAAGTCAACTTCCAATGCTAGGCACAATGGCACATGCTTGTAATCCCAGCTACTTGGGAGGTTGAGGCAGAAAGATCATGACTTTGATGCCACCTGGGCAACAAAGCAAGACCCTGTTTCAATGAATGAATCAATCAATCAATCAAGTTAACTTCTCCAGGAAGCTTTTTCTCAACACCTCACTCAGCCCAACCAAGACTAAATGCTCTTCCTTTGGGCTTCTCTAGCCTCTTGCCAACACTTATGTAAAGCATACTACATCCATTTATAGGTGTCTGTTTTCTTGTCTGGCTTCCTCATTGTATTACAAGTTTTCTGAAGATAGGTGTTTAGCAATTCAGCATTCATCCACAGCATCTAGTCAAGTGCTTGGTATAGCAGATCATCAATATCTGCACAAGAAAGAATGCATAGAATGTTCTCCCTTGAAGCAGTGTTCAGGAAATGTCTTTTTAAAATTTTATTTATTTATTTATTCATTTATTTTAATTTGACCAGAGAGAAACAGAGAGAGAGAGAGAGAAAGGGAAAGTGAGAAAGCAAGCCACCAGGTCCAGGACTCGAATCGTGGTCAGCCATGTGGAAGTGTCCAACACCTTAACCACTGTACCACCTGCTGGTCCCCCTAAGAAACATCTTTAAAGAGAGCTTCCCATTGAACATTCAAAACTGGTGAGCCAATCAGAGACAAACAGCCAGGATAGACCTTGACATGGATTTAAAACTTGAACAAACTGTGAATGGTATTGTATAGATAAACCACTATCAAAATACCCAAGGTAGTAAGTACTTAGTCCTCTGTGTATTTTGGATCCTGTTAGTTGTTATTTTGACAGATATTAGCTAATTCCCATCCACAGATGTGAATAAATACATTCATGGAGGTGAAAAGAGGTGGTGCTATTAGAACCTGATCCTCTGGGTTTCTGCCCAGCAAACTCACTATCACAACCTTCCCTTACTCCTTGACCCTCCTCTGGTCCTTGCTCCTATCAGGAAGGGCATGACCTCAGGAAGAGAGGATTGGCCGTGTTTCCTCATTGTTGTAAGAACTCAAACTCATGCCCTAATATTTTACAAAACTGACAAATAGGTCTTTATTTGCTACTAACATAACAATATGGTCTTGCATCCCCCAAATTTATAAATATATTTTTAATTGCCTGATATGTGTGTATGTGATTAAAGAAACTGGATTTCTAAGCAAATAGCAAGACACTAGGTTATGCTCTTGCCATTGGGTTATTTTCACACAGGATTTACTCTCTGCCCTCAGTACTAGGAGTACTAATACTTCTCTTTAGTAACTGTATCGTGTTTTTCTCTCTCAGTAACATAATCAATCGCATTGCCCTGTTAAACCGGGCCATTAGAAAATAAACAATGAGAACTGCTTTTCCCAGTCAGAACTGTGAAATAAACCAACCACAGATGCACCGAACTTCATACTTTTGGAGATGATCTAGTCTGCCCCTCATTTTGCCTATGAGAAAACTGAGCTTAACTGAGGAAGTAAGAGGCCTGTCTACAGCCTATGATTTGGGCACCAGTTTCCCTCCAGGTTATCTCATGTTCTTACTCTTCTTTACCTCCGCTCACTTATTTTTCATTTGTCTTGCTTAAATAAAAACCAGTTCCGGACCAGACAGTGGTGTGACGGGTAAGGCAGATTGCATGGTTTTGAGTTCAAGACCTGGTGGCTTGGAAAACACAACAGGTGCATGTGTATACCTGTCTGAAATCCCAAGAAAAGAATGGAGAAGAGATTGTGGCATAGCTATTCCCTCTGCAGGGGACTGGGGTGTTTTCTCACTTTTCCTTTGGTTTACAGTGGGGTGGGGTGCTTTCTCACTCATCTTTTCTCTGTCTCTCTCCAGCAGGCACACAGGCCCCATAACAAATTTTTAAAAAATAAAAAAAAAATAATTAAAAACAAAACCAAAAAACAGGCCCAGCTATGGCACAGGTAGTAGGGCACTGTGGAACAGTACTGGAGCCCAATGGAAAGACTTGAGGTTCAGAATCTAGGTCAACCTGAACACATCAGGTATACCTGTGTGATTCTGGGTGGCTAGGGATTGTGGCATGGTGGGACCCTGTTAAGGGTCTCTCTCTCCCTGCCCCCCTCAGTAAATAGGTAAGCAAACATATACACCATGTTCTCAAAGTAAAATACTAGTATCTCTGGGAATACTGGTCAACTGGAACTGAGTAACAAGTGCTGCTGATCTGGTCTTGAACTGCTTCTGCTGCTAGGATATCCGAACCCTTAGAAAGACAGTGAGAGACTGCAAGGCAAGCTCCGTGGAATAGTGAGTGTCCTTCACAGACACTAGATCACGGTGCATTCAGAGTCCCTGCCTCCAAGGTGAGTACACAAAGCTTATTGTTTTCTTTGGGGACCTTTTGCCACATTTCACTCTCACTGTGCTTTGAAAATTAACCACCAGAGTCTGGTCATTATGGCCTCATTAACTATTCCTTGTAATTGCACCCGTCACAATTAATTCATTTGTTATTCACATGGGTGACATACGGGCACTTTAATAGATTTTCCTCAGGGAATTCCTCATATTAAATGATATCGATGGTGCTTTTAGAAAAGAGTTCAAGGAGAACCCCGATGTCAACTATTTTGGAAGAGTACTGCTATTTTATTATAAAACATAAAGTCAATTTCTTAATCTCTCAACCTTTCCGGGAGGAAACTGGAAAGTGGATAAACTAGCCCTTCCTCCCTTCACCAGATAGTTCTAATCTATAATGTAGAATGCCCCAAATAAAGTCATTCTTACAAAAATAGATGGTATGTTTACATAAATGCATGTCAGAGTATTTAAGTAAATAATACTCGAGTTAATTTCAGGTTAAAACTTTTCTTTTAAGCCTTCTTCATTTTTTTTTTTTAAGAAATCATCTGTATTTTAACATCTTATTGCACAGCTACATTCTTCATGTTTAATTTATCTTGGAGTTCTTTTGTGACAAGCCCACCTTTTTTTGTAATGAAAGTAATTCGTTCTTGGTAAAACATTGGTGACCCAAATATTACACATTCTCAAATTATGCATAATCCCTCCCCTGTGCTTGGGTCCCCCCCACACACAACACACACATCCCTGCCACCTCCCCCCACCCTTTTTAGTAGGCCTGAATGAGAATTCCACCTTGCTGAATATTTAACCAAATACTTTAATCATCGGTTATTTGGTAGAAACATCAAGTCTGTGCTGACAGACACACAATTAGGTGGCAGAACTGGGGCAATTATCTCTAAATTCAAGTTAAAAACTAAACCCAACATCCAGTGTTGCCTGAAATACCCCAGTCGTGGAGAAAGAAAAAGAAGTGTCCCTTTGGTTTGCATTATTTCCATAATTGCTCTAATTCCCACTTGACTCAGTGTGAGTAAAATCACAGACACACAGAATTTCAGTCTCTTGGAGATTATCTAGTCCAACCCCCTTATTTTTCAGATGAGAAAACTGAGACCCACAGAGGTTAAGTGCCCTGTCCAGGTCATTAGTAGGTGGTAATGGAGTCAGCTCAGAGGCCTCTATCTCCCTGCTTCCAGCTCAGCATTTTTCCAACTGATGTCATCCCGTCCTGGCTCTATGGCCTCTAGAAATCAAGGCAATGGTGCCAGTGTGTAGCCAGCATGATAAACTTTAAATAAAGACAGCAAAATGCCACCCAAATTAAAAGCAACATTTCACTTTGGTTGAGTATCAAATAATTTTCTCTGTATATGTTCTGACACTAAAACAACCACCTTTAAAAATAAATGAGTCTTGGGGAACAGTAGTTGGCATAATGGTTATGTCACTAGACTTCCATGTAGTCGACCACGGTTTGAGTCCTAGACCAGGTGGTTTAAACTCATGCCAAGCACATGGATGTGCATGCCCAAGATCCTGAGAGGAGAATGGAGGAGAAGGGATCGTGGTGTGGCCACCCCCCCTGGGGGGTGATTTCTTGCTTTCTGTCTCTCTGTCCCTCTCTTTCTGGCGAACATACACACCCTAGAACAAAAACCTCTCAAACAAACAAGCAAACAAACAAAAATAAATAAGTAAATAAATAAATGAGTCTTGCAGCCAGCAGGTGGTGGGTGGTTTAGGTATTGGACTCCTATGTGGTTCGAGTCCCAGACCTGGCATCTTCAAAATCACACCAGGTGCATGTGCATGTATGCTCAAAATTCTGAGAGGAGGATGGAAGAGAAAGAATTGAGGCATGGCCGGGAAGGGTGATTTCTCACTTTCCCCCTCTATCTAGTGTGTGGCATTGCCCTGTGGCAAAAAAAAAAAAAAAAAAAAAAGTCTTCACAATATAAATGAAAAACACTTTGATCATTCCTACTACCTAGAGAAAAACCTACAGAAAACTTTTAAGACCCACAGCAAAATTCAGGCCCCATGCGAAGCATGCCTGTTGGGTTATCATTTTGAGGACCTTCAGGTAAAGCAAACACATGACATCAGACCTGTATGAAAGAGCCCATATGGGTTCCAAGTTCTCACTAAAAGAGCTCCCAGCCTGTTAGTGGGGTGCTGTTTTTCTCCTAGGACATTGAATTCAACAAACATATATCCTTTGTTTTAAAACAAGAAGGTTTATTTGGTCACTTCTGCCAAAAGGGTGCTTTCTGATTTAAAGACAGTCCCAGATTCCAACTGCTTAGAAGTTTAACACATGACTTTTTGCGTAATTTTCACATTTTTACATGAGGATTTCTCTGACTTTCCGTGCCATACAGTTCACCTGTGTGTACGTGTGTGTGTGTGTGGGGGGGGGCTGTTAGTATAAAACCATGTAGGGAAGGTTGTGATTGTTCTGCACTATATTGGCTAGAATGAGTGACCCAGACTAAGGTCAAAATTATTACGTGGAGATTAAACTACAGAATTTAATTATGTGTTCTGTTGCTCCTGGTACATTTATTAATTTAGCAGTACAAACTGACTGGAGCTAAACAAGCAGGACTGATTAATTTGCAAAGACATCTAGGTAACAGATTGTGATCAAAGTGGAGACCTGATCCTGTTAGATTGAAATGTGTTGTTCTGTACTGCATGAAGGACATGGGGCAGCATGGTTTATCTTTATCAATGCTTTCCTCTGAAGGAGGGGAACAAGCCTGCAGATACTAATCAGGGCTGAGGCCCTGCCACTCAATAATTACCCACTGTCTCATCATAATCCCGGAACTAAGCCCCTGCCCAATCCATCTGGGACCCTTTTCCATCTATTGCACAGCTCAAGAATACGTGTGTAAGCTATTACCTCTGGTTGTGCTATCTGTCCCCCGAGTATAGATTCATGGCAGTGACCAATTAGGTTGCTGTGTTCTCTTTCCCCCTTCGCTTCCAATTCATCCTGCACTCCTCGGCACTGGTAATGAAGCACAGATGCATCAGGGTCCGGAAATCTACTCACCTATAAAAGCTGTCTCACCGCGGTCACTGATAAACATCATATGATGCTTAATATCATGGGATGCTTTGGAAAGAGGGGTGACAAGGCCATACCTCTGTATCCTTGAGGCTTCTTTAAGCCACTCTTAACCTGCCACTGCCTTCTGCTAGGAACAAATCATACACAGGAAAATATTCCTGACCCTAATCCAGAAATCAAACTGCTGAGTAGTAAAGAGGGCAAATGTGGGGATAATTGAATCCTGGATCTCTGGGTAAGAATCCAGGATTGGGCCATGGTTAAGAGCACGGATCTTGAAGTCCAAGAGACTCGGGATAAAACTCTCGTTCTGCTCCTGACCTAGCAATCACTCAACTTTTTGGGATTCCATTTCGTCCTTGGTTAAGGAGCACCTGCTGCATCAAGTTGCTTTGAGTTAACAGAGATACTCTATGTAAAGCACGCAACTTTACAAATGATAAAACTGCAATAAAAGTTAGCCAGTCCTACCATTTTCTGAATTTCTATGCTATTTATAACCAGATCTTAAAAGTCTAGCTCTTGGTTGAATTGCACCAGTCATTGTCCACGAGTTATTTTGTGCATACATTTTACCTTCCCAAATGAATTCTACATTCCTGAAGGGTATAATCCCTGTTCTTTTCTTTTGTCTATCCCACAGGCAACTGTTAATAAATGCTCACTCATCCTTAAACTTAAGAACTCTTTATACCATTCTTCATAAATAATTTTGAAGGTAAGAAGGACAAGTAGTCAGTTATAATTTCAAAATAAAAAAATAGAGGCAACAGGAGTGTTAAGTTAGCTAATGGCAAAAACTATTATTAGTGGTAGAAATTCATCAGGTATGGGGGGTCCAGCAGTTAGCATAATGGCTATGTTGCTGGACTCCCATGTAGTCGACCGTGGTTTGAGTCCCAGACCCGGTGGCTTAAACTCACACCAGGTATGTGTGCATGTGTGCCCAAGATCCCCAGAGGAGAATAAAGGAGAAGGGATTATGGCATGGCCATTCCCCCTTGGGGGGTGATTTCTCCCTTTCTGTCTCTCTGTTTTTCTGGTGAGCGCACGTGCCCTATAGCAGAAACCTCTCAAAAAAAAAAAAAAAAATTATTTTGTGCATACATTTTACCTTCCCAAATGAATTCTACATTCCTGAAGGGTATAATCCCTGTTCTTTTCTTTTGTCTATCCCACAGGCAACTGTTAATAAATGCTCACTCATCCTTAAACTTAAGAACTCTTTATACCATTCTTCATAAATAATTTTGAAGGTAAGAAGGACAAGTAGTCAGTTATAATTTCAAAATAAAAAAATAGAGGCAACAGGAGTGTTAAGTTAGCTAATGGCAAAAACTATTATTAGTGGTAGAAATTCATCAGGTATGGGGGGTCCAGCAGTTAGCATAATGGCTATGTTGCTGGACTCCCATGTAGTCGACCGTGGTTTGAGTCCCAGACCCGGTGGCTTAAACTCACACCAGGTATGTGTGCATGTGTGCCCAAGATCCCCAGAGGAGAATAAAGGAGAAGGGATTATGGCATGGCCATTCCCCCTTGGGGGGTGATTTCTCCCTTTCTGTCTCTCTGTTTTTCTGGTGAGCGCACGTGCCCTATAGCAGAAACCTCTCAAAAAAAAAAAAAAAAAAAAGAAAGAAAGAAATTCATCAGTATAAACTTCAAGTCATTGCTAGTATTAGAATCTGCAACAGCAACGACTGGGGGTCCACAGCACATTCTCAGTCAGCACTGGGCCCATTCAAAACCAGAGGGGCTGTTTTCAGTGTGCGTTCTCATAAGGGACTAACCCAGCTGCCAATTAGCCAGGACCCATTTCAGATCTTTGCTAATATGAACAGGGTTTTAACGAGTTATTTCTACAACTTGCTCTTCTTGTTCTTCTCTGGCAGAGAGGAAAATACGTCAAAATGTGGATGTCTTACATTGATACTTCCAAAACCCCCCTTTACCGAGGTTCTGAGGATGCACCCTGACGATGGATCACCCTTCGGAATTTATACCAGCAGCTCCGACAGCTGTTTTGTATTTGTTTCCACGGTTGGACCATTTCAATTTAGGGCTCTTATTCATTATATAAGCAAATATTTGTTAAAGGATCAGGCACGGGATGAGGTATGTTTGTCAGGATTGTAATTAAGGTGGTGTGTGTACCAGAGTTAGAGGAGGACAGGAATGGGGTGGATCTTCAGCCTACTGTGGCTGTGTTATTTTGGATCATGTACAAACCTCTCTGGGCCACAGATGGCCCACCTACATGTGTACATATAGTTTTTGTTCCTATTGTTCCAAAGGGTAGATAAGTAAGAAACAATTAATTTGGGTAAAATATTTTAAGACCCTAATACACTACCTTTCAGCAAATTCTTTGTCTGCAGTATATCCTGATGCCCTTTTATTTTGCAGACTGAGGGCAGAAGTGGTGGCACAGTGTGAACACAACACTCCATGATGCTGGACCCACATGGGAGGCCCCAGCTCTGTGCCCAGAGGCTTCCCTGTACATGCCAGGTATGCACGTGTGTACCCATAATCTAGGCTGGCTGAGGCTCTCTCTTTCTCTTGGAATAAATAAATAAATAACTTCTAAAAAATGCAACAGATTGGGGCCAGAAGATGGCATAATGGTTACATCACTGGACTCCCACACAGTTGACCGCAGTTTGAGTCCTGGACCTGGTGACTTGAAACTCACACCAGGCGTGTGTGTGTATGAGTCCAAAATCCCCAGAGGGGAATGGAGGAGAAGGGACTGCAGCATGGCCTTCCCCACTGGGAAGAGTGATTTCTCGCTTTCTGTCTGGCAAGCAATACACGCCCTATAGTAAAATTCTTTAAAAAAAAAAAATTGTGACAAATTGACCTTTTCAGAGTACATTATAATTTTAAGAAATTTCTCAGAAATGTTTTCGTTTATAAATTTTTAATTATTCCTGATACACTCAGTATTTCACTTCTCACAAAATGACTGGAAAAGTGTGAGGCAGACAATGATGCGATGCTGTGATACTGACCCACATGGGCAGGTTCTGGGTTCCCAGCTGAAGACTTCCCTGAGCATGCGGGGTGCATGTGTGCCCACGATCTGGGGCTGGCTGAGATGGGGTGGATTATAGCAGGAAGACTCTGTTAGGGGTACAGTCTCTAGGTCTCCCTGTCCCTCACTCATGGAAGAATGAAATTTTAAAAACTTAAAAAGATCATAGATGTTATCAATGAATACTCTGTAAAATACATAATTATTTCCCTCTGGACGGTAACACAGCTTCACCAATGACCCCACACTTGCCCGCTAAGGGAGATCAGCTCTGGAGCATAGCGGATCACTGGCACCATCACATGTGCTTAGCATGCTGAGGGAGGTGCTAGGTCATGGGTCCAGTCTTTTCCCGTGTGGGTCCAGTTGTGTTATTGCTGTGCCACTGACTGACTATGTATTTCAAATTCTTACAAAATGAGAATGCACAGCACATTCAAGCGTGCAGTACAGACTCATTGTTTATGAGTAAACCTCCTCATTTCATTTAATGCCCATCTTGAGATCTCTACACATGTTATTACTTCTCGGGCTCCCAGGTAGGCTGTGTCTACTTTGTCACAGTGGATAAACAGAGGCTGTCAAGGCTTTCGGGGGTCCTGTGAGGAAGGCCCCAGTCTAGAGAATTCTCCATCCCCACCTTGCTCAGCCTCTCTGTGACTGGTGACCTTGAAGACTGCTCTGTGCTCCGTGCATCCGACGCACCCTGAGCTTCTGTAACGGCACCTTCCCAGCTCCTTTCTCTTCCTGGTCCTCTGACTGTGGGTTTTCCTTTATCCTCTACTTCTTTCTCATTTTAAACCTTCTAGAACTTACTTGTTCTTACGTCCTTAATGTCACTCCTATGTAGAAGTTGGAAGTCTCCTTCTCCAGTCCTGGCTGCCCCTCTGGCTCTGAATCTGGATTACCAGCTATTTCTTGGGAAAAATAGCTGGAAAAATCTTCATCTCCTTAAATGCAACATGCCCCCCCAAAAGCCCATTAAGTGCCCCACCCCCGCGACACATACACTCTAGGAAAGCAGAGTTGTTTCCTTGTCCAAACAACAGTGTTTTACTTCCAGCAGTGGCTCCACACAATTTGACACTTCTCTTTTCTCTAATTGCTTACTTTGTGTGTCTGTTTTGCCTCCTGACTAGATTGCAATATCTTTAAGGGAGGAGGCTCCGTGGAGCGGGAGGCCCCTGGAGAGTCCCTAATAAGTGCCAAATGCAAAAAGGTTGAAGTCACCAGTTGAGAAAATGCACATAAAATACACCTGAGCTTTCGGCCTGTATAAAACCAGCATGATGTTTTCTCCTGGGAGAGGCTCGCAGCATATAATTTTTAGTTCCTATTCTCCCCAGTCCTCAAGTTACTCCAGGAAGCAATTTGGGGTGAGAGAAAGGCATAGGCCCTGCTGAATATTTGGAAACAAAAATGCTCTGAAATACCTCCCATCAGAAAACTTAGTTTCACCTTGATTGAATATTCTGATGACGTAGGTAGGCCTCAAAAACTCTCCACTCTCGGGAACCAGCAGTTAGCATAATGGCTATGTCGCTGGACTCCCACGAAGTCGACCGCGGTTCGTGTCCCGGACCCGGTGGCTTAAAACTCAAGCCGGGCACGTGTGCGTGCGTGCCCAAGATCCCGAGAGGAGAATGGAGGAGAAGGGATTGCGGCGTGACCATCCCCCGTGGGGGGTGATTTCTTGCTTTCTGTCTCTATGTCTCTGTCTGTCTGGCGAGCGCACGCACCCTACAGTGAAAATCTCTCAAAAAAAAAAAAAAAACAACCAAAAAAAAAAAACCTCTCCACTCTCCACAGACAAGGTATTAACACCTTGCGAAGGGAATACAGCATGGGATAGTGGGATCAGATAGATCTGGGTTGAAATCCAGAACTAGCTGCTTACTCTCTGGGTGTCCTTGAGAAAGTCACTTAACCTCTTTGAGCCTCAATGTCCTCATTATAAAAATGAAAATAACACTATTTCCTAGGACTTGTGTGAGGATTATAACTAGTAACAATACAGTGAGATATCTGACAAGTGTTGGGCACAGAGTAGGTGCTTAATGAATAGTGGTTAGTATTAATGATGAGGATTATAGTGACCATGAAGCTCATGTTCAGGATAAATCTACCCACAAGAGAAGTCCATATACACGTGTGGCACAGCACATGCCTGCTGGATTCCCCATGGTCAGACACGTAAGGATCATAGCTGTAAAAAGCAACAGGGTGTCCGACTCACCGATCCACCCAGCCAAGCCAGATGGACCATCACAGTGCCACCCTGTTTCCAAAGGGAGATGTACAGAGAAGATGGCTCCGAGTTTGCAGTACAGGTAAAAACGTGACTCTCAATTGCACTTCTCCTGTTTTATGTTTTAAGAGAGATTTTTGTTATAGGGCACGTGCACTCGCCAGAGAGACAGAGAGATAGAAAGCGAGAAATCACCCCTGGAGGGATGGCCATGCCACAGTCCCTTCTCCTCTGTTCTCCTCTCAGGATCTTGTACCCACATGCCTATGAGCCCAGTGTGAGTTTAAGACGCTGGGTCCAGGACTTGAACTGCAGTTGACTACACGGGAGCCCAGCGATGTAACCATTCTGCCATCTGCTGGTCCCAGCTACACTTCTTTTTATTTTTTTTTAAGAATTATTTTATTCAACTTTATTTACTCATTTACTTATTTAAATTTTACCAGAGAGGGACAGAGCAAGAGACAAGGAGAAAATGAGAAAGCAAGCCACCAGATCTGGGACTTGAAATGCAGTCAGTCGTGTGGGAGTCCAGTGCCCTTAACCACCATGCCACCTACTGGCCCTG
>NW_006159602.1:3956064-3986972 GCF_000334495.1 Tupaia belangeri chinensis | reverse complement strand
AAATTAAGCTTAAAATGCCAAAAAAAAAAAATAAAACAGTGCATCTCCATAGACCTTTGCAATCACTGGCTCCCAGTAGCAGCTCTGGTAAAAGATGGAATAAGGAGGGACCAGAATATGGCATAATAGTTACATCACAGGACTCCCACGTAGTCTACTGCGGTTCAAATTCCAGACTCAGTAGCTTAAACTCACACTGGATGCATGTGCAGCATGTTCATTCCTCCGGGGGGGGAGGGTGATTTCTCACTTTCTGTCTCTCTGTCTCTCTCTGTGTCTCCAGTGAGTACATGCACATTATAATGAAAATCTCTTAAAAAAAAAAAAAAAAGGGGGGGAATAAGGATTGAATGTTAAATCATAATCTAATCATTCCCCCTCCTCCCTTTCTCTGACTTTTCAAGTTCATGGACAATTTCAGCAGAGCAAATGCTTCAGAGTAAACCACTGGTCCCACAGAAACACTCCCTGGAGTTAATTAAGAGAATTGGGGGGACCACTATATAGTGTTAGGGTTACATCGTTGGACTCCCACATAGCCGACCCACTGTTTGAGTCCCAGACCTGGTGGCTTAAAATTCACGGCAGGGGGGGGTAAGTGGGTGCTCAGAATCCCAAGAGGAGAATGAATTGCAGCATGGCCATCCTTTCAGGGAGTGCTTTCTCGCTTCCTGTCTCTCTACATCTCTCCAGCGAGCACATGTGCCCTAAAGCAAAAATCTCTCTATATAAAAAGAATGGAGTGGGGCTGGCAGGTGGCATGGTGGTTAAGAGCACTGGACTCCCACATGTCTGACTGCAGTTCGAGTCCTGGACCTGGCGACTTATTTCTCATATACCCTCTCTCTCTCTCACTCTGTCCCTATCTAGTCAAATTTAAATAAATAAATGAAGTTACATAAAATAATTCTTTAAAAACTAAAAGAATGGGGTGCTATTGAAGCAACACAGATGGGCCAGCTCAGAGTCATATTGCATAATACATGGTCTGCTCTACGAAAACACAAACTTGGGGGCCCTCCACCAGCTCTTGGGATGCTGCTTGTTTACTTCACTGATACTATCCTATCCACTTCCCCAGGCATTGCTCTGCTCTGAAAAAAACTTGCCATTCATCTGCTTTAGTCACCTTTAAGAAGTTACCTATTCACGTCTAGTCTTTTTCTCCATCTCTCGGCAATGAAACAGCAAGAGTCTGTTGCTGGCATCCTATTCTTGGAAAGTTTTCAACCTCATATGTAGACATTGTCATCTTCCATCCATCCATCTATCCATTCATTCATATACCTACTTGTCCGTTGACTGGTCAACTCTGTATATACTAGGAGAATCAATCTCTAAAGCAGAGAGGAGTCCTTCCTCAGCCATGCCACTTTGAATAATGCTTGCTCTATTGAGATGCTGCCTGGCTAAGTGTTCTTTACAGGCAGACTCAAAGGGTTTCTTTAATCCTCTACAGTGTTACAGGCTTCAATCTATGGAAGCTGAAGTCATTTCCTGTGAATTTTAGGGGCAAAACATCCCTTAGAGTTAACACTCCATTGAAGGAGAGCTGAGAGGTGCCTAATTATTGAGCTTTGTGGTTGAGGGATATTCTAAAATGGTTTATGATGATTTTATCAGCTCACTTCAGTTAATGTTGAATTTTCTATTTACCAGGACCTGCCAATTTCCCATTTGTTGGATTTGAATAATATACAAAATGCCCAATATGATTTGTAATCCCTTTACTACCACGATCAATGTACAGTGCATATTGTGTATCTTGGCCCGCAGACCAAGTTCTGGCTGGAGGTTCAGGCTGATTATTATCTTTAGATACATCCTGCCTGATGCTGCCCTTCCCGGTTTCAGACTATGTTCTTCAACTTTGCTGTGACAGAAAATGCACTTATTGGTGGGGATTTACTCCAGTCTGGGACATGTGTTAGACTCCTGGATTCTAATCCAATCACGGCCTTTGGGTTTTTGTCTCTCTCATGGGTCGCTGTCTCATTGCCTTTGATAAGGACTGAAAGCCTCTAACCTTGCTCAGAAAGTGTGATGAGAAATCCTAATCCCACTGAAGTTGAGTTCCTTGTCAACATTCCAGAATCTGAGAAGAGAGTTTGCATAGGACTGAGAAGAGAAGTGTGGGGGATTTGCTCCTCTGGGGAGTGGAAGGCAAAGCCTAAAATGTACAGAGGCTAACATAGGAGTGGGTTCAATCATCTTTAAAATATCTACTACTGTAGACGGGAAATGTCTACATGTTTTCCCCAGTCAAAGTTCATTGGTTCGGGGGCCGACAGGTGGCATGGTAATTAAAATGCTGGGACTCCCACGTGGCCAATGATGGTTTGAGCCCTGGACCTGGAGGCTTGCTTTTTCACTTTCCCTCTCTCTCCATCTGGTCAAATTTAAAATAATGATAATAACAATAAATAAAATTAAATAAATAATTCTTCAAAGGAAAAGCACAAAGTTCATTGGTTCGTTGTCCTCTGAGACAATTCAAGTACTACATGAATGTCTCAGCCCTGAATCAGTAGGATAAGCATTCTCCGTATTCTGGCAGAACTAACCCTCCATTCCCAAATGGTTGAATGGTGGAAATTCGGGCTAGGACTGAGCATACCAGTGAGCCTTGCTGAGAAGTACATCTCCACTAACAGATAGCGTGGACAGCCTTCACCTGTGATTCGAGCACAGAGGAAAAGGTGACAACATCATGGTCTGAATGATAAAACTCCAAAGGCAGGAAAAGGCAGGATAGTTAGTGACCTTTTTTTAACTGTCTCACCTTGCTCCCTCACCATGGAGAGCGATGTCCTTTACTCCAGGGTTTAACTTAACCTCTGAGAGGCTCCATATGTAGGGGGAACTTACCCTTGAGGAAAGTTCCCTAATTAACAGGCTCTTGGGGAAATAGTACTGTTTTCTTTTTTCAAAGAATTATTTATTTAATTTCATTAATTTTTGTTTTTAATTTGCTACAGGACACATGTACCCATCAGGGAGAAGCAGACAGAGAGAGAGAAAGAGAGAGAGAAAGTGAGAAATCAAGCCACCAAGTGTGGGACTTGAACCACAGTCAGTCATACCAGAGTGCAGCGCCTCAACTACTGTGCCACCTGTTGGCCCCCAAACAGCATTGTTTTAATTACTTCTGAATGTCATCGAAATCCAGGGGCCTATGTAGGAAAGAAAGTGACCTGCATGGCGGAGCAGCCAGAAGAGCAGAAGTCCTAGTCCTCAATGTCCCTACCATCTCCATCTGTTGAGTAGGAGCTGATCTTGTTGCACTGAACCACGTCTTTCACTCCACAGCAGAGATGTAACTTTTTACTAATTAAAAAACTAACTCGCTGCTGTAACAAATGAACACCAAAGTTCTTTCTTTCTCCGATAATCCTTTGGCATGTGTTAGGTCAAAGTAGCTCTGTTCTGCATGGCCTTTTAGGAACCCAGACTGACAAAGTGCCGCCTTTAGCATATGACTTAGAAAATCACCTTGAGCATTCTCTATTTCAGTCATCTAGAATGGGGTAAAATCCTGGAGAAATGTGGCTGTCACACTGGGCTATTCGCACAGTGTAGCCTATTTACGAATCAAATTCTTAGCATTTGACTATGTAGAACTCGGTCATGGCTTGAAAACAATCACATGTAACTGCAAGGGAGGCCAGAAGAGTAGACTAACTGGATACCAAGAAGAAGTGGAAACATTCTTGGTTCAAAGCTGGCAGGCTCTGCCTCACAGCATGTAAGATGAAGGTCCCTGGGGAAAAGAAAAGATTGGCTCTTACGTTACTGTTAACTTAGTGACTGGCATATGAATTTGTTAGGGAGGAAAGGGCAAGGGTACTAGAAATTTGAGAAAAAAGGTGAAAGAACAATATCCCAGATGATGATGATGATGGTAAGGTGACAATACCATAGATAAGTGATTTTCTGGGGCCAGCCAGTGGCATGGTGGTTAAGGTACCTGAATCTCACATGGCCAACTTAGAGGTTCAAAGTCCCGGACCCAGAAGCTTGAAAAATATGCCATGCACGTGTCTGTGTGTACCCAAAGTCCTAAAAGGAGAATGGGAGAGAAGGGATTGTGGCATGGCCATACTCCTTGGGGGGGATTTCTCACTTTCCCTGTCTGTCTCTCTCTCTTCATTGTTGCTCCCCAGTGAGTGCATGCACCTTATAGAAAAAAAAAAAAAAAAAACTTTAAAAATAAATAAATAAATAAATAAAGATGATGACTTTCCAGCAGGATGGTGTCATCCTGAGTCATCCATCTGGCCTGCCAAGGTGGTCAATGAACAATGGCTGGCAGGGAAGAGGCCAAAATCCACAGCCATGGAACGCACCTAGGTGGTCTCCAGAAAAACTGTGAGCTTCAGCTACTGACATGACAAAAATCACAAAACTAACTCCCTTGCAGATGTAGCACTGCAAGGAAGGATGAACATGATCGTTTAGCTCATGTATCTGGTCATCGGAAAATCATGACACATTTTTGCATAGAAAAACATAGAAAAATACGTCATGACTTTACCAACAACCCAATAGTTATGCAAATCCAGGGCCGGAAATATAAAAACCCCCAGGTATCTTCACTCAGAAGCATTCATCCCACAAGCTAAAAGAACCATTGACAATGGTTTTTTTAAACAAAGATGGCACCAGAAGGTTCTGATTATGGCCAATCAGATTAACGAGTAAACATCTGTTCACTTTGTGTGCAACAGATACCTACAGACTGACCTAAAGTTTGACCTCAAATACTGTATTACTTTTGGTCCAAAAAAAAAAAAAAAAAAAAAAAACCTATCTTATTGCTAAAGGTGAATGAGAAGCTAGCCTCTGGGCAGATGCCTCCACTCATTTAATATAAGGCCATGAGGTCTGAATTGTAATTTGGTGTGTCTTTAAATTTTCTCTTTTATTGATCTTATTTTTGGCTACCTGACTTCAGTTGACTATGCAACACTTTCCTTATGGTTTTGTTGCCCATTCTTTCCATGCGTCAACCCTAGGTTTGGGATAAGACAGCAAATCGAATTCAATGCTGGCAAACAGCAATGTATGACATGCTTAGAGATTCACTATTGCCATGCTATTTGCTAGGCTCCAAAATTCAGTGTATGGGGTCATCAGAGAAGTTATGACACATCTTTGCATAGGAAGACATGTCATGACTTCTCTGACAACTCAATAGATTCTAAAACTACCCAGTTTACTTTTAGAAGCTGGTTTTAGCACCAAAGCATCACTGCCATCACGCCATGTCTATTCAGATAGGATATGTTTTGAGTAGTCTGATCAAGACACACACACACACACACACACACACACACAGAGATAGCATTCCCAACAGAGTCAACTCTACGATCTGTGTCCAGGCTCAGCCAACCCTGGATCATGGCACACATGTGTCTGGCATGCTCAGGGAGGTTCCAGATGTGAACCCAGAACCTTCCTCTGTGGGTCTGCCTCAAAGAGCATTGAATTTTACCACTGTACCACTGTCTGCCTCTTGCACAATTTTTTTTAATGTTCTTTTGTTGTTGTTGTTGTTGTTGTTGTTATTGCCAGAAGGTATATGTACTTGCTGGAGGGAGGAAAAAAAGCACCCCTCAATGGAGCATGGTAATGCCATAATCTTCTTTCCTCCATTTTTCCATCTTGTCAGGATGTGGGGGTATGCAAGCACATATGTCCTGCATGTTTTTCAAGCCTTTGGGGCTGAGACTAGGATGGGGCTTGGCCATGTGGAATCTGGCTCCTTATGCATGATGCTTAATGACTGCACTACAGGGCCAGTGCAGGGCAAATTGTTTAACCTGAGTCTCAAGTATCCATTTTATTAATTGGCAATTATAATGCTTTATATAGTGAGTCTCAAGTATCCATTTTATTAATTGGCATTGATAATGCTTTAAATGCTTTATTTAATGCATTTAAAAATAAAAACATACATTTAAAAATAAAAATAACTGCCCTATTGACTTTCAACCATGAATTAGACAATTTACATGTCTTCTTTAAACCTGTAAACTATGCCTGGAGTTAAGCATTATTCTCACACCCTCCCTTTTATAGATAACTGAGATTTATAAGAGTCGAAGTCTTGGCCAAAGATGTAGGCCTAATAGGAAGTAGAACTGTGGTTTGGATCCAGACTTTCTCATCCGAAGTCTACAATCTTAATTACATTAGCCTTCTAGGAAGATAAAAAAGACCATTTAAATAAATTCATAGTAGTTGGCTGTACTCCGGAAATGTTCGTTTTCTTCCTTTTTTTCCTTTACTTTTGTTTTTAATTTCCAAAGTTATAGCTTTCCTTTCTGTGCTCAGAAAATTTATATTGTATTTGGCTTACATTCATTCACATTCATTTAGCCGATAAATATTTACTGAGTGTCTACTATGTGTCCTGCCCTATGCCAGACACTAGGTATTCAGCTGGGAGTACAAAAGACACAATCCCCCATCCTCAACGCACTTGTAGCAACGCCAGCCGCATCCTCCAGGAGTCTTTGAATATGGAGGCTCGGCCACGTTGCTCTTCTTTAAGATGGATTAATACCATAGCATTTGCAACTATAATATTATGTTACCTTGGACACCAGGCAATTAGCAAGTAATTAAATCTCCCTTGGTCTGAATACACCTGCAACCAAATTGCCTGCTAAAGTTCTGTTATACTCACTAATTAGCATGAGTTGAATGACAGGATAATCAGAAAAATACCTCCTCTAGGAAGCGAGGAGCAACTGATTAAAAAAGTGAAACGTGTTTTTAGCACTTTTTGCTTGGGTTTATATTAATGTTGAGTGGGTAGGCCCATCGTTTATCAATATTAAGTCTCCGGCAATGAACATACCTAGGGAGAACTGACATAGACTGATCTTTATATCATCCTTTCAACAACACGAAAACTTTGAAAACAGCTGTTGCTTAGTCATTTTCTGAATGCTTCCAACAGTAACAAGTAACCATCACTCAGAGCTAATAGTAAAGGTCCTAACACCTAAGTACAGAGACACTCATTCTTTTTTATTAAGTTATTTATTTTATGAAGAGAGACAGAAAGAGGCAGAGAAAGAGGCACTCCCAACAGAGACTTCATGCCATGATCCACCCCCAGCTTCAGCCAGCCCTGGATCATGGCCACTCACATGCCTGGTGTACTCAAGGAGGTCTCTGGACACAACCTTGAACTTTCTCTATGGATCAGCCTCACAGAGCATCGCATTTCAACGCTGTGCCACTGTTTAGCATCCAGGTATATTTATTATTATTCAAGATGTTGCAATTTTTTTTGACTACTTACTACAAAGATACTATAAAAAATAGAGTGCTGGGAGGTCAGCAGGTAACGTGGTGGTTAAAGTGCTGGACTCTCATATGGCTGACCTCAGTTTGTGTCCTGGACCTGGTGGCTGGCTTTCTCTCTCCCTTTCTCTCTCTGTCTCTCTGGCCAAAATGAAGAAAACAAATAACAACAAATAAAAGTAAATAAATAATTTTTTAAAAGATAGAGCATTGGGACCAGCAGATGGCATAATGGTTATGGACTGGACTCCCATGTAGTTCAAGTCCCACATCTGGCAGCTTAAAAATCATGCCAAGAGTGTGTGCGTGCATGCCCAAAATCCCAAAAGGAAAATGGAGGAGAAGGGATTGTGGCATTGCCATCCCCCTCCGGGGTGTGTGTGTGTGTGTGTGTGTGTGTGTGTGTGTGTGTATTTCTCACTTTCTGTCTCTCTCCAGCAAGAGCCTGCGCCCTATAGCAAAAAGCTCTCCCTAAAAAAAAAAAAAAAAAAGTAGAGCACTGTTACCCAATTTTTCTCCAATTTATTACAAGAGGAATCTTCAAAGAGTTCATGGAAAATACATATGAAAAACGATGAAAGGATTTTAACATTTTTACACAAAAATAAAGTGTACTTTAATTCCATTTTTTTCCACAAAATTGTTGAGTCCCCTCATATTATCTGTTTCAAGAGAATTTGATGTCAGCTTAGCTTAGTTGATAAACCAGGATAAATGGGCTTTTTTGGGTAGAGTGTACTTTTTTTAATAAATGGGGAAAATATTTCATGGATCTTCAGAAATTGTTTCCTCTTTTTAAAATTCCTTAGCTCTTTGATTAGTAAGTTGCTTTAAAAACTTTAGTAAGAAGTGTCACATTATCCTCACTGAAGCGCCTATGAATGTCTCTCATCTGGGGACAAAAAGTCACCACCTGGGCGGGGTGGCTGACTCACTGTACATGCTAAGCTGGACCATCCCTGGTGAGTCAGTGCTTCTCATCTCTCCACCCAGGGCCCAGCCAGGCTCCAGACCTCTCACTTTCCAGAAAAGCCAGGATTCAGAGCTGTTGCGACAGCCCTGAGTTTCTGAGTTAAAACAGACTCAGGACAAAGTAAGAAGTCCTGAGAGCGCACTGTAGGTTTGAAAATATCTATTATTCAAGATATTTGCCAGCCCTTAAACAAAGGCTCAATGGACAAACTTCAGTGTTCCAAGCTCTAAAGGAATTTAGCTTAATGCAAATGCAGAAAAAATTCCCCAGCCACTCATGTAACTTTATTAGACAAAGTGGAGCACGCCTGCTCTTAAAGAGAAAGAAAAGACGTTATTTTCTTTTTTTGGAGATTGTGCTACCCTAGAAAGGGAATGCATTTGAAGCAGCAAATGTAGACATTTCAGGCAAATGTGTACTTTGTCTTCAAATGAACAGCTTTCAAAATGATCTTGGTTAAGCTCCCTTTTATTTTTATCTTTTATTCCCCTACAATGCCAGCTGAGGTTACCCATCTCCCAACAGCTACCAAATGGACTAGTAATTGTAAGGCTTGGTGATTTAATTAGACTCATTCTAAACACTCACATTTTTATCAATTAGTTAATGGGCTAAAGAGAGTCTCTTTGTTGGAGCCAGGTCATTTGGAAGCTAGAGGCTTCTTGAGGGCAAGAAGCTGAAGAACAGCAGCGTTAATATCTGTAATTAACCTCACGAGTCCTAGGTTGTTCAATTAGAAATGACCTCCCTTTCCTTCCATATGCCTTTCGTCAGATGGGGTTTTAATGTGAAATAACCACCAAAGAAAAATGAACCAGAAAGAATGCTTCCTCCAAAACTAGACCTGGATAAAAAAAAAAAAAAAAAAAAAAAAAAAAAAAAAAAAAAAAAAAAAAAAAAAAAAAAAAAAAAAAAAAAAAGAAAGAAAAGAAAAATTTCTCCTATTTCAAGTGCTTCTCAGTTATTTATTCAGCTAGAGTTGCTAATTGGTGGCATTTCTAAAAATAAGAACTCTGGGTTTTTCAAATCCACAACACTCCTGGCGACAGCTCTCAGAAAAATCTTTTAAAGTAAAGGTTTGTCTTATCAGACAGGCCAGTTCTAAAACAGGAATAATCTACTATGCTTTGAAAAATTTTAACCTAGGATTACTTTTTGTAACGTATCGCCTTTAACATTTTTGGCTTGGAGAAGCCCATTTACTATTTTTCTGTGAAAGAAAGCTTCTCATTTCCTGCCTATAGTTATAATAAATACATACTAGATGTTTTAAAGTCAACGATTATCTTTCTTCCTAACAAGCTAGTTAACTTCTACTCTTACAAGAAATCCACAGGCAATGTGGACAGTACATGCCCATTCCTGTACACACACACTGGCTGATGAAACGTGAAGCAGTTTACACACAAATAAAGACGAGTATTGACAAAAAAAAGTTAATCTGCAAGAAAAGGATAAAACGATTTACAAATTAAAACAAACAAAAGACTACAATGAATGATCTATCAGGGAAAACAATCCACATTCTCAGAGAATAGACACCGTAATTTTTCATTTCTAACTAAATCTTTAAATCTCCATTGTTCAGCATCATCAGTACTTTGAATTTAGAGGAAGAAGATATATTCCCTTTGAAGCCCAACACATCAAAATAGTAGCAGTTACAAGGACAATTTCTTTGTTTTCTGCCTGGTTAGAAACCATTCACAGATGAGAAAATAAAGGACTGAACTTGGAAGAAATATGTAAAACAGGGAGGAAATGACACTTGTTTTGAGGATTTTTAACAAGAGCGTGGACTATCATTTGAGAAAATCAAATTCTTTTAGGCATGCATCACGAACTTTGAGTCCCATCTATTGCCCCCAACCATCAAAATTACAGACCCCCAAGCAGCTGGTAAAAAGTAGCAATTCCTAGCTCCTACTGTAATTGTGTGCGTGTATCAGCCGATCTGACCAGTAGCAGTTTACGTTTATTGCTATGGTCAACAATTACATTGTGCATGCTCAATAAATATGCTGCTCTGCTGCGTTTCATAAATGTGCCCTTTGTTTCCTTCATCATTAGGCAGACACTCGTTCTGTACAATGTCCAACTTCCAGACAGGTGGAATAAGGAGGTGGCATCTGTCTAAATATTGAATGCCACGCTTCCCCCATCTGCTGTAATAACAGTGCTGGGTCTGCTTGGCTTCAGTTATCCTCTTCTGCATACAACCAGTCAGCCATATGCCCTATATACTGCACGTGCCACCAGAGTGACAGGGCCTGTTTTACAGCTTCTGAGCGAGGAGCCAAACAAGTGGGGGAAAAGCCTAGAGGAAAGATGAGAGGTGGAGGTTGAAGGTCAGGCAAGTGCAGGAATCAGCAGGTGATGGTCAATACAGCCACTGAGAGCTGCTCAAAGCACCAATAGAAAAGGCCTTCAAAAGTCAATGGCCAGCATAGAGCACACTGCCAATCAAATTTTACAGGGCATACCTTCCAGGCTAGGCAAATAAGAAGATTTAGAGCACATGGCAGTTCATCGTTTATAATCCTGTCTTAGCCCAGCATGGCTTAGTGATAGTTCAGTGACAGATGATGAGCACATGACAGCTGCAGGATCTTATACAAACGCATACAGTAAAATTAAAATTAAATTAGTGACACACGTGTACACATTAGTTGTGCAACAGTTACACAATCTGTTCAGGACCCCTCACAGACTGTGCCACTAGGTCTTCGATACAGGGTACCAATAAGACACCAGGACCTGGTCCTAAGTAGGAAGAGCCCTGGCCTCGGGTGGATTTCAAAAGGACTCTGTAGCAAATAAAGGTGCTCAGGTTTCCACCTAGAAAAATGGCAAAGTTTAATGATGTTTAATTAGTTGGTCTAATTAAAATTGACTGAGGTTTTGAGTATTTGAAGAAGGAAGACTAACAAGGCAGTCAGTGTATTAGGCCTGGATTAAATCATTACTTGTCTTACTCTTTCGATCTGTAATCTGCTGATTTTATTACTGGCATATTTTGTATGCTTTTTACAAAAACATGAATGCCTATACTTGAGAATTCTACTTTGAATATAACTTCTATTATTTTATTTTTTAAATACATCAAATTTAAAAACGTTCCTCTAGACACACATTTATTCGCTACAGAAAAAGAAAAAGAGTATATCAAAATTATACTTCTATTATTTTAAATGCCTGGTTCTTTTGCTACAAATTATGAATGTTCTTTCATTCATTTCTCTGAAAAATTATAAGTAATTTATCATAAGAGATTTCCCACATAGTGTTTCTCCATGAAACCTTTCAAAGGTGTTAAATATTTGAGAAAATTTAAGTTTTATTTTACTATTTTTATCCTCTTTCTTTGACCCAAACAATTTCAAAAGGATTTGTGGTGACTACACTTTATATTCACATTTGCTTCAATTCAGATCTAAACCACCATTTGGCAAGCAAAAATGTTAGATAAAAGAAGAAAAATAGTTTTGGTTCTTTAGCTGTTTGTAACATATCTGTAAAATATTCTATTTGCACCTCATAAAATCCAAACAAGACTTAAAATGCCATGGTTCTGAATGTTTATAATAATTTGTTCTCTATATAATTGCTTTATAAATCAATTCTGTATTTTAATATATAAAATGATTCACAAAAGGTTTTTTTTTAAGTTACAGACTTTTTAAAAAGACTATTTAAAATTACTAGATCATTTTCTCAAAATAAATTTCTATAAGTAATTATTGTTAATCCTTAGAGCGTCTCCTTGAATATCGTGACTGACCAATGTAATAAAGCAATAAAAGAGAGAAGCAATTTGACCAAAGTCAAACACAAAACAAATCATCAGTGGAGGTAAGAGTCAAAAAACTTCTTTGCCTTTTAGGTTTTTATTATAGACTCAAAACTTCCTTACGTCCCCTCTTTGGAGACTGCGTCTGTCTCCCACACTCCTAAACATGGAAGAAATCTCAGAGTCATTATCACATGTTTCCGAGTAAGGAAAGGACAAGTGCTTACAGTGGGTACTGAGACATGATTTCTAAATTGCTTTAGTGCAATCTCTAAGAACTTGAAACAATTTTATTTTCCTAACAATTGACTTAGCAATTCTTTTATGTTTTGTTCTTCTTTTTTGACAGCATCTGGCTTCGTTGCCCAGGCCAGCTTCAAGCTCACAATGCTCCTGCCACCTCCCAAGTTACTGGGAATACAGGCACATGCCCCAGTACTCAGCCTTTAGGTTGGACTGCAAATTAAACCCAGGCTTGCCGTTACAGTGGGTACTGAGACATGATTTCTAAATTGCTTTAGTGCAATCTCTAAGAACTTGAAACAATTTTATTTTCCTAACAATTGACTTAGCAATTCTTTTATGTTTTGTTCTTCTTTTTTGACAGCATCTGGCTTCGTTGCCCAGGCCAGCTTCAAGCTCACAATGCTCCTGCCACCTCCCAAGTTACTGGGAATACAGGCACATGCCCCAGTACTCAGCCTTTAGGTTGGACTGCAAATTAACCCCAGGCTTGCCGTGCGGGCCCAGCCTGTGGAGCACAGCATTTGAGCAGTGTGCCCTCCCCACCTCCACTCCCGCCCGGGCTGGACCTTCCCTATCAATTTGAATACTGTTTCAGGTGTAGGATTTATTAGAAAATTTCAATTTCTTATGAGGGATTAATAATATAACCTTCTGTTTTCCAGCTGAAGACTCTTTGAACATTGCCCTTTTTATTCCCATATTTATAGTTCCCTAACAGTCATATCAAACATACACAAAAAATTATTACATGCTTCAATCAAAAAGATTTCCTAGGGTTGTTCTTGGAAAAAAAAAATAGAAAGAGATGAAGCTAAAAATTTTCATAGGTAACCATTTTGTTGTTGTTACTGTTGTTTAACTGAAGTTTCTGTTGAAAAGCAATTCTCTGTCCCATTCCCAGACAACTTTTAATATTGGTCATCCACGCTGTGTGATAGTAAGGTACTGACAAAGTATAGAAAACACTACTTCTATGATCTTCTATGTTTAATATGAAGTGGCAAAGGAAAGTGTTCGAAGGAAAGTAAAGAACAAATGACAATTTTGAATCTGTATCATTAAGCCTTTATTTTCCACATCCAAAAAACAAGCTGGAAATTTGTTCCCCTCCCCTGGCAGATTTTCCATGAACTTTTTGAGGCCTCCACACAGTCCTAACCTGTGCAAGGCCTTGAGCTCTCCAGACAGTAAGCAATACTGGTGTGCACACAGGGAAATATGCCAAAGGTTGGAGAAAGTGGAAGATAACTGATATAGCCAATACGTATGTCCTATTTAAAAAATATATACATGGAGCTGGCTCTTTGGCATGGAGAAACCAGATCCCACATGATGCCTGCGGTTTAGTTCCAGGCACACATGTGAGTGCCCAAGATCCAACGGACCATAGGATTTGAGGAAGGGGATCATGGTGTGACCAGACCCTGTGGAGGATGCTCATCTCTCTCTATATATATATTTCTCTCTCACCTGCACATACAAATGCTATATCAAGAATAAAGAATAAATTTAAAATCATACTGGGCCAGCAGGTGGTATGGTGGTTAAGGATGCTGGACTCCCACATGGCCGACCTTGGTTCAAGTCCCAGACCTGGCGGCTCGCTATCTCGCTCGCTCTCTCTCTGCCCTTCTCTGGTCAAATTAAAATAAATAAATAAAGTTAAATAAAATAATTCTTTTTAAAAAAATCATACTTTTTGGTGGCATAACAAATGGTCACACGAAAAGGCTCACCCATGGGCTGGCTCCATGGCCTAGTGGTCAAGCCAATCAGATCCCATTCCAACAGATAATTGTGCTGTTTGAGTCCCAGACAAGGCACCTGAGGAACACACCAGATATGTGTGTATGAATGCCCAAAATCCCCAAAGGAGGGAAAAGATAGCAGCATGACCATTCCCCACAGGGAGTCCTTTCTCTTTCTCTTTCTCTCTGGCGAGTGCTTGAGTGTTCTAGTGCACGCACACACGACAACCCAGGCACCAAGGTAATTAGATTGTAGTAAAAGTTGTCCATGGCACTGAAAGTCAGCATTTGGGGACTGACTGCCCTACCTCTAATGGGAAATAGTAGCAATTACCACAGGTGGTCTCAGATTTATTGAAAAATGATACAAATAATTAAAAAAAAAACATAGAAATGTATCATTAGGTTGATTATGGGGTTGATGAAGTAGCCATGTCTGGTGTTGCTGAGACCAGCAGGGACAAAGGCTGCCCCCGGAGGGAGTTGTGTGTCCTGCCTCCTGTGCAGCCTGTCCACTGGGACAAAGCTCAGCTCCATGCTGGGTAGGCAGCCATGGGAGAAGGTAGGGCTGAGCATATCTCTTTAAGTCATTCAACAGTCGTTTTTAAAAACATATATATTATTATTATCATTATTATTATTTCCAGCCCCAGTTCTTCATTAGAAATAAGTGAATTATATTCAGGAGCCAAACCTGAAATGATAAAAATCCTCAGAGGAAAAGAAGGAAGAAAGATTTAGCAGGTCGCCTTTTATTACTGTTACGATTACTCTTTATTACTTAGCACTTACGTGATACTTTATTTCTTTCCAAGTGCTTTACAATCCTTAATTACTTAATCTTGAAATATATTTAGAAAGGCACTTGAATTTATTTGACGCCGCTATTCAAAACCTATTTTGCCCCATTTTCACCTCTCCCCCCAACTCATGGCTGTACAGTATCTTCCTGCTGGGAATCGAGGTGTGGGAAGGGGTGGCTGATAAAAAGGAACTCCTGAAGAAAAATGGAGGGGGAGGAAGGAGAGGAGAAACGAGCCCGTGTTAAAATAACAATAATCAGCAATGACTACCACTCTCTCCTTCTCGTTGGCATTCTTTGCCAATCCAGAGGCTTTCAAATTTTTAAATAATCAGTAATTTATAAAATGCAGTAAATATAGATTATGCATACTATAGACACAACAGATTTTTCTAACAGAATTATATTGCTTGTCATGCAAATGGGTAGTCCTGGACCAATTAAAAAACAAAAGCACATTGTAATGTAGTAATGGAAATTTCTGGAGACCAGCTCTTAGGTACAGAGTCCTTAAGACAGCACAGAAGAAAAAGAAACACAGAGAACAATATCATCATTCTATCAGCGGTTAACTTGAGTCTACTTATGCATGATCAAAGACTACAAATATAGTTTAAACAGCATGAAATAATCGCTGGGTTTACAATACGAAATGATGTTTAAAAGCAAAACCGACAACAATCCTAGTGCCACTATGTTCGAAGACTAAAGACTAATTTTGTGATGCACAGCCAAGCTGAGGTAGTGGTAGGGAAATTAGGGTTAAGAGGCTAACCTCCCTCCCGGGTTCCCTTTGAAGATTTCTATATTCTGGGGGAGAGGGTAATGAAAATATTTTACCTCCCCAATTGCAATTAGGTCAGTGGGCCAAAGAAAAAAGCTGCTCACAACACCACACACCAATGCAATTGCAATCCCAGAAGAGGCAGAAGGGACAGGATTCAGCTCTATCGGCAGCAATGGGAAGGCCAAGTCCGATGGCAGTGAATGAACCCCCTTCAGAACAGGTCGTCCTCTCCAGCTCTGGCACCTTGACAAGGGAGTAAGACGTTAAAAGAAGCAAGTTCTCCTTCTTTTTTAAGCTTCTCACACCTGAGGAGCACCCTCACAAATAAAGGAAATGATGAAATCAAAATAAACCATACCCAGACCTTGGAGATGAGGGCCAGTATTTATATACAGATGAAAATGATGGCCTTTGCATCTAGATTTCCTCTGGGAGAAAAGAAAGTTGTAACTGGAAAGATAGGTCTCTGGGTTGCTTTGCTGTTGTTTTTCTATTTTTATTTCTGACACTGATAAGGCAGAGGAGTGCCATAGAACATTTAGAAACCAGAAACTTAATAAAACAGCTCCAAACATGACAGCATTTATGAAAAAGATTAATTACTAGGAGTAAAGAGGCCTGATGCCAGGAATTTATAGGATTGATACAAATATGACGCCCTGCTGGGCTGCTAGGCCCATAAAATGCAACCCTAATCTTCAGGCCTATTATTGTTTTTGCAGAAACAACAGGCTTCAGCCGTGACAACAAAAGGGTATATAATAGAGTTTCGGTAGGGGAAAAAAAATCACTATAGCCATGGAAAATAAACACAGTCAGAGAATCTGTTGGTGAACACCTAACCCAGCCTTCCCTTAAAGCACCAGTGTCTAGAGAGCGAAGGTGCCATTGTTTTGTTTATCTCAGAAGGAAGGAAAGGAGGGGACCAATTAATAAGGAGAAATGGGACTGCTAACAGCATGGCCTGTAGTTCGATTGGTAGTGGACGGTGTTTTTTCTCTATGTGGGAAATAATCCAGGCACTTTCTTAAGTAAGAGCACTGTTCCGGTAAACACGCGGGAAGGCCTTTGCCTGCGATCACTACTTTAGTTCCTCGTAAACATTTTTGAAGTCCCCCTCCCCCTGAGGGTTCTCCTTATGCATCTTGCCCATCTCTTGTAATTGATGTGTCTGACATTCAGAAACACTTTGTGAAACCACAAATTAGTCATGGCAGGAACAAGAAAAGAAGCTCAACTCGGCAATTGGATTACACTAACCAATCAGACTGGTGTCTGCCTTTGTTTGTACTCACCACATTGATGGTGAAGAGAAAGACAACTTTCATAACTAGTAATTTGAGCTTTGCCCTACATTCTTGTTTAAAACCCTATACATTTTCTGAGGACCAGTTAAAGGAAAAATATGTACCATCTATGTATGTGCAGCCGCGTCTTCAAAAGTATGAATGGGCACGTGTGAAAACACCTATCCTGAGTACAACTTGTGTTTATATATGAATTATCTTCACATTACACTTCATTCAAAGGACTTGTTTATAACATATGGTGTCTGTTTCACACACTAACAGTGACTTTTTAATTTGAAGTCAGCCACAATCAGTGGTCCTAAATCCTCACTGTCTCCAGGATTAATTATGGGCACTAGACAGCAATAGCAATCCTCTCTTCTTGATAAGCTCCATAGACGAGTTGGCAAGAGGAGAAAATAGGCCTTTCAAGGTTAGAGAGTAACCAGAGCTGACATACACAGGCCTTTCACGATACCCACTGGAAACTGGAGTATTAATGAAGCGACCATCTCTGTTATTAGGGTATTTTAGTAAAACATCAAGCATGCAAGAAAATGCCATTTTGAAATGTTTGCTTACTTTTCTTTACAGAAGGTGTCATACTTTTTCTTCTCGGTAGAATAATTTAAAGAGCTACAGATCTCTGCCTCTGCAGTGACTCAGCAATTGTTCCACGAACAACACCAACAACAAAAAATGCATAATTGGAATGCGGGCTGAGCAGCAGCCTGTGGTCCCAGATTGGTGGTTTCTCAGCTTCACAGACAGGAAGCTGTAGGGACTCTCTGAATATGTCCAGGACACACAGCTTCACTGTGGATAGAAAGAATCAAGGCCTCTGCCCACAGACAGAGCAACCACAGTGTCACTGACTATGGACCTGTATTCCCTGCAATTTCCAACCTAGTGAAAGGTGTCATATGATTTTTTGAGATCCTTTCCCGTCCTGTTTTTCCAAATCTAAGATGTGTTATTGATACAGGTGGCTGAGTGTATGGTGGGCACCTTGTTTATGTATTCACTTAAGAACTTTTGGGGCACCTACAACATGTGGGGCACTGCGCTGGTACTGAGGGCACAATGGTGTGAGAAAACATTAGGGTTCCTGCCTTCAGGGGTGCCAGAAGAGAAAAGACACCAGATCTGGGGTATTCTCTGAAGTGACCTCTGTACTGACATTGTAAGGAGAAGAAGGAATTAGCAGGAAGAAGCAGGGAAGGGAAAGTGGAAGTCAGCCCTCCCTGAGTAAAGAACATGCCTAGACAAGGTTTCTAAGGGAGTGGGGTGAGGGGAAAGTCTTTTAAAGAACTGAAGGCTAGTGACTGGAATGCAGGGAGGGAGGAGTGCCTGGTGCTAGAAGAGGTAAAGAAAAGACATAGGCAGGGATCCAGCTGGAGGGTCTTGAATAATTACAAGACCCCAGAGGTTTTTTTCTTACCAAGTTCTCTCTTCTTGCGAGTCATACATTGTGAACAGATAAAAAGAATATAGGATCTCACTTTGGAAGCTCTCAGATTTAACCAACCCAAAATACTCACAAATAACGTAGAATATAGAAATCTTAGGTTTACAGTCTGAGCTATTCAGATAGCCAACTCCTGTTTTGCAAATTACACCACATTTTGTTTATTTATTTCTAATGCTAAAGGGCATGAGTACAGACACACAGCAAAGTGAAAAGAGCGAACCCCCCAGTAGGACCCCATTGTGTCACAATCCCTCCCTCCTCCAATTTTCCCACCCCATCAGGACCCCTAGGTGCTCAGGCATGTTTTTGAAGCCATCAGGGTTAGGACTCAAGCCCAGGTCAGTCCCATGGGATTCAGCCCCCTCTGTGTAGTGCCCTACCACTGAGCTACAGGGCCATTCCTTATATTTAACCATCGAACAAATCCCGAACTATAGCCAAATGTTCTCCTCACGTATATGGCTTATTCTCTGAGTTGGGAATGTCACTAACGTGCAGATGAATAAACTCCTTTATAATTGGCCCACCTTCAGTGGAGTTTTGGTCTTTTATGAATTAAACTTTGGTTCTATCATAGCTCACAATTGGTTTCTAAGCGTTTTCTTGTTAAACTACCCAATAGATTTTTTAAAGGTAAATACCAGCACTGAGATATTGTCATACTGAAAACTAATTCCTAAAATAAAAAATCCCCCAAGTCAGCTGAAACAGTTATGATATTGAATTAGCCTGCCAAAGTAAACAAAAAAATTGCATTCACTGTAGATAGACAATAATGTAAGAAAATATTTTTAATTTTATTTATTTATTATTATTATTATCATTAATTTGCTATGGGGCACATATGCTCACCAGAGAGAGGGAAAGTAAGAGAACAAGCCTCCTGGTCCAAGACATGAATCGTGGTTGGCCATGTGGGAGTCCAGTGCCCCAAATACCATGCCACCCACTTGTCCTAAGAAATAGTTTTATATGTCTCTAGATAGTTGACTCCATGGGGGGCCAGCAGATAGCATGGTGGTTAAGGGTGCTGGATTCCCACATGGCCCACCATGGTTTGAGTCCCAGACCTGGTGGCTAGATTTCTTATTTTCTCTTTCTCTCTTTTCTTCTCTCTCTTTCTCTCCCTCTCTGGTCAAATTAAAAAATAAATAAATAAAGTTGTGTAAAATAACTCTTTTAAAATAAAAAAGAAAGTTGTCTCCATGGAAGGTACCATAGTGAGCATCATACATAGAGATGTGCTGACTAGTACACTTAAATATCACAAAAGAAAACATCTTTGCTTTTTCTTAGCCTAATTAAGTATTAAGCTAAAATTAGATAGTATCAGCACTAAATTTTGCCATTTCTCAACTCATAAATAACTTCCAATACACTGGCTCTTCACATTTTATTGATTCCTAATAAAATGGAATGGACCTAAGTGCTTAGGCCCTTCCTAAGCTCTTCTGTGCTTTCTGAGGTTGGGATACTTGTCTCTCACTGTTGACTATATCTTAGTAATGAATATATTTTCAAGTTTTTCAACAAATTGCCTTCTTACCCTTTATTCTGTCTCCTTCTACTCAATTGTTCTTCATTCATTTTTTTTTTTTAATGTAAGTTTCCCCCCAAAGCCAAATACTGCTTTTGTAGGAAGGCAGTGTTCTTTTCTTTGCCTATCAAATAGAAGCTCCTGTTCCTTTCTGTCATCTCTTCAGCACGGGCATGAGTAGCATCAGCAGCAGATCAGTCCTTTGGGCTTTGTTTTCTTTTTTAAAGTCCATTGATAATTCTTAGCATCCTTTCCTTCAAGTGCATGCTTAATTTTCAGGAACAAGAACCCAAACATCAGGAATGATGTCATCCTTCAGTTGCTAAAGAGCAACTATTACAATAAAACCTACTCTCTTTGTACAAAAGCTATGTTTGCAGCTTGCTAATTATATAGCTCTACGGCGACCCTCCAGGCTATTGGCTTTTTGGCCATTTCACTTTTCATTAGCTCTTTCAAAAGAAAAAGAACTGGGAAAAAAACAGAATGTTGAAATTCCCATAAAGCAGCCTTGGTCCTGTGTATTCAGAGTCTCATGATTTTGGTAATTGGAAAGGGCTTTCAGGACCACCTAGCCCATCCCAGACAGGAGGAAACTGAGACCCAGGATCCCTTGAGACTCCCAAAGACGGTGCTGATGTGAGAGTAATGTGGAGATGAGGTCTAGTTTGCTGACTCCTGGTCCTGTGTTCCTCTACTTCATTTTAGATGCTCTTCTGGAACAGGAGGTATACACTTGGCATTCTATAATAGTTCCATTGGATCTTCCTTCTGCCACTGTAATTTTAGGGCAGTCTTGTAATTTTTCTGAAGCCCAGGATGATAATACCAGCCTTACCTATTTTACATAATTATTATACAGACATGCTCCCATTTTCGTTTTGGAGGGCAAAAACAGGTTTTATTTTGAGGAAACATCTTTGAAATAGTATAGTGGAACATGTCTGGTTCTCCAAAAGCCAGCAAACAATGCAGAACGCCGGCTTCCAGTGTGAAACCGCAAACTCTGGTGGTGCCGTTGAAGTGAGCGAGGGACTGACAGACCCGGAATTTGAAACCTTAGTCTTTTTCCGGATAAATGAGTATAGTGCACAAGGGAGGGAAAAGGCAGGTAGGCCCTGCAAGTGTGCAACAGGCTGCAGAAGGGAGCACTCTCCTGCTGCTCGTGCTTTCTTCCCTGTGGTGCCCTGGCGTGCTCTGGGCACAAGCCACCACTCACTACCTGGGACAGGACGAGTTCTGGCTCAGCATGAGCTGGAGGCTGTGGGACACTATCCGGACAGCTGGAAAACCCAGTTGTAGTGAAAAGCTAATCACATAATTTACAAATGTCTTGGAATTCCAACCAAAATTCCAAGAGGATTTTCGAAAACTTTAACAAGCTTAATCTAACTTGACCATGGGAAGAAAAAGATCCATGAATAGCTAAGATCCTTCTTTAAAAAAAGATGGAAAGTGCATGATTCACCTGATGAGACATTCAAATGTGAAACAAAGCCTCGTTAATAATTTTTGTTTAAAAAATAATTGAGTGTATATATTTAAGAGCTTTTTTGTATTAGTTCTACTGTCACTTCAGCTCTTTTATTATGTGTGTTTGATGTGTTTCCTATTAAAATATCTGAGATATGGAAAAATAAATAAATAAATAATTGAGTGAGGGGCCAGCAGGTGGCATGGTGTTTAAGACACTGGACTCCCACATAGCCAAATGCAGCATGGGTCCTGGACCTGGCAGCTTTCTCTCTCTCTCTCTCTCTCTCCCTGTCTCTCTCTAGTGAGTGCACATGCCCTATAGCAAGTTAAATAATAATAAATAAAATAAAATATATTTAAAAAATTTTATTCATTCATTCATTCATTCTTTTTAAGTTGACCAGAGTGTGACAGAGAGAGAGAAAGTGAAAGGGAAAGTGAGAAATCAAGCCTCCAGGCCTGAGACTTGAACCACTGTTGACCACATGGGAATCCAGAGCCTTAACCACCACACCACCTGCTGGCCCAAAATAAAATATATTTTTTTAAATAATTGTGTGATACAGGAATAGACCAATGATTTAGCACAGAGTCTAAAAATAAATAATTAAATAAACTATATTAAAATTATATGGAAATAGATAATGCTTCTCTTATAGACTAAGAACTTTGCATATTTGGCTTTGGCTTTTTGCTATATTGCCCACTGAAAGGAGGACGAGTCATCAGCAGCTCCACTAGAGCCACTGGAGAAAATTCAGCCAGGGTTCTCGCTCTTGCCTCGTGTGCTCAAACCCGCACAGTCTAATCTGCAAATACACTTCAATATGTGCAAAGAACACAGGCTTCATCAAACTGAACAAACCGAGCTTCCAAATGGATTATCCAAGGTATTCGCCCAGTGAAAGAAGTCATGCTGGCTGTTTGTATATAAAACAAAATTTTAAAAAGAAAAAAACTTAAAAAAAAAAAAAAGAAAAACATCATTTCAAATCTATAGGAGAAAAATGAGTGACTTAGAATATGTTACAGTGTTGGAAAATTTTTTTGTTCTATGAAGAAAAATAAAACTAGATTTTTACCTAAAAAGATAAAATTCACAGAGAACTAAAGATCTCAGTATGAAAGATAAAACTAAAAACCTATTATATGGGGACCAGCAGATGGTGTAATGGCTACATCGCTGGACTCTCATGTAGTCAACTGTGGTTTGAGTTCCGGACTTGGTGGCTTATACTCATGCCAGGCACATGTGCATGTGTGTCCAAGATCCCAAGAGGATAATGGAGGAGAAGGGATTGTGGCGTGGCCATCCACCCTGGGGGTGTGGGTGGGGGATGATTTCTCACTTTCTGTCTGTCTTTCTCTGTCTTTCTGGCAAGCGCATGCACCCTATAGCAAAAACTTGTCCAAAAAAAACCTAATATATGAAAAATGGTGGAAGATATCCTTGTGAACTTGAGCTGAGGAAGAATTTATTTGAAAAATTGTAAAGCCATAATGTATAAGAAGATAAACTGATGAACTTGACAAAAAATATTCAAGTAGAAATTTTTATCCAACAAAGGACACCACAAAGTTAAAAACAGGGTGACATATAAAAAGATATTTGTAGTAAGTAAAACCAATGAAATATTAATTTCTAGGCATACAAAGAACTGCTGTTGATCAATATGAAGAAAAGCATAAACACCGTATTAAAACAGTCCAAAGATTTAAATATTTAATTCAAATCCAAGAGCTAACAAATATATGGCAAAATGGGCAACAACATTAGTGCTAGAGATATGTAAATTTAAATCACAACAAAATAATTTTTATATCCACCAGATGAGTACAAAACTGGAATTCAGGGGGAACCAGCAGTTAGCGTAATGGCTATGTCGCTGGACTCCCACGTAGTTGACCGCGGTTCGTGTCCCAGACCCAGTGGCTTAAAACTCACGCCAGGCGCGTGTGCATGCATGCCCAAGATCCCGAGAGGAGAATGGAGGAGAAGGGATTGTGGCGTGGCCATCCCCCGGGGGGGTGATTTCTCGCTTTCTGTCTCTATGTCTCTCTCTGTCTGTCTGGCGAGCACACGCGCCCTATAGCGAAAACCTCTCCAAAAAAAAACTGGAATTCAGATAAAGTCTTGGAGGCTATGTGGGGCATTATGAATCCTCATGCACTGTTGGTGGAGGTGTAGACCAGTACACTTAAACTGGAATATAATCTGACATTTTGTAGACAAAAATAAGGTAGGTATATATAAAATAATCAAAAGTAATGAGCTGTTATTACACATAGCAACATGAACTATCTTAGAAACAGTATGGAGATCAGCAGGTGGCATGATGGTTAAGACGCTGGACTCCCACATGGCCAACCACAGTTTGAGTCCTGGACCTGGTGACTTGCTTTCTCATTTTCCTTCTCTCTCTGGTCAAATTTAAAATTAATAATAAAAAATTAAATTAAATTTAAAAAAAATTTTTGAGAGGTTTTTGCTATAGGGCACATGCGCTAAGCGAGAAATCACCACCCCCCCCAGGGGGGACAGCCACGCTGCAATCTCTTCTCCTCCATTCTCCTCTCGGGATATTGGGCGTGCACACACATACACACGTGCTTGATGTGAGTTTAAGCCACCAGGTCTGGGACTTGAACTGTGGTCAACTACATGGGAGTCCAGCAACATAGCCATTACGCCAACTGCTGGTCCTTAAAATTATTATTTAAAAAAAAAAAAAAGAACAGTATAAAGGGGAAATTTTAAGTGGAATAAGACCTACAGTACAACATCATTGATTTATATTAAAATCTTCTATATACTAAAAAAATGCCCACACTATAAAACTGTCTATCTTTTTTTTTTAATAGAGGTTTTTGCCTTAGGGTCCATGTGCTGGTTGGGGAGAGAGAAAGAGAGACAGAGATGATGAGAGGGAAAGTGAGAAATCACCAGCCCTCCCCCCCAGAAGATGGCCACACCATAATCCATCCTCTTCCCAGGATCTTGGGCACACACATACGTGCCCAATGTGAGTTTCAAGTCATTGGATCCTAGACTTGAACCATGATTAGCCATTCAGGATTACAACAACGTAACCACTACACCATCTGGTGGTCCCCGAACTGTATTTGATCCAAAGATACATCTAAGGAAATGCATGATGTTGCCTTGGAGAGGGTACCTATGGAAATGGGAGGTGGAGGGACACATGGGAATGAGGTTAAGTGTGATGATGGTGTGAAATGACTCAAGAGCATGATTAACTCAACTGTTTATGCTTTAGATGAAAGATGAAATTCTGGGGCCAGCCAGGTGACATGGTGGTTAAGGCTGCTGGATCTCACATGGCTGATTGCTTGGTTCAAGTCCCAGACCCAACAGCTTGAAAACATCTTAGGTGCATATGCATGCGTGCCCAAAACCCCAAGAGGAGAGTGGAAGATAAGGAACTGTGGCATGATCAACCTTGGGGATGCTTTCTCACCTCCTCTCCCGCTCTGTCTCTAGCAAACCAATGCACCCTACAGCAACAAATTAATTAATTAGTTAGTTAAATTTAATTCCTCCTGCAGAAACTTGTTTTTTTTTTTTTTTGTTTGTTTGTTTGTTTTGTTTTGTTTTGCTTAAGGGCCCCTACACTCTCTGGAGAGAAAGAAAAGAGAAGTGAAAGCACTGCAATGTCCTCTCCTCCACCTCTCCCTCCTTTTGAGATTGTGGGCACGTGCATGTACACCACACAAAATGAGTGTTTCTAAGTTGCTGAGTCCAGTAGGCTATGTGGGATCCAGTTGCCTTAACTACCAGGCAATGAAGCCAGCCTACCAGTGGAAACATTTAATAAAGGTACTTGTTTGTTTGTTTTGCTACAGGCCACATATGTACATGAGAAAGACAGAAATAGAGAGGGAAAGGCGGGGGGGGGGGGGGGGGGCCGCGAGAGGGGAAGGGTTGACCTTTTTTTCCAAGCTACGGGGTCCAGGATTCGAACCATACAGTGGGCCATGAGGAACTTAGCCTCCTTAACTACCATGTCAACCAACTGGCCCAATAAACTTTATAAAAATATGCTAAAACCATCAAGGAAAGACACATTTTAAAAATTAAACAGTCTTTTGTCTTATCTGGAAACTAACATTCTCAAGGACAGAAAATCTCTACTATCTTAGAAATGCAGCATCATCCAAGGAATAAATCTATATGTCAAGCATTTCTTTATAGAGTGTGTCTTATGGAACTGGTGCAGGGGAGATTTGCATCTCATTAAAAATGTGCTATACATTTTATTAGCAACCAGGATAAAATCTTTTGTCTGTCCTTCAGGGCTAGTTTCAGAGAAAACTAGGATAGAGTGGCAGACTAAGTTCGGGAGCTAGACTGAGTGCCATGCACAGTGCAAGCAGACAGCACCCGTTCTGGCAGGTTTCTACAAGAGACAATTATAAAAGTCTGAAGTACTAGAATAATTATTAAAAAGGAGAATCCATCTCTTTATTCACTTATTTCTAATTTAACTATTAGCATACATATAATGATTCAAGTATCATTTGAAAAGTACTTTGTTTTAGTGATTTGCAAATATTATTATAAAGCTGCTCAAATATACATAGTATAGCTATAACTTTATTTCCAAAGGAATTTCATAATACATGCAGGATGGGCCCTGTGTCTACAGAAGGGACTGGGAATGAACACCAGGCATGTGAGCTCTGCCCTCTGGTTCTGATGTCACTTGCATGGTGTTGGGTGGTGACATACAGCGGGCTCGTGGATCCCTGAACAGCACTCAGCTGCTCCTCTCCTTCCAGCCCAGCATGGACTGTCACTAGTGCATTACTAATTGAACATGATGGACACTATGTTGATTAAGGAGAAAATTGCATTCTACTTATCAAATGCTTATTAGCATAAGTAGCACATGTGCTTGTTTTCTCTTGCCTTATACAATAAACATTTCATTAGAAAAATAAATTCTGTCACTTGAGACATGCAGCTTTCCCTCATAAACTTCTTACTTGGCATGTAATATTCAGAGGAACTTGAATAGTCCACAGTTTGTATGTTGCCATATTTATTTGAGGTAAATCTTGGTCAATATTTCTCTTTCATAATAGGGGAAGTATGAATAGAAGAGACAAATTACGTGAGGTCCTAGCCCCACGCTGTGAAGAGCAGCTGACCCAGGCCCCCTGGGCAACCACCCAGAGCCCAACTGGGAAGAAACTCAGGCGCCAAGGTAAATTTTTTTAATGTTTTTAGTTTGCTATAGGGCTCATGCACTTACCAGAGAAAGATAGAAAGGGAGAGGAAGAGGGAGAGAGAAAGTGAGAAGGCATCCCTAGTGGGCATGGCCACACCGCAGTCCCTTCCTCACTTTCCTAAGGCTTTTGAGCACACATGCACAAGAACCTGGTGTGATTTTCAAGCCACTCAGACCACACAGTGGGCCATGTGGGATCCAGCCACCTGAACCACCACCCCACCTGGCTGGTCCCCAAGGTGACCTTTTCTCAGAAGACCTTGGCATAGTCAGACTGCAAAGACCTCAGGGAACCCAGTCCCACACTGTAGTTGCCTGAGCTTCAGGTCTCGTCTCTGACTGCTCCAAGCTGTAGAAATTCACCAAACAGCTGTGAGAATACTTCCCACACCCAGCCTCCCCCCTTTTCTGAACAAAATTGGAAGAGAGAAAATGGTGAAGAAAATCAGATGAGTAAATAACTGACTCTTGCCTCTGTTGCAGTCGACACTGTGTGTCTGCGTAGTTCATGATGGTGCCCTCACATCTGGAAACAGTTCACCGACGCTGCCCACTACACACGGCAACATGGGGTGTACTGCATTACACACCAGGATTTTCCCTGACTCGCTTTTAGGTGGGGGATGGAGAAAACTGTCTCAAGCTGGATCAATTTAATTCCTTCTCAAAATTTGGAAGTAGGTCTGAGAGGCAAGCTAAATCCCAGTGATACTTGGAATCACAGTAGGTATACTCAGGAGCTGTGAGCAGGCCACATTCCACCACATGGACCAGAGAGAGCTGGTCATGGAGCAAAGGAGGAAAGAACTGAATTTAGTATAAATACTCAGAAGGAAAAGAAACAGAAATCTCTGAGACTGTACTTCAGGGTCGTAAGTTCCTCCTGTATCCCTGGTCTTACATCTCAAAGAAAACCCCTGGATCCTGAAAGGCTACCCTCTTTTGGTTAAAACTGTTTGAGTTGATTTCCTTTCCATGCAATCAGTAAGTCTTCACTAATTAATATAACAATTTTTTGGCCCAGCCTCAGTAGCACACACGCTGGGTGACGCTTTTATTCAGCAGGCAGATACCTTATCAGAGATCTATGTTCGATTCTCAGCCACTCTAAAAGTCAGGCACCAAGGCACAACTGTAGTCCCAACTACTTAAGTAGTCCTGGCTACTGAAGAGGATCATAACCTAGTAAGGCCCTGTCTAAAGAAAACACACACACACACACACACACACACACATACGTAACATTTTTCTTCCAAGTAGCCCGAAGTGATTGAAAGAGAATTCCACGAACTGTTAATATCCATGAAAATCTAGTACCAAAATGTCCACAAAAATTTTTTTCCCTTTAAAGAATCATTTTATTTAACTTTATTTACTTATTTTAACTTGACCAGTGAGGGACAGAGCGAGAAAGAGAGAAAGGAAATGAGAAAACAAGCCGCCAGGTCCAGGAGTTGAACTGCAGTCAGCCATGTGGGCGTCCAGCGCCCTTAACCACCATGCCACCTGCCGGCCCCAGTCCACAAAAATTTGAAAGCTAAAAAGCAGTTAGCTGGCAGTGGTTTCAGCTCCTGTCTCTGCTGCTTGTTTAATAAGACAGGGTCTTACTCTGTCACCATCCTCCTCCCTCAGCCTGCCAGTGGGGCTTACAGGCACACCACCACGACAGGTTCCTTTTTAGATATGGTCTCCCATGCTGCACAGGCCAGTCACCAGTTTGTACTTCTTGTGCGTGGGATTACAGGTGCAAGCCACCGTACCTGATCTTCCGTGTGAGCTGGGGATCAAGCCCGGGCCTCCCATGTGGTCCCAGTCTGCGGAGCAAATGTCTTAGCAGTGGGTGCCACTGTAACCTGTCGTCTTGCTCTGCTATAATCCACCATTTACATTTTGTGGGTAAACTCCTGGGATGGGACGACATCTCCACTGCCCTGAGAAAAAAAAGCAGAAGCCTTAGCCTGCATGCATAGCCACTATTCCTCTGTCACTGCTCCAGCCTCGTTTACCAACCCCTCGCCCCAACTCAACCATATATAAGCACTTGAAGTTTCCCAATGTCTCTCTCTCTTTTTTTAATTTTCCAAAGGGTGCATGTAATCATGTGGAAGAGACACAGAGAAAATAAGCGAGGGAAAGTGAGAAAGCACCATTAGGGAGAATGGCATGTGGCAATCCCACCTCCTCTCGGGATTTTGGGTGTGTCCGCACCTACGTCTGGCCTATTTCTCATGCTGCCAGGTCTGGGACTCAAACTGCACAATCAGCCACAAAGGACCCAGCCACCTTAATCACCACACCATTGGCTGGCCCTGGTTCTAACATCTTTTTTTTTTCTCTTGTTTTTTTTAGAGGTTTTTGCCATTGGGTAGATGTGCTCTCCAGAGAGAAAGACAGAGACAGTGAGAGAGAAAGTGAGAAATCACCCCCCAGGGTAATGGCCACACCACAATCCCTTCTCCTCCTGGGATCTTGAGCACACATGCACAAGCACCCAGCGTGAATTTCAAGCTACCAGGTCCAGGACTCGAACCACAGTCGACTGTGTGGAACTCCAGTGATGAAACCACTATGCCAACTGCTGGCCCCTGCATCTTTTGATATTTCACAGCTCTATGCCTTTGTATTCCTTCTGCCCGTAATCACCTTTCCAAACTCATCCTTCCCTCTAAGCCTTACTTTGAGAGATCCTCCCTCTCATCTCGCCCTAACACCAGGCAGCATGGAACACTTCCTCCTCACCACTACTGCGGCGTTGAACGGTGCTTTTCCCCTTGCATGGGACAGTTGGTTCACATATCGGTTGCCCCTTCTAAACAATGGACTCCTTGAGAACTGGGGCTTTGTTCTTTTAATTTGTTCTTTGAATTCTCATGACTCAGTTCAGGGCTTGATGCCTGGTAGAGAAATGTGTTTGACTGACTGGGCATTGATAGATGGATGGGTGCATGAATGAATTTAGGAACTGAGCTAGGTCTGATGGAATGAGTAAGATCTAGACCAGCCAAAAGAAAGGAGGAAGGCATTCCTCAACACACAGGGAGACTGTAATAAATTTAGAGAGAAATAGGACCGGGTACAATGGAAACCTTACCCTGCCAGAACACAGGAGGGATACTAGGCAGAAGGGTCTGTGGAACCGCTGGAACAGCAGTTTGCATTAGACAAGGCAGAGGGGAAGATGGCCTTTATCAAAATGACCGTTTGTCTTTTAGTAAGCAAAGCTGAGTTAGACTGATAAGTCTGTCATAAAGTGCAGGTGGGTCCAGAAAAAGTGAAGGGTGAGGTGTGAGGAGAGTCACATGGATGAACCGTATTCAGTGGGCACAACATGTCACTCAGTATCTCGGGCAAGCTCACCTCACTCTGTTGAGGTAAGAAGTATTACCCCACTTTAGACAGGAAGGAACTTGAACAAAAAAGTAACATCCAAGAAGAGAATAATGGCAGTAAGTTCAAACCCATATCTAGCTCACTAGTCATCAAGTTAACTTGCTGTGAGGATTATGTTCATGTGTGAGTGTGTATGTGTGTGTATGCATATATATGTGTGTGTGTGTGTGTGTGTGTGTGTATATATATATATATATACACACACACATACACACACACACACATATATATGCATATATATAAAAGTTTATTTATTTATTTCCTTCATAACAGAGAAATAGATTGTCAACACTACAACCTACTCCTAGCCTCGGCCACCCCTGATCTTGGGCGAAGGGATGCCAGGAGTACCCAGGGAAGACGGCAGACATCAACCTGGAATGCTCCCATGTGGGTCAGCCTTGCAGAGTATCCTGCTTTACCACTGTGTCACTGTCCGGCCCCAAGATCACATTTTTTTATAACTCTGGTATAGAAATCAGGTCATTTCCATAAATGATCTAACATGGGAAATCCTTTGAAATCAGCACCATTAATTTCTGGCTTTAAGTTTTGGCTTATTTCATTTACAAGTGAAAAAGAAAACACACACTTAACTCTTTAACTCCTTTGGTGCTACTTTATGCATCTATAAATAAATGTAAAGTTTTCTGTTGAAAATTATGCTTACGGCAATATCCTTACTTTAACTGTCACTTACTATATGCACACTTGGAAAAATCATATTGTGAGGGCTAGCAGGTAGCATGGTAGTTAAGGTGCTGGACTCCCACATAGCCGACCATCGTTTGAGTCCTGTTTCTGCTGGCTTGCTTTCTCACTTTCCCTTT